>NC_056726.1:1959435191-1959550191 GCF_019279795.1 Protopterus annectens
GTGAGGCTGTGCATTATATTCCAAACAGTGTGCCGAGTGCTGGCGTATACTAGTTTGTTGTATGGAGTGTGGCAGGCACTGTCAGACAGTTGTGGGCTGAGCACTGATATGTGGTATTGAACATGTGTATCCCCTGATAGACAGACAGATGCTATATATGGCAGTTACGCGATATCAGTACATTAGAATATTAAGTGTGCCACATGACTTGCTCACATATTTTTCTTTTCCTTCCATAATGAAGGTGCATCAGCGTAACCCACCTTATACAGCAGTAGAGGATCAGGACATCCACCAGAGCCTGGTGCAGAATTTCTCTGTGCTGTTTTCCAGGGTGAGCAAAGAGGAAGCTAGTAACATGGCTTTCATCAGTAGATTAACACAGAGTAAAAGAAAAGCCCAGCATCAAATACCTCTACCCATGAGGTAGTATGACATCATTTCCTGTCTAGAAAAATATAAATGCTGTTTACAAACTTTTGGGACACTGATCTTTAAATTGGATTATGTTCTGATTCTATATTTTACTTTAATTGCGTTAGCAACATTTTTTGTCCTAAAACCATTTGGTTTATTATTGTACTAATTGTCTTGTACCCTCTTATGGTTTTTTGCTCATATTTGGGCATGATTAATAATTTAATTTAGAACTTCTGATATTTCTAATTTCTTAATTGGTGCATATTAAGGTTGAACAACAGCAAGATATGTTTTAATGAGTTAATCTAGTATATGTAAATTGTGTTTTCTCAAACAACTTTTGTTTTCTAGCAGCAACTTTTTTTGGAAGTGTTTCCTAATATTACAGGATTATTCTTGTACTCTTCTTCAGGTGGAGTGTTCAGCTTGGTTTATATTTTCTGTTATGCCAGGACAGGGACTCATTTACAGTGTTCGGATTATTCTGGTCTGGGTATATTTTTTATATACATATGCCTTTTTTACTCAATTTATGGCCATTTTTCCCCTTTTTGTCATTCACAAATACATTACATACTTATTAGTTATTACTTCTATATCAGGATTACACAATTTTTCATTTTTAGATCTAGGGCCAAAATTTTCTTGATCAGTATTATGGCAAAATTCAGCATGACTACCATTATGCAGGACGGGATTAATGAAACACTAATTTGGTGTGCCTATAATTGAATTCCTGATTATAAGTGAACTGTTATAATAATAAGGGTTCCGTGTTATTTTGGTTGACTGCTTATTTGTGGACTCATATTTTTATACTTATTAGGGACAAATATATAATCCATTTTTTTTTTTGGATTACGGGCTCTATACTTTCATCCCTGTCTGGCTCAAACTGATATATATATTTTTTGGGATATTTTACAGTGTTCCTACATATTTTTGCCCAGGTTGTACTATTGATTGGTTCTGGTCGTCTGAAACTTAAATGTTTTTAGGCAACTTATTGTCATGGATCTACAAAAGTTACTTTCTGGCCTGTGTGCAGACAAAGATGATATTCAGGTTTTTGGCATTGGTACTTTGCCAGTGGACCATGCTGATGGTCAAACATTGGATCCAGTTGACGGTTGCTTTCTCTTGTTTAGCCAGTTGGGTAAGAAAATCAAAACATTAAAGACAAATATTTGGCATTTAAAATTGTTTAAGGCTTATCAAAATCAAAAAATATCCCCAAGGGGGCTCAGGTTGAAGGTTCAACCATTGGTTGGCGCACCTGATGATATTTTACTTAAAGATTGGCAGATAGCCCAGCAACAAGCATCTATGTCATTTGTGAATATACTGGCATCCTTTTATGACAGAACAGTACAGACAAACATTTTGGAAATTGAAAAGATTTGTAATGACTTGAAAAAGTTTGAAGAACATACCAATTTCAAAGACAACCTGAGCAAATTATCTAAGGAACTTTTGATTCTGGCGAATAATCTTAAAACTAAGAAGCTACATACATTTTCAAGGGACAGGGAGGATTATGATAGAGGAAGGCAGTTTGAGTCGCACAAGGGGGTAAGGTTTGCTCAAGGCACTAAGAATCCTACACATGTTCGCAAGAAGAGACCAAGATCTATACTCAAAAAGGCTGTTTTTACTAATACAACCTCCGGGGAGGAGTCCTCCACAACAGACACGGAATCCATTGGTACTGGTGATTCACCAAATTCTAAAAGGGGACGCACATCAGAAGACCCTTTAGGGGTAGGAAACATAGGGGAGGCAGAAAACACAAGGGTAAAAAGTTTAGAAGACCTCTTTTTGTCAGTAGTGAAATAGACACTCAGTGTACTAATGTACATAACATTTCTAAATATGTTTTATCACCAGAAGAATACGCATTGTTAAATAAAGGTCTTGGATTCATCCCTGGCTTCTTTGTTGATGAAAGTTCTTTAGTTTCAGACATTATTGCATTTTGTAGAAAAGTTAATCTTAACTTGTTTTTCAGACAACAGGATCAACCAGATCCTTCTCAAAGATCTTCTGAATTCAGATTTCATCGATCTACCGTTAACCCTCCAATGGATAAACATGTGGCCATTTTTCAACAGGCAGTTATCAAAGATCTACATTTTCATCTGGGATCAGATAATACCATTAAACAAAATTTATTGAGAGCTGAACAATTAGCCTTAACACACCTCAGGAATAATACAAATATAATAATTCTTTCTGCTGATAAGGGTGGTGCGGTTGTAGTCACGGATGCCGATTATTATTGGGATGAGGGAAATAGACAGCTGTCTAACCCCCATCATTACATGAGAATGACTACTGACCCCACACCTAATTTTAAAAGAGAAATTGATGACTTTTTACAGGAGGCAGTGGAGGCTGGTATTATTTCTGATAAGATTAAGTCACATTTAATGGTTATGGATCCTGTGAAACAGTATTTATATCTATTACCAAAAATCCATAAATCTCTTCATCAACCGCCGGGTAGACCAATTGTCTCAGGGATTGGATCACTTACTGAACCCCTATCTGTTTTCCTCACGGAAAAACTTAAACCCCTTTTGCCATTGATCAGAGCCAGACTTCAGGACACAACAGAATTTTTACAAATTGTTTCAGATTCACAATTAGAGCCACATTGGCTAATCTGTACTCTTGATGTCAAATCTCTCTACACCAGTATTCCACACTGGGCTGGATTAGCAGCATTGGACTTTTGGCTGAACAAAGCAGGCATTTATTCCCCTGGATTTAACACATTATTGATTTGTATGGCTGAACATATCCTCACCAAAAATGTTTTTTATTTTAAAGAGGATTGCTACTGGCAGACACAGGGCACAGCTATGGGTGCTTCATTTGCACCTATTTATGCTGACCTTTACATGGGGTATGTTGAGGAACATATCATTTATGATGAACTTCATAACATATATATACCTGAAATTAACATCTGGAGAAGGTACTTGGATGACTGTTGGCTAGTCTGGAAAGGGGGAAGTGACTATTTACAGGAGTTTGTTGAACATCTTAATGGTAATATATGGGGTGCAGAGTTTATGGTTGATTACCACCATAATGAAATACACTTCTTAGACGTTTATTTACAGCGTCAACCGGATAACACCCTTAAAACTTCTGTATATTGTAAATTTCCAGAATATAACACCTTGCTACATGCCAACAGTCTACATCCCAAGCACACTATTAATAATATCCCTAAATCCCAGTTTTTGCGGGTTAAAAGGATTTATTCCTCTGAACAAGACTTGAGACAACATCACAAAGATCTTGCCAATAGGTTTCTCACAAGGGGATATTCTAGACATATTGATTGTTCAGCCATGCAATGGAGTAAAAATCAGACCAGGGATACATTATTGGAAAACAGAAAACACCATAGGCAGATTAATCGGGAGACCTTGAGATTTGTCACTACATATGGTAGAAATACTATGCATCTTTTGGACATTGTAGATAAACATTGGAATATACTGAAGTCACATACTCTATTAGAAGACCACTTGGGGGATAGGTGTTCATTTTCATATAGAAAGGGCAAGACACTGGTTTCTCATTTCTCTCATTATAAGAAAATAACATCAAGGGATGATACTCCATATCAGAGGACCCTCATGGGTGAAAAATTAGTTGGATCCTACCCTTGTGGACACTGTAGCTTTTGCAGTTACATATTTAAAACTAAAACATTTACTAGCAAGAACACAGGACATCTATACAATATCCGTTGCTTTGGTAATTGTAGTACAGATTGGATTGTCTATCTTGCAACATGCACCTGTCAAGCTTTCTACATTGGTCAGACATCTAGACAGTTCAGAATTAGAATATCTGAACATCTTGGTGACATTAGGAATGCTAGGGTTACCAATGCCCTATACAGACATACATTGAATCATCCCACTGCTAAATTTTCATTTACTATTATAGACAACATTATAGGCAATCGGGCCTTTAAAACTGGATGGCATGGAACTCTTAATAACAAAGAAAGGAAATGGATAGTGAAACTTGGGGGTTTGTTTTCCCCTGGACTCAATGACAAACTATAAATATTCTCTCTATTATATGTATGTGCCAGATTTATTGTTGTTTGATAAATTTATTTCATACACATGCTCTTTGAATTTACAAATCTATATAAGTATATATTTATCATTTATATTTTTCTAGACAGGAAATGATGTCATACTACCTCATGGGTAGAGGTGTTTAATGTTGGGCTTTTCTTTTACTCTGTGTTAATCTACTGATGAAAGCCATGTGCTGAAACCGGTCTAGTATTTCAGCTTAATAAAGCTCTTACAGTTCTCTCAGCTCATCACTGGTGCTGGCATTTTTTTCATTTGGTCTGTTTTCCAGAACCAGCCAGAACCAGCATGAGAGGGCTGCACTGTGGCAAGAACTTGTCCGTCGGGTAAATGACATAGGCATGCATAACCGGACATATGAGCAGGTACGCCATCACTGAAGTGATTTAATTAGACATGTCTGGCAGCGTGCATCTGATATCCACAGACAACAGCTTGCCAGAGGTGGTGGGGTACCTATCCACCCCGCCTCACCAGTGTGGAGGAGCACCTCCTAAGTGTTGTGGCTCTAGGCCAACAACAACATCCACAAACATGTGTCATCATGGAGGCCAGAGCCACCCAGCATGTTGAAATGGAGTGTGCAGGTAGCATGCCATATCTGTAGTTGACTGTTCTCTGTACTGGTAGTTTATGCGTGTGTGAGATGTGTACTGTGTGTGTAGCTGTTAACCTGCTGATTCTTCTGCACGATTGATATTCTGAGTATAATCTGTATACCTGTGAAAGCCAACTGTTGTACTACTGTATATATATATTCACAGTATCAATGGCACAGTTGTGGCCACTGGCAATCACTCTCATATTTTTGCAGGTCCCTCTGGAGTGACAGCAAGGCAGCCAATCCATGCTGGTGAGTGTGTAATAACAATACTATTGCTAACGACATGTGCATGTCATATGGAGGTGTAGTGTGTGCACATGTAACACACCTACGCATAATGCATGCTGTGCATGTTTGCTGTGAGACTATATATATCCCATTATTCTCAGTAGCTGCCTCACTCACATGCAATACACAGAGCATGACACACATGTGTGGCAACACAGTACTGGACATTGGATAGGCATACCTGATACACATGTACACAACACACACATGTTTGGCATAGACACTACACCTTAGCCTGCTACACATGTCCGATTATGACACCTGCTGTATGCCCACCCTTCAGTATCCCACTTATCATCTACGCAACATGCATAATATACCTGAGGGGTAGAGGCCTATCATGTCTTTGTGTAACAGTCTTGAACAAATAATACATTCATGTTAGGCAATGCTCACTATTGGCCACCTTACACACCCATGTAACAAGTGGCTGTGTAATTGTGGATGTAGTCATGTTACTGCACTTCAGGTACAGCATTCTAACTGCTTTTCTGGCACACATTATTATTGTTGACTGACCACAAGAAGCATGTTGGTCATGACGCACGTTACTACACCACATCCAGTTCCACTGACCACAAAAGTACACATAGCAGTTATTGCGTAGCACCATCATGTGTTGTGTATGTGTGTGCAAATATATGCACCCACAGCTTGTAACACTTGCACAACATTGTTCTGTCTTTGTACACATTGTGTCCCAGGGTGGAGACAATCAGTGAACAACTACACACAAGCATCAAGTACACGTATACTGTTATTAACAAGGGCTGTCTACACTTGCACTGCATGTTCCTGTGCAACACATAATCTGCATGCTGACACGTGTGCAGTGATGTTTTCCCTTGTGATACTGTCACCCACCTTCAAACAGTATTGTGTATGTGTTGGATTGCAGGTGTGTCTGTGTTTGTATCTGCTGTACTGAGGAGTGTGCCTGTGTGCCTGTGTGCTTGTGTGCCTGTGTGCTTGTGTGCCTGTGTGCATGTGTGCCAGTGTGCCAGTGTGCCTGTGTGCATGTGTGCATGTGTGCTAACATCGTGTACACATTTGTAAACTGTGTTTCCTATCTTCCTCTCACAGGTTCTGATGTTGCTCTGGTGGAGTGCAGCAGGGAACCTGAAGCCACTGCTGGGGATAGTGATAATGATGATACATGTGTAATGGCACAGGGAGGTGTGACAGGGTCTGTCGTTGGTCAGCCAATTCACACTACACAGCAGTCAACCCCATCAATACGCACAGTCATCCTGCCGATACATCCATTGTCACCAATGTCCTTCGCTGAGGGACAGCATACAGTGGGCATTGACCAGGGTAGTGTGGTATCATTGGCACATGCATCCCCTCACAGCAGCCATGGCCAGATTCCTAACATGGTACCACACAGGCAGATGTCCAGGGGTTCTTGTGGGAGCATCCATGGTCGTACTGCCCCTGTCAGACGTGCCCACAGAGGTCTTTCAACCTCAGATATGTTCCGGGCTGTAATGCAGGCACAGGCACGTATGGAACGGTACACCAGACAGGGTCTGAGGGAGCTTAGAGCACATTGCACTGCTATGAATGACACTATGCGTGATGTTGCGGCTGCCATCCATAATATCAGTGACGTCATTGATAGACATTGGGGGGACACATTAGATCTCTTCCACAACTACATGTACAGAAGCCAGGACAGTGCAGGATGGTTGAGGCATCGACGTGGATGTATGCCAGCAAAATCATCAGCTGACAGTCGTCGCGGATGACAACAAACCCGCAGCTGCTCCCATAGTGCCAGTACCAGCCCCAGAAATGCTGGGTCTGTGTTGTCATTAGACCGTCCTAGAAGACCACGTGCACGTGGCTCTGGACAGTCCCAGCAGGGACATGTGTCCAGTCAACAAACCACTGCCTCTGATGACAGTACCCAGTCTGGCTTAGTACCTGATACTGTCTGTAGCACCCCTGCCAGGCACAGGTACCATGTCCGTGGCCAGAGACAGTGATCTGTATGACCTGGCAGGTACAGTCTGTGGCTGTCCACAAACACCCATATATGGCAGCCACGTGGTGGAACTGTGTGCATGCATACACACACACATAGTGCTAACACCTAGGGCTAACACATACACACACATCGCATCAACATTGCCCCATGTTGTACTGTTGTCCCTCACTAACACACACACACACACATACACACACACACACACACACACACACATACATGTCAATTGGATGTGTCAATGGCAGACTCTGGCAAACCAAGTACACACCCTGTGCATATGATGAAACTGTTCCACCCCCTGCCATCTGTAACATTGATGCAGGAACAGGATAGCATGGTGCTGATGCACAGGGTAACTATATAGCACTGTAGTAATATTATCATGTTGTTAACAGTACAGTGTAATGATATCGTTATGGGTATATCCAAGCATGCATAATGCATTAACACTATGACTGTCATTGTAATTTTGTATACACTAGTGTTAATTCCCAAAGTGTACTGTCTGCACATGTGCCACATGGCTGTTGTGTGTACCTGCGCCTGCATGTGTTGGGGTGTGGACAGTACATGTGTGATGTTTGCAGCACAGAGTTGCAGGTGTACATTTGTGAACATGGTTAGCATGGAACATGACATGGTTTGACAGTATGCTGTAGGTGATTCAGTTTCCAAATGTCAATGGTCTGCATTCTGGTAGTATACACAGCCTACATAGCCTGACATTCAGTGGTCATTACATAGTGTCTCCTCAACTGATACACAGATGTAGGAACCCGGTGTAAGTGATATCCCTGCAGTACTACACTATACCAGTAGCCATTCTTACTGAGCCCCACACATCCCTGGGAACAATACTCTTTGGCATATAGCAGTCTCACGTACATGACAACACACTATGGATATGTCCATCCACGACTGCAAATGCATACAGTGGCCTACAATGCATTCTACGCATGACACACCTAACCACCACAAGGGTATCATACAGACAGATACCTGTCATCCAAGCCATGCTGTATTGCTGTAACACAACTGTAGCATTGTCATCGGCATGTACTTAACATAGTATTCCAACAGTACCATGTAGGTGGTAGCACCCATCATGTAGAACGGGTAATGGTGTGTACATGTGGACAAGTGTTATCTTGTCTATCCTGTGATACTCACATTTCCAAAGGTATTCTGCAGTCTCTTGGTGTATCACCTAAGCAAGAAGGTGTCTGTATGCATATCGGCAACAGTTGCCATACACCTACACTGGATGTCCATCACTCACAGACTTTGCTATGTTTTAACATGTCTGACATATAGTCCAGACAGGAACCCTCACCCACATTAATCTATCAAAGCTTTCATGGGTGTGTGTCACATAGTTGGCCTAGGACACAGATCACTGCAGTAGCCTGCATTGTCACCAACATACATGTATGGCCTAAGGTCTGGGAAGCTGCGGCACATGCTGGCAAAGGTAACAACTGTATTCATATGAGGCAGGCTTCACACATAGGAACTATTAAAGGTCACAGGTACATATCTGTATGTGGCACACACATACCTGATGTGTGCATTGAAATTACTGTTATAATAATATGTCATACAATAATAAAAGCAAAACACACAACACATTGACAAACTGTATGACAAACACACACATGGCATTTGTAGGATTCAAACCCCTACCTAACTATGTTATGATACTTGAGAGAAACGTATTAGCACAGCGCGCTATTCGCATTACTGGATGATTTCCCTTCTCCTGCTGTAGTTATAGGGTGCTGACATCATCAGTCTTTCCAAAGAGGAATGTACATCTTTTAGTGTGTTATCCCAGTCTTCAAAAAGGCCATTCCTTTCACAGAGAATTGCATACATACACACACACCCCCCTGCCCCCACACACACACACACAGCATTTGCAGGATTCAAACCCCTACCTAACTATGTTATGATACTTGAGAGAGACGCATTAGCGCAGCGCGCTATTCGCATTACTGGATGATTTCCTTTCTCCTGCTGTATTTATAGGGTGCTGACATCATCACTCTTTCCAAAGAGGAATGTACATCTTTTACTATCCCTCAGTATGGGGCATAACAATATCTGTGCATTAACAGACGCCTAGTTCAGGGTCACATATGCACACTGGCACTGCCAGGTTATGTTCTATACCATGCTTCGTGACCACAGGACTTGTAACACACAACACAACTAGGGGGTGTATCCATATACATCACAGATACACACACCTCTGGGTTGGTACCACTGCAAGAAGCATGACAGGCCATACATATACAACTACCATTGTGCAAAACTGCCTTTTGGTTTGGTATGTAGTTCAGACCACCCCCCCATACCCAGAAACTGCACTCCGCTTTCCTGGGAACAGTGTAAGGATATGAAGGTCTTCACACACACACCATTATAGTGGTTGACTTCACGTACACGAATATTGACTGGGGATACTACTCAGGCCTCAACAACATCACCCTACAGCCACTACAATTTGTGAATCCATGTGCTATGGCACAAACAGTCACCACAGCCACAAGGGGGAATACATATTGGATCTGATCATCACCAACATGGGGACTCTATGTTCCACACCAGAGGTAGAACCCTCATTGTTAAGATCAGACCATAAACAACTTTCCCTGGACATCCATATCCCGTCCCAACCCCCAGCCAAGGAAATCAGTGTAAAGAATTTCACAAAAGCAGACTTTGCACTTGTGAAGACTGGGGTGGAATACTTCAAAGACCCCGTGCTGGAGGATAAAACAGCCCAATCTGCAGAATCCTTTACAAATGCATTATATGAGCACCTGCAGGTATGCATTGATCATGCTATCCCAAATAAACCATGACTCCTCCAAAACAGGAGACCTGTCTGGTTGACCCCAGCCATATACAAGCTGTACAACAGAAGGAGGAAGCTACTACATAACATAGCATTATCCCACAGAGGGAGGACATCTCTGAACAGTATTGGCAAGACACTTCAATCCCTCATATAATCATCACTTGCAAGTTTTGACAGTGAAATTGACCAGACACTACAGATAATCACAAGGCCTTCTTTAGTTATGTCAGAAATATGTGTGGAAACACCCAGATATGCTCTGAATTGTTGCATAATAGCACAAAATATGCCAAACCTATGGACATAGCCTACACCCTGGCAGACAGAGTCTGTACAAATGCCCCCCCCTTACCCCCCAAGGGTACAGATACCCATCCCAAATGAATGTAACCTCTCTGACATCACAGATGCACAGGTGAAAGGTTCCCTCTCCACAGCAAATAACACAGCATATGTCTGGGACTGGACAGCGTCCCAGGCTGTGTCCTACACGAGCTCTGAGTAGAACTGAACACTCACATTAAGTCACTGTTCCAACTTAGCCTTACTACAGGATATGTACCCTGAGAATGGCATACACATACAGTGCTTCCACTCCACAAAGGTGGTGCCACAACGGACCACAGGAACTATCACCCCATAAGCCTGACTAGTGTGGTAGAAACAGCTAATGAGTGTATTATCATGGAAGTCATAATCAAAAACATTGTGAGCCTCCAGAGTGTGGATCATACACAATTCGGCTTTGTTAAGGGCAGATGTTGCCTCTTACACATAGTTCATATCTTTGAAACGGTTACTGAAGCTATGGATGAGGGCAAGGTAGTTCACACAGTCTGCCTGTACCTTGCAGAGGCCTGCAACACAATACCCCACTCAGGCATCATACATATGCTTACCAGCTTAAATATCAACCCCTATATCACTAGATGTGTTGCTATCTGCCTCAGGGATGGAACCCACATGGTCAGAATTGCAGGTGCCATGTCCAATTGCGGACCAGTTACAACTGGTGTCTCACTGGGCTCAGTTGTGGGACCTGTCCTGTTCGGTATGTACTTCTCTGAGGTTCAGACTAATACGGGGGATTATGTCTAACAAACGTCACAGATGACTGCTAACCAGGGGCCATAAGAGACACTGCAGCTGACACATGCTTCCTCCATAAGGGTCTCACAGAGATGGATGCTTGTTGCCAGAGCCATGGCCTCATGCTAAATGCTAAGACATGCATAGTCATCCCCTTTGGGGAAAACAAGGTGCACACAAATTACCACATAAGTGGTAATCCATTAAGTACAGAAGATGTATTTACAGATTTGGGGACCAACATAGATCATAACCTTTCCTTTGCTAATCACATTGACAGAGTCATTGCAAAGACCTTTATATAGCCCTCCTTATCACATGGGGGTTTGCCTGTAGATCATGGGAGGTCATTGTGGCCCTCTACTAGTCACTCATCAGGCCCATGTTTGACTACAATGCCCCTTTTGTGGTGTACCTTACCCAACACCTGCAGCAGCTACAGTGACCACAACAGTACCTCTCCAAGAGGATCATGGGTTACACACAGATGTCCTATGCAGCTCAACTAAAGGATCTCCAGCTCTACTCAGTTGCTTAACGCCTACTCAGAGGTAATCTATGCCTGACGTGCACAGCCATGTCAAATCCAGACGTAATGGACATGCTCAACCTCATAACATCCAAGACCCTTAGAGCTACACACTCCAGGGACTTAAACCTCAGCACAAAACTAAATGGGCCATGCTGCAGGGACAGATTCATTACCCAGAGGCTCCCCTCACTCTGGAATTGAATCCCAATTAGAGTTAGACATAGCCCCTCGCCAACCCTCTTCCAGCAAAATCCAGCCACATGGATGGGAACTTGCAAATTCACCCCTGGGATCTCCACTGTGTCCCTGCTTGACAGAGGCACAGCAAACTAGCCTTAAAGGGTGCCTTCTGTGACCTACTTTACAGAGGCACAGTAGGCTACTCTACTGGGGAGGCAGACGCCAAATACACTCTGCCTAGGCTTATGAATTCCCTAAGGCAGACAGCCTAGTATTGACCTCTGCACCTATGTTTATGTTCAGGATGCACAATATTTGTTGCTGATACTGTTTGCAGGTATTTATTGCCGTAGCTTTCCCAGTTTCTATGAACAACTTGTGTATCTGCGTAACATGTTTGATCATGACAGGGTTCCAGTATATTAATATATGTGTCTGTTGTCATTTAACTGTGTGCACAGGGCAGATTTCTGGGTCGTGGGAGGTTCCTGGCTTAACATATACAACTGCCAGATATGTGTAGACGACTGCTATACTCAGACATGGCCTAAGTGTGTGAGCATGCCCAGTTCAGGCTTTCCATGGTTTGTTACATGACATATGTCTCATTTATCTAAGTGTGACCTTTCCATATGTTGTTATCTGAAGTCCACTACATTTGTGGTTGTGTGTGAACATGACCAATATTGACATTTATACTGTGTATGTTGGAAGCCATGTTGTGTTCTTACTGCCAGACTCCTTTGTGTCATAACTCAACAGGGATTATGCTGTGCCTGCAGGGTTTCCATGAGATAGTTTGCAAAGACCTGTCAACATTCTTTCATACTGGCAGAACACTGCAATACTGTCATGGCGTAGTGGTTCAATACTTTCACTATGTGCACAGTATCATGGGTTTGAGTCCCATCACTGCTTTAAATGTTAATACTGACCAGACTGGTTAAGGGCCAGTTGGGCAACTATGAGCATGTTGCATTTTGTTCAGCTATGGCCTACTTAAACCAGGCTTGTCCAACATTGCTGTGTATTCACCAACTTGGGTGGGCATTGCCAAACATTACTCCACAATGACCACAGTTGTACTAGTTGGTGTGTGTGATTCTGTTCATAAATTCATACTAGGCTATCTGCCCTAGGGAATGTATAATCCTAGCCAGAGTGTGTTTGACTTTCAACACACATTTTAAGTGGAGTTTGCCATGACATTTTTCAAGGTTAGTATACTGTGCCTCTGTCTAACAGTGACATAGAAGTGATACCCAGGGTAAACTTACAATCTCCCATCCACTCATCAAGATTCCTCTTGAAGAGAGTCAATGAGGGACTCTGGCTAACCTGGAGTGGGAGTTTACTCAAGAGTGGAGGGAGCCTCTGGGTTATAAATCTGTCACTCCAGCATGTCCTATTTATTTCAGTCCTGAGGTTCAGGTCTCTTGAGCGCATAGCTTGATGGGATTCAGATTTTCCAAGGTGCAGGATGTCCATTGATTCCAGGTTGGACATGGCTTTTTACATCAGGCACAGATTGCCTCTGGGCGGCGGTATGCCACTGAGTGGAGCTGCAGTTTCTTTAACCGGGCAGCAAATGGTATCTGTTTGAGCCCTATGATCCTTCTGGTGAGGTACTTTTGTGGTCTTTCCAGCTGCTGCAGGTGTCTGATAAGGTACATCCCACAAGGGGCATTGTACTCAATTATGGGCCTGATGAGGGATGAGTAAAGAGGCACGATGACCTCCACTGATCTAGATGTGAATACCTTCATGATTAGGTGGGCTATATGAAATGTTTTTCTAAACACTTTGGCCACGTGGTTGTCGAATGAGAGATTGCTATCAACTTGGGTCCCCAGGTCCCTTATCACTTCTTCCATACTTAATGGGTTACCATCTATGTGGTAATCTGTGGGCAATTAGTTTTTGCCAAAGGGGATGACTATACACTTTTTTGCGTTTAGCTTGAGGACATGTCTCTGGCACCAGTTGTCTGTTTCTATGAGGCCCTTTTGTAGGATGCTTGTGTCAGCTGGAGGGTCGATTATGGTGCTCAGTTTGCAGTAATCTGCAAACTTGTTCAGCCACAGTCCTTCTGTGTTGGCCTGTACCTCTGAGAAATATATACCAAACAAGGGAGGTCCCAGGACTGAGCCTTGTGGGATGCCACTTGTAGCTGGTTTGGGGTCTGACATGGCTCCAGCATTTTTGACCATGTGGGTTCTGTCCTTGAGCCAGTTTGTAACCCATCTAGTGACATAGGGGTTTATATTGAAGTTGGTGAGCTTATCTATAATGACCAAGTGGGGTATTGTATGGAAGGCTTTTGCGAGGTCCAGGTAGGCTGTGTGGATCACCTTCTCCTCATCAATGGCCTTGGTGACTGTTTCAAATGACTCAACCAGGTTTAAGAAGCAGGATCTGCCCTTAACAAAGCCAAACTGGGTAGGATCCAGTGTCTGTAGGAACCCAATATCTTTAGTTCTGAGGTCCATGATGATCCTTTCCATAGCTTTACAGACCAAGCTAGTCAGGCTTCTGGGGCAATAGTTTGCAGTATCCATTAAGGCACCACCTTTGTGGAGAGGGACCACTGTTGCTGTACACTGCTCTTTGGGTACATATCCTGTGGTAAGGCTGAGATTGAAGAGTGGTTTTATGTTTGTGTTCAATTCTTCTTGGGGTTCATGTTGGACACAGCCTAGGACACCGTCTAGTCCCATTGATGCTGTGTGTTTTGCTTTGAAGAGGCTGGCTGTTACCTGAGTATCTGAGATGTCAGGGGGCCAGCACTCTGCTGGGATAGATATTTGCCCTTTTGGTAGGGAGGGGGGGAGAAGTTTGCACTGAACTTGTCAGCTCAGATGTTGGCAATGTCTGTGGATTTGGTGTATCATTTGTCATTTTGGACTAATTCTGAGCATATCTGGGAATTTCCACCCAGGTTCCTACCATAACTAAAGAAAGCCTTGTGATTATCCTTAGTGTCCTGTACAATTTTTATCTCAAAGATGGCCTTAGACGATTTTATGTGTGGCCGTAGTTTTTTAATAATACTGATCAGAGATGCCTTTCTTTTTAGGGATTTTGCTCTATCCTATAGTAGCTTCCTCCTTGTATTGTATGGTTTGTTTATGGCCACCAGACAGGATGCCTGCCTTTGGAGGATTGGGTCTTGGTTTTATTTGGGATTGTATGATCCATGCATTCCTGAAGGTGTTCATAGAATGCGTTTATAAAGGGTTCTGAGGTCTGGGCCATATTTTCCACAGTCACAGGGGCTGTGAAGAATTCCACCTCGGTTTGGAGGAGTGTGACATTTGCTTTAGTGAAAATGTTTCACTGTGGTTTTCTGGCCATGGGCTGGGGTTGGGTTGTGAATATCCAGTGAGATTACTCTATGGTCTGATCTTACCAGTGAGGGATACACTTCTGGTTTTGGGCATAGAGTCCCCATGTTGGTGATGATCAGGTCCAGTATGTTTTCCCCTCTTGTGGGAGTGGTAGCAAGTTGTTCCATAGCATTTGAGTTTATAAATTCTAGGAACCTTTGGGCTAGGGTGTTGGAGCTAGGGTAATGCTCCCAGTCTATGTTTGAGTAGTTGAAGTCACCCAATATAATGGTGTTTGGGGAGACTTTCATATTTTCATGTGTTCTCCAGTCAGCCAAGTGTAGTTCCTGGGTTTAAGAAGGTGGTCTGTAGCAGGCTATGAACTGGAAGGCGGTTTTACCCACTGTTAGTTGCACATGGATAGTCTCTGATGCTTCATGCTGTGCCACCAACCTGGGTGTGTGGGTATCTTTGACAAATATTGATACTCACCCTCCTTTTGTAGTTTGTTCCATGTTTTGTGGCTGTAAAGCATGGTATGAGGTGTAACCTGTTAGTGCTAGGGTGCTCTTGGGAGCCTTGATCCAGGTTTCTGTTACTGCACAGATATCAGCATTCTTCATGCTGAGGAGAGTTTGGAGTGTGTGCATCTTGTGGTTTAGACTTTTGGCATTGAGTAGCATTACTTCTAGTTTCTTATCCCTTGTGATACCTATGGAGGTGGGTTTGTCTTTTGAGCCTTACCTGAAAAAGGCACTATGGGGGTGACAAGAGTCTTTGGCAATATCCAAAAGGCCACAGGTGACAGGTGAAAGCCATCCCTAGCGAAGCATCATGTCTTGTCGAGCATGTCATCCCAGGCTGACATGCATTGGATCCCCTTTCACTGACACCAATACTTAAGCCACTTGTTGTAATTGATCATCTTGTCTTCATATTGCGGCATCATGCTTGGTGAGGGTAGGATGATACTCAAGGTCATCAAGTTTGCATATATTACATGTTGGTAAATGCTGTTTAGCACTACCTTACATTGCTTAACACATGGCAATCATGCCTCAGGTGGTGCTGCTGGGCTGTCTATGTCAGATGCACATACTACACTCCCTGCATATGTTTGAAAGCAGGTTGTGTCAACTTAGGCATCCCTTCCACTATATGTGGGAGTCAGAGAGAGGTATCATTTCCAGGGTTCCTACTGAGCCAGTGTATGTGCTATGCATTGCCTCTTTGCCAAGGCCAAGGCATACTGGGCATGCCTCCTTCTGCCTACTGGGGCAGGCTCAGGTTGTTCCTCCTCCAAGTCATGCTCTGCCTGTGATGGCCTTGGCAATGGTGGGGGGGCTGTTTGGCCCAGGCCTATGGTGGTCCTGCTGCAGCTGTTTTTGCAGAATCATATAATGTAGCATGGCACATCCCATGACAATTTGGGTACATGTAGTTGGTGAGTATTGCAAGACTCCACCAGATGTGTCCAGGCACCGGAACCGTGACTTGAGCAACCCAAACACATGCTTGATTACATTTCGTGTTTTTGCGTGTGCCTCATTATGGCATTCCTGTTCATTTGTGTGTGCATTTCTGATGGGTGTCATCAGCCACGGCTTCAGTGCATAGCCAGCATCCCCCACTAGGTGACCATGTGGGATGTCCCCATTGGCAAATGTCTGGTACACCTGCATCAGATGCCAGATATGGGAATCATGTTAGCTTCCAGGGCAGCCAGCACACACATTCATTATTATGCCCTGGGCATCACACATGACCTGGCAGTTGATGGAGGGGAAGCCCTTGTGGTTAATGTAGGCCCTACCCCGCTCACCAGCTGGTGCTTTGATGCGTATATGCGTGCAGTCTATTGCACCCACTACCTCAGGGTATTCTGCTATTTGCTGGAAGAGACGCATATTGCTGGCCAATACCTCATGGGAATTGGGGAAATATACATGATCACCGACATGTGCTGACATGGCATCCAGGAACTGGTGCAGTACCCTGGATGCTGATGCCTGTGATATCCCCATCATATCACCAGTTGGTCTCTGGAAGGTACCTGTTGCTAGTATTCTTAGGTTTCCACTGGGATGGGTTCCCCTCTGTTGATTCTGTGTGTGAGGCGTGGACTGCACAGCTCAACAATTTGCTGCAGGAGTTCTCTGTCCACTCTATAGCGCTCCACTATCTCCAGCTCATGTAACCCCTGGTTGATGACCCTGGGCTGTACACTCTTCTCCGTCTCCTCACTGTGGGTTGTCCGGCAGCATTTTTGCATTGTCACCACCCTCAGCATGTTGCATATGTCGCCTTATAACAGCAATGGCAGCCCCTAGCATTTTTTGTCTGAGTGATGCTTTTTCAGTTTTCACTTCTAGTAGCTTTCTCCAGTGTTGCAGTGTCTCTTGAGAGAAACAAACTGCACTGTTGTTTGCAGAGTTTTAAGTGCTGGGCTGGGCTAGTGTTCTGCCTGTGTAATTGCCTGATTCCGATTGTTTGCACCTGCTAGCTCTACTAGTATTCTCTGGTAGCTTCCTACTATTTGTTGTGCTTCCTTTTTCCTTTCTGTTTTCTCAGGGGGGAGCAACGTGCATACAAGCGCAAATACGCTCACAGCAGCTCACACGTGTGCACACATGCTTAAATGGACTAATACTTGCTTATTCGGGTTAAAACGCTTGCACACCAGCGCAAACGCACTTACAGGTCTTTAAACAGCCTTATACATGCTTACTCCAGCTTAAACGCACGCGCTCACACTTCCACGCGAGCACTCTGTCTTACTCGAGTTTACAGGCACGCACACTCTCGCATACCCGCTCAGCAAGAAACTTTGGTGTTATCCACAGTATACACCTTCCATTTCTTGGCTTTCCCTGGCCTACCTGTTGACACACCTCTTTCCATGATGTATAACTTACATCTAACACATGCAACTCTGCTCCAATGAGCTTCACTGCTTTCATACATACTCCCCCTTGTGATGTCACCTATATCCTACTCCGTTACTTCCCATATCCTACTCCTACACTCCACTGACTGTGCTCATTTGCTATGTAAAAGTGCGATTCACTATCCTAACACTCATTTACATAGGATTGCCTACTAATGCTTGGTTACATGTCTTAGAATGGGCTTCTCCCCTTAGCAACCCCTACTTGGTGGCCATGTTGTCTGCAGCCTGCTATTCCCTTACATTGTAATTTAACAATTTTCATAAGTTCCATGTTTGTGGATTTTATTTTCTTATTTTATGGTTTTTATAGCGCACCCCATTTGCGTGGCACTGTGCTACGCTTAAACATCAGAAATCGCAGGAAAAAAAAGTATTTTTATTTTAATTTTGCATCTGGGAACATTTCCAATGGCCATATATTTGGCCATTGGCATGCTTCCTCAACCATATGCAACCTTTATTTGGAGCTGACAAGGCTCCATTGTGCTATTTGCAGAACGGTACTCAGTTGTCAACTGAGTACATTTCTGCAACTAACACAGCTCCTACTCGGACAGGTTTGTGCTTCCTGGATCGCAAATTTACCTCATTTGCATGCCTTTCGGCTGCAAGTGAGGTAATTTGCATATCCCAGCCCTGTCCGTGTAGGAGACATTTTAGGAGCTCTCTTACACGCCCCTACAGGCTGTTGCTGGATCGCTCGTCGGACATGTTGGCTGCATGGAGTCTTACTCTACCCATACACTCCGTGCAAGCCATCGTGAATCCGGCCCTCAGTTTTCTTCGGTACACACCTGCCATCAATTCAAGAGACTCTGATTAACCCCAAATAAAGTTCAGCTGTCCTAGTAGGATTTTCCTGACATTTACTCAGTTGCCTGCTATAACAAAAGCCATGATTCACAGCGAGCTTACGAAGCAGCAAAGAGATCTCATTGTTGAAAGATATCAGTCAGGAAAAGGTACCAAAAAAATTTCCACAGTATTTAATATACCATGGAACACAGTGAAGACAGTCATCAAAAAGTGGAGAAAATATGGGACAGCAGTGATGTTGCAAAGAACTGGATGTCCCTCCAAAATTGATGAAAAGACAAGACAAAAACTGGTCAGGGAGGCTGTCAAGAGACCTACAGCAACACTGAAGGAGCAAGTACTGATTCTGTACTATAGGTGATGACAATCTCTCATATTCTTCATATGTCTGGACAATGGGGTCAGGTTGCAAGACGAAAGCCTTTTCTTAGACAGAAAAACATCCAGGCCCAGCTAAAATTTGCAAAACAATACATCAAGGCTCCCCAAAGCATGTGGGAAAATGTGTTACGGTCTGATGAGACCAAGGTTGAACTTTTTGGCCACAATTCCAAAAGGTATGTTTGAATCACCAAAAGAACACCATTCCCATGGTGAAGCATGGTGGTGGCAGTATCATGCTTTGGGGTTGCTTTTCTTCAGCTGGAACTGGGGCTTTAGTCATGGTGGAGGGAATTATGAACAGTTCCAAATACCAGTCACTTTTGGCCCAAAACCTTCAGCCATCTGCTAGAAATTTGAAGATGAAGAGGAATTTCACTTTTAACATGACAATGACCCTAAGCATACATCCAAATCCACAAAAGAATGACATCTTCAGAAGAAAATTAAAGTTTTGGAATGGCCCAGCCAGAGCCCAGACCTAAATCCAATAGAAAATCTGTGGGGTGACCTGACAAGGGTTGTGCACAAGAGATGCCCTCACAATCTGACAGATTTGGAGAGCTTTTGCAAGGAAGAGTTGGCAAACATTGCCAAGTCAAGATGTGCCATGCTGATAGACTCCTACCCAAGAAGACTGAATGCTGTAATTAAATCCAAAGGTGCTTCAACAAAGTATTAGTTTAAGGGTGTGCACACACAAAAAAGTATTGGTTTAAGGGTGTGCACACTTATGCAATCAGCTTATCGTACATTTTTTATTTTTTATATTTTTCCCCTAACAGATTTGTTTGTTTTTCAATCGAATTGTACAGGTTATAGGTCACATTAAAGGTGGGAAAAGTTTTGAAATTATTTATTGTGGTCTTATTTTTTTATATCACAAAAACCTGGCATTTTAACAGGGGTGTGTAAACTTTTTATATCTACTGTATGTATGTATATATATATATATATATATGTATGTATGTGTATATATGTATATATATATATATATATATATATATATATATACAAATTAGTTATGAAATCTGTTCTAACGGTCAGCCGATTTCCTTTTGTTTGGACTCGTGGTGCGTGGATTTAAAAAGAGCAACTTACAGTACACCTTCTTGTATTACATATTGTTTGACTTTTGATGCTTTATTGGGTGTCTTTAAAAAAAAAGCTTTTAAAATATAAAACACCACATGTAGATAACTCATTTTTGAAGGAATGCTCAACTCTTAAAAGGGTCTCTAGAGGATGAAGATTATGGAAGTTTCAGAATGGGATGGGTATGTCATTTTACAAAGACTTAATAGACATTCTCAGTGATTGTGGGCTTAGAGTTATTGGACTAATAGTTAAAGACAACGAGTTTTATTTGGAGTGGCTTTTACAATAAATACATGATACTGATTTTAAATTAAAACAAGATTTACTGTATGATGTTCATTTTGAAAAGTATATGAAAGTTTCTAAAAGTGTGGATGGAGTTGTTTCCAATATGATAGTTAGGAAGGCAAAAAGGAGAGTTTGGGATGAAAGGGAGTATTTAAGTAACACTACTTAGCCTAATCCCAATGCATTTTGGAATGATGAGGGGTTTAATGTCATTACAGAAGACAGAGAAATGGGAAGTGAGCAGGATGATAGAAGTTGTTTAGGCATGCCACACTTCTCACCAAGGAGGTCTCAGAGAATTGCCCAGAGAAAGAAGGTATTTATTCAAGAACTAACTACAGGGATGGAGAACCCTTACAGGAAAAAGAAAGGGAAAGGCAAGAATGGAAGAGACAGGTTTAGTAGTTAACAGATCTGATTCACCTGATATACACCCACCACCATGCTTTGGTTATGAACTACCACCTCAGAATGTTGGAATAATTAATAGTTCACAAGGTTTTAAATTTTTTAGCTATAGTTTTCTTGATATTGACAATAGGTACTTCAGTTTATTAAAAAAAGTTTTTACTTACATGCCCACTACAATGTTGTACAATTGGGAGATTATTTTATACCTGAAATTGTTAGAAGCTTAAATCTGGATGTTTTGTTCTCTGACAGGATGGGGGATAGACAGGAACCACTTCAGGATTCCTATTTAACAAAGAGGAGCAGTTTTAATCCTCCTGTTCATCCAACTATTAGCATGTTTGAAAGGGTATGGATTAATGATAGTCCTAACTTGTATTCCAAAAAACAGCTTAAATGGAAGTACAATTTAACTAGGGATGAGATGCTTTTGGTGCAGGAAATAACCAACAATCATGACATATGTACCATGAAGCCAGATAAGGGTGGCCATGTGGTTATTATGCAGAGCACTGACTACTTGAGCAAAATATTTACCCTGCTCAATAATAAAGAACAATATAATAGCGTCATTGGGCATATTGTAAGAGTAATGCTTTTTTTGCATGACCTATTGCTGAAGGGTAGTATAAATAGCCCTCTTTAATAACTCTTATTAAAGTGAAGTATCTGGTTGTACCTAATATACCCAAAATATACAACGATATTAATGAACCACCACTTCGGCCCATTGTGGTTGCCACTGGCTCTAAGATCCATCCCCTGGATGTGTCTGCTAACCAGAATCTTAAGGGTTTGTAGTCAGCCTTTGGATACATTTAAAAGACTCACTGGATTTTTTAGGGAACATTGTACCAGAGTTTTTTTTTATGAAACTTGGCTTTTGGTTACTATAGATGCTAAGGATTTGTTCTCTTGCATTCCACATTTAGTGGGGCTTGATTGGTTCCAAGAGTTTGTTAGCGAACATAGTAACTTCGATAATGGCAAGGTAAATATGATATCTGAGTTTATGGAAATTATTTTTATGTGATAACTGTGTTTTTTGAGGGTGATTATTTTAAGCAAGTCAGCAGTGTTGCAATGGGCACCGCTTGTGTCCCACTATATGCAGACATCATAATGTGTTATTGGGAGCAGAGGTATGTACTCCCATCCACATTTGTTAAAAACCTTGCCACTTATTTTAGATTTATGGGCAAAATTTTTAATTTGGAAAATGGATGCGGTGGAGTTAAATGAGTTTGTTGACTACTTAAATGGCACTACTATGTGTTTGCACTATTTTTTTTACTTATAAAGTTTCAAGTTAAGAACATTCATTATTTTGATGTTTTCCTTGAAAAGGATTATATTTTGTGAAAATCCTAATCCAAAGTATACCAAAATCCCACATTTTCTAATAGTTACCTGCAATTTGAAAGTTGCCATCCATTTAAATAGGCACACAGTCTGATAAAATGCCAGATGGTATGACTAGCTAGGATAATTTCTGATGATGAGGATTTACAAGTAGAACTGGAAGTTTTAAAGTGCAGGCTTTATGACAAGGGTTATTCTGATGCTTTGCTTGAAGAGATTCAACAGGAGATGGTAGGGGAAAAAATCATATTTTAGGCAGTGGACCACCAGTTGACCAGCCAGGATCAAGCAAGACCATGAATGTCAATAAGACTGAGTTGCATTTTTTGTAATAGTTTTCTGTTAAAGTATTCTCAAGGAAGTAACACCATTAAGGATTTGGTTAAAGCAAACTGGAAAAAATTTGGGGGTGATTCTAAAATAGGAGAACAGATAGGGGAAACCCCCATTTGATGTATTAACCTAAAGGAAAACACTGAAAAAGTTTTGGTTTAGGTTGAAATGTAAACACAGGGCTTAAAAAGGGGTACTAAAATGTGGCAGCTGTAGACAATGCAGCTATATCTCTATGAAGGTGAGGTGATTAGACTACCTAATTTAAATTATACCTTTTATTTTAAAAAAAGCAGAGTTTTAATTGTAACACTACTGGAATAGTATATTTGGCCTTGTGTGATTTTTGCTTTTCATTTCAAGTTGGTAAGACTGAATGTTTTCTGCATAGGATTTACAAACACCTGTATGATGTCAGGCAAAAAAATTAGACAAATGCACTGTACAGGCATAAGACTGTATGTGATGAGAACAAATACATTTTTTTTTTGTATTGGAACAGGTTGGTCCCTGAGGATATGTTGTAGACTACAGAGAGTTACTATGGCAACTACATTTGGATTCTGGTGAAAGACCTGGGCTAAATAAGACCATATCCATTTCTAGCGCATTAAAACTAAAGGCGACTAAGTTATAACACTGCTGTCCACCTCTTTCCATCTAACTCTAATGGCCTGTTTGCAAGTTAAGTTGATGTATACTATGTGTTAACGATAATTATCATTGATATCATTCATTAAAGTAACCAATATGATGTTTTAATAATATTACTTATTATAACATGTTTACATACAAGTATCGTATATATTTTTTAATATTTTTAAGTCCATCATTTTATTTGAATGCTTTGTTTTGAGGTAACTCGACTATTGCATTGTTTTAAGGGCTATCTTCATTTGTATTATTTATAACAGTAATTAAAATGATGTTTTAATAGTATGAATAATTACAATAGTTTTACATATGTATTATATAGTATAAGTTTTGTAGAGTGTTACACCTGATTGCTACTTTGTTGGATTGGTCTTTAGTTACTATTAATTATGTTTATTGATTTTGCTTTATATTTAGGTTGGTGAGGTATAAATTCTATGACTGATTTATTGATTGTTTAATTAATTAATTAATTGTAAATGTGGCCTGATAGGTTGTTTTGATAGTGGTGGAAACATTTATAAGTAAATAGGGACACACATGTTCATAGGTTCATAGGTTAGAACTAGGCTAACTGCCCTTGTGAGCCATTTCAAGCCTAGCCGATTACTTCATGTGAGAATCAAACCCTGCACTTGTGTCTGTAAGGTATGCCATCCTCCCACTTATCACTTAGTTCTGAAGAAGTCCCATTATTTTAGGGATCAAAGTGCTCAACATTCACAAATAAATATTACTTTTGATTTTGAGCTGTTTTTTCCGTGGCTGGTCTTCGCCAAGTTTGTTTTATTTATTTTAGTTATGATACATATTACATGTGTGTGTGCATGTATGTTTCACTGAGGTTAAAGCAAACAGCAGAGGTACTTATGCACTACATTGTTGATGACAGACATTGTTGTGTTACTTTCTTTTATTCAGCAATGTTGTACTGAGACTGTAAAAGTTACTAGCAGGGTCGGACAATGTACTCTTCCTGCTATTATGCAATCTTGTAGATGGTATATATAAGCAGCAGGGGATGTGAGGCTTGACATCAGGAAAAATATTATTTTTTGGTTTGCAAGCTTAAAGTTTATGTTTTGAAGCAAGCATGTTTTGGTATGGGAATAAATGTTGGGGAAAACAGAATACTAAAATGCAGACCTATTCAACATTAATTATATTCAAGATTCATGTTTTCAGCATGTTGGTGTTTTGGTCTTATTCACTCAGTAAAAATGATTCAGAATAGTTAACTTTCAAAGGATTATCAGGCACTCAGCAGGTTTACCATTGCACATGTCTATCAGCTAAATCTGTTTAACCAATTTGTCATAGTTTTTCTACATCACTTCCTCCCTAGTTTCTCTGACATTAATACCTAGTCAATTCATTTTAAATCCTTTCAAAAATTGGACCTTCCATTGTACTCAGTCTAAGCTGAACAACCTTTGACCATTTACACCCAGGATGTAACTCAGACCCATAGGACTGAAAAAATTCCAAATCCCAGATAAGCTTAGGTCTGTCCTATCTGAGATAAGCATATAGTCATCCAAAACTAGTCAGAAGATTGCTCAATATCTGGGAATGCTTGCCAAAAATCTCTATACTGTCTGCACCACAGCTTCAGTAAGCAACAAAAACAAGCTGAGTATTATGGGTATCCTTGTTGTGCCCCACTATTTTATCTCATTTTCTCACAGTAGCCCATTTTCTACCTCCAGTTTAGTTTTGGGCCCTCTATATAAAGCTTTGAACCAGGCCTAAAGTTTGCCTCATCGTACTCTTCTAAGACTTTAAACAAGAATGGCCACATTAAACAGTAAAAAAAAGCTTTACAGATATGAAAAAGATAACTCCAGTCCTTTCCCAGCTCCTGGTAGCATTTCTTCACTAAATTGTCCTAACTTCCATCAATTATATTTGGTTGTTCACTTTTTACAAAACCGGATGGTTCCTCAAAGGTAAGCCTATAAGTTTAGAGTATAACCTATGATAATATACACTGACCAGCAATGTTGCTTCCATCTCAATGAATGAGATGGGGTGAACATTGCCTTGATCTGTTTTGACCTTTCCTGATTTTGGTATATGCACTGCCCTGGTTGTACTGAATGACTTAGGAAGAGTCCTTGTTTCCCTCAACAAATTAAAAGCTTGACATAAAGGACACAATACCTCCTTCTCTATCATTTGTAAAATGTACTATATCAACCATCTTCCCTGGAGCTTTACTTTTTTTTCTTCTTTTAAACACCTTCCAAAGCTTCTCTAGATCTAAGTGTCTGTCGAGTCCCACCCCTTTCATCACAGAGAATACAGTCCCCTGCCATTAACTATGCTCTGACCTCATAAATCACTCTATCTTCACAGTCCCAGGCTTTGTTCAGCAAATCTTTCAGTGAAATGCTTTTTTGACCTAGTTAATACCTATCTCGGTGTTGGCATCAGAGCAATACTTCAATGAAAAATTCAGACATTATTGCCATTTCTCCTTCATTGTCCATCTGAGCAACCAACCTGAACTTTCCCCTCGAATGCAATAGAAATCCTTTCTATATGATCACCCTTGTTTCATCTGAGTGACATGTTATTCTACATTTCTTGTGAACAGGGGCTACATCTTCAACCCTACTCACTAGTAGCTTTCTAGGGGAACACTTTCTAGACTAAAGGACTGCAGCTGTTTTAACTGGCATGTCCATATGTCAAGCTTTCTCCCTGATCTTGTTCTACTTCCTGTATCTTTGTCCTTACATTATGTGTGCCTTATACCAGTGCATTCAAGGGCATTAGAAGCAAATATGTCTCTGCACACTAGAAAAGTGCACATTCCATTTCCCACTATCCTGCTATATCTAGTTTTTCATTCTCTGCCAAATCACTTCTCTGCTCACGTCAGTGTATTTTATTATCTTTTTACAAAGGAGTGATCAGAGATGCCTCTGTACCCAGTAAGGGAGAAAACCTCGAGCTAGACTTCTCTTTTCATGATGAACCCATTCAGCCTACTGCCATGAACATGTTCATTCATGTACAAAAAACATCCTCTCATTAATTCAGTCATTATGCCTATACATCTCAAACTCTTACAGCAACAATTCTGGACAAAGCTAAAAATAATTGGGGGGGGGTCAAAGACTCAAAATCAGGAACTGATTTTAAGTATTGCTCTAACAAACTTAAAACGTTGCTAGAATACCAGGTTGCACATTAACATGTATTTTCTGAATGATAAGTTTGAAATTCAAAATGGGAAACGACAGCTGGTGTAGTTTCTAAGTGTGCTTTGGCACAGAATCATTTCTTTCATGGATATTTCTCCGTTTCTCATGTTTGGGTGATAACGGAGGTGTTTTACATAAATTAAGATATGTGGGGATCTGCCTTAACATTGAGGTGCAGAGAGAGGTTGGTCAACTAGAAAATATTCAAAATATTTAGCTATAAGTCCTTCCTACTCAGTTGCCAGCTCTGTACATGTGATGTTCCTGGATAATCTCCAAGCCCTTACTGTCACTGATCTATCATATACCTCTCTCCACTACTATCTCAGTCTCCTTTTTGCTTGGACCTCCTCAGTACTCCTTCATAATATGTAACCATCTTCATCCCATAATTACTTCACTGTCTATTATTCAATTAAGCAATAACCCATGGCTGCATGTGGGTAATGCTGGATTTACGCACATTTCGTGTGGTTTGGTCATGAGTGACCAAACAAAGCCAACCGTGGGTAAATCCAACATTGCCCACACCCATCCGTGGGTTATTGCTATTATACAATAACATTATTTAGGGAAAAAAATACTTACTTTTCTTAAATAATATCATTGTATAATGCTTCCATGCTGCTCTTCCACAGTTTTCTTGTATCCTGGGTCATTTCTGATATAGTGCGCATGCGTATGGGACTTGTGTCCCCATGCTTACGCAGTACATCAATGCTGTGCAATTGTGCAGAGGTAGCAACAGAGAAAGGAAGATCTCTGTTGCTTTTTTTTTTTTATTGAAGCTAAACAAAAGAACAAAAACAAAAAAAAAAAAAAAAAAAAAAGAAAAAGAAATCGGGAGACTCAATATTTTGTCTACCAAAATTAAACCATTGTTAGTACACCAACGTTACTGCAGCATAAACTGACTTTCTTCTTAGCATTCACAGTCACATGCCTCACAAAATTCAGCCTAAACTGACTTTCTTCTTAGGATTCACAGTCACATGCCTTACAAAATGTTAAAAAACAAACTCAGAGTAACTGAATGTTTGGGAAGACGCAGCTTTCTTTTTTGAGTAAGTCATCAGGAAATGCACCAGCTTCTGCTCTTCTTTCATAACTAGTTTATACAGGAAATGGGAGTCCCATCTTAGTTTTAGGCCCCTACATCCATAATTTAACCTGCTGTCATCATGAGAAATGATTCATAGGGTTGTCAGTCTTAGATTTCAAACGTGGGACTTTTTTATGGAAAAATGAAGCATGAAAAAGTACAAAAAGCTAAGAGGTATATTAACAGGAGAATGTCCGGGCGACCAGACCTTTTTCCGTTAGTATATTCTCATATTTACAAAGGGCATGCTGGTTGGGATGGCCAATCAGTGTGCTCATTATTGAATATTAAAGGCCAGTCACTGTATAATATCTAATTTCAGCTGATTCCATTTAACAAGACTCTCATGAGCCTAAAATTAGCTAATATTTTACTGTATTCTTCATTTAACTGTCAAGTTTTCATTAACTGTCATATCATCACAATTTTATGTATGCGCATTTACTATTCTATGCATGTTTATTAATTATTTTTGATTAACCATCATATTGTTACATACTCGCCTA
This sequence comes from Protopterus annectens, assembly GCF_019279795.1. NCBI lineage: Eukaryota > Metazoa > Chordata > Ceratodontiformes > Protopteridae > Protopterus > Protopterus annectens. Next base: position 1,959,463,730 of record NC_056726.1, read on the forward strand.
TCCACACATCCACTTACTTACTATGCTAGACATTCTGCGAAACATCCTTCCTAGACTCTGAAAAACAGAAAAGTAAAGCAGTATTTGTTTTCCTGACCCCCTAGGAAATGGTGAGAGTGAGCACTAGGTGTGCTAAGACAAATTGATTTTCCTGATTTACTGAGCTGACCACACATTGTGTATAGACCCTGCCAGCTCAAAGTTTGCACAGTGTCTATTTTTAAACTTCCCACTCCCCCAGGTTTCCACATTCTGTCTCATTCACAAAGGCACCTTGGATTGTCTAGATATTCCTCTATTTTTAGTCATCTCAGTGACAAAAAGGTCAACATATTTTCTGAGATAATTTTCCTCTCTTCTTTAATGCCTTCCTCTTGAGGCATTTGTATCTAGCCTCCCGCCGTTGCCTTTGTAGAGAAAGTCCAATGTGTTATTCTTCTCTCTTGTGGTATCTAACACTTTTGCTTCTTGCAATACTGGATGCCCTTCATTGGGGTCCTTTTAATAAGTCATCTCTCATATTCATGGGGCACAGTGGTATCTCTGAAAAGACCTAATCTTTCTTCCTTTGCTGTTTATTGATTGAGCAACATGGTTAATTTCCATTAGGTATGGTTAAGATCTAAGGAGCTTCTGAAACACTCTGAACATGCCATGGGGTAACCAAGGACTGGAGTTCACCAAAAAAGTTGTGAAAATCTTGTAGAGAATCAAACCACTGATACTGCCCACAGACCACTGCCACTAAGAATGCAACTTAGGATAACTATGACTGGTAGGCCAGTTCTTATTAGTTTAAACTGCAATTGCAATATAGTCATGTACTTTAAAACTAATCCCCATAAAAGTTCTGTAAGATCCTAATTGTCATCCTGTAAACTCTGCTATCATAAAGCGAAAAGTGTTACCTAACATCCTGGTTTTGGACATGTAGGAATGAAGATTATATGTCACTTGTCTTATACAGGAATTTACTCTGCATTTATTGCTTACCTTCTCCAGAACAATATCCCAAAATAGGGACATGGGGAGCATTTAAAATAGGCAACAACTTTCTCCAAAGGAAGGAATAAAGACCAACATCCCTGTATCATCTACAAAACAATCCAGGCAGACTGCCCCATCAGGAGCTATTCTGAAACTGAACCACTTTCACCTTTAGGTAGTACAGATCTTTTATAGTATAATAACTATCCTGTGATGTTGAGCTATACATTTATTCTTGTCTTTTATAGCAAGATGCAGAATATCCATCTTTGACGCTAAAGACAACAAATTGGTCTTGTTGCTGTGCCAGCAATGTTTGTAAGCATCTGGTTTACTCAAGTACTGCACCTGGAGTTTTCAGCATTTTTCTGCAAGTTCCCTATTGCTGAGGTTTTCTGACTCCCCCTCTGGAGAGTCTTCTATATCTGTCTTTGTCATATGAATTGAAAAAGCCACTTTCAAAAAAAGGTCAGTGATATTTTCTGCAGATCTGCAAAGACAATAGGATCTCAGGAATGTTTACCTTGCAATGCAAAGCTCCAAACCACACAACCCAGACATTGCAGTAAGTTTTAATCTCTGAGAAATGGATGCCAAAAAGGAGTGGCACCAGGGCAGTGCCTTGAAAGAGTGCAGTGCTGATAAGGGATACTGAAGGTAGCAGTCTTTCTATTCATACATGTTACATTTAACTATGTGTGGATCCAAGTTAGTACAGCCTTACTTACTATTAGATCCCTGAATTTATACAGAAGTCTATCATGAGGTACAGTGTCAATCTTTTTAGTCAGGTCAAAGTAATCTACATGAATAGATAAGCTTTCACCCAGGGTAGCTGTCACAATTTTGAAGAAATTTTCAAGGCTAAGTGTACAAGACCTGTTTTCCATAAAATCATACTATGTTATGCCATAGAGAAGGAGGTTTTCTGTGACTGAATAAGGTCCATAATGTTTCTCTCTATCACCTTGTAGAATAAGCTTGTGAGGCTAATCAGTGTAAAATAAGTGAGGTCTTTGGAATGTCCTCCTCCCTTGTGTATTAGGACTGCTTTAGCCTGTTTCCATTGCCATTGATGATGTCATTTTTAATGGTCCATTAAAATGAGCATGGAGGAACAACTACACTGTTTTGACTGACCATGGAAGATGTATTGCTGGTCTTACTGGCTGCAGAGGTGATCATTCTGAATGCAATTTCATGTTGCAGGTGGAAGAGTAGATTGAGTTCCACTTTGTGGCCTGAAATTTGCTCAAAATCTGTATGCTGTTGTGTTAGTTGTACCTGTTGCGTAAGTCATGATGATATCACTTGTTCAAACATATTATATTCTTGTTCCTTCCCTTTCATTTTTGGGGTATAGTTGCAGAAGACCTTTTTATTGTAATGATCCTGATTAGAATATTTACATTGGATGCATATTTTCTTGTTTTTATTGTATAGTGATGTCCTTTTGAGTAGCAGTGACCTTAACTTTGTTCCACTGAGCTGATTAAAGTCTTAATCCTATATGTGCGCTTTCCCTTTGGTATAACGATTTTTTTTTTATTTGTTACTCCTCCAGTTAGGCTTATTGCAGAATGTACAAATATATGTATTCCTCACAGGAATTAATTTATTGATGCACTTGTTTAAAGTGCTAATGAGGGTCAAGAATGATTCCCAAAATTTGGAAGGGGGAGGGATCAATATATGGTTATAGATGACAGAATAAAGACATCATTTGTAATGGTGGGGGTGATATTTATCTTTCAAAGCTGTTAGGGATGTTTGACTTAATAATACTACTGTGTTTCTGTTCTTTGTTGGAGTTTTTTTTCCCATCTTTTTAATTTCTCCAAGTCTTTTGGGTTATAATACCACGACAGGAATGAACACCATTCCTAAGTAAATGTATGATTAATATTCATGAAATTAGGATTGTTTCAGTCTTTGATGTTAGACAAAAATAGTCTTTACAACATCCACGACGTGCCCAGAAATGATTCCTCTGCAATTCATGCGGAGTTACATGTATTGGTACATATGCTACTTTTGTCTTCTTTTCATAGACTATTATATCTAATTTTTTCACATCTATTTTCTGAACTGTTGGTAATGGGTGATCCCATATCATATAAACTTCATCATTCTCTATAATGCTTTGTAGCTCATGTTTCCAATGCTTCTCAGCTACTTCAATATTGTAATGTTTACACAATCCTCAATGCAACAGTCTTGCCAAATTATTATGCATTACAGTATACAGGTCCTTTGCTGTTAGTGTATCCAGTTTTGTTTTTCAGAACCTGCATTTTTCTCTTTTTCCCACATGCTCAATGGACTTTGTAAACCAATGTATATGTAGTCCACTGTCCTGGGCCACCAATATTAACCTTTAATCTTTTGGTTTAAATTCACCTCTCCTCAACTAATTCTGCATCAGATCCAGATGAACATGAGGTTGCTCCAGGAGTTTTCTATACTTGCAATTATACTTATTCCTTTTTACACATTTCTTACCTTCTCGTCTGATCCTTGTCCTTATAGTCTTTCTTTTTTTTTTGGGGGACATTCAAACTACCTGATTTTTTTATTGACTTCTGGTTTGGTTTCCATTCCGCTTGACACCAATATGCTGCTGCTAAACTAAACAAGGAGGTCATCTTAGACTTTTTCTCTTCATGGTTCAAAACTTTCACTATGTTTGGATTTTATGAGGTTCACAAATATGTATACAGTCTTACGATTGCAGATCCATATATGTAATAAGTTTCAAGGAAGCCCATACTTCCTTCAGAATGAGAAATATATAATCTTGGTATACATCAATTTTTATATATAATTTGATAAGTGTGAGGAATTTTTCTTGTTTTCCTCTCCAACTAATCCAACACCCTTTGGTGCTAGTCAATCACCCCAAAACTGTAAGTTAAAATAGGAAGAAAAAATTGGTTTATAGCTTGGACTTCATTCCTTGATGTCAGGGCTGATTTCATACATCTGTCTGAGACTGTTAATGAAGTTTAGGAACTTTTATGCACCATCATCAACTTAGACATAATTTTCTCAACCAATGAATGGGTAATTTTGGTCAATGGGGGAGTTGGGGTGGTTGATTTATTTTATTTATTTAGTGCAACCTTGGTGTGCAATTCTTCATACTTATAATTTGGTTTTATAACCTTTCTTTTGAAAGACTGATTTTTTGAAAAGAGCTATCATCTTCTTATTTAACAACCACAAAAAATGGAACCAGGGACAATAAAACTAATAAAAACACAGTCCTGTGCATTATCAATAATGCATCTTCAACAAAGAGTAACAAGTGTCAAAGACGGGAAATAAACTCAAAAACTTTTTATTTGACAGTTAAGCACTTTCTTCCCATATAGGAACTTCATCAGAACTGTTGAATATAGTTAAAATCACCATTAAATATTTTAATTGCCAGTCATATGATAAAAAACATCCAGTAGGTATAACCAGACAATCAATTAATTAGTGTTCAAGAGCTTTATCTCTACAAAAGGCAGAACATTTACTAATATAAAAACTACTTATATATTAAATATTATAAATATAAAACATCATAAAAATCGCTCTAAACAACTAATAAAATATTAAAATACTAACCAACTATGCTAGGTTAAACTTCTAAATATTTTACTTTTTAATAAAGACCTAATAGAACACGCTTGATTTAACCCCATATTTACCATAGCATTTAATTTTAACTGCCATAGCAATTCACTCCTAGATAAACACTCATCTACTATAAACACTCAAATCATTCTTAACCTGCTCAATGACAATATATTTAAATTTCTGTGTGGGATATTCAGTGATATGTCTATAGAGAGTATTGGTGCTCTTACATTTTCTAATATGAAGTTGCCACTCATACATCCTCTCTTTTAACTTTCTAGAAGTTTTTCTCACATAAAACACTGAATGTAAGTTACAGCATGCTAAATAAACAACTTCATAAATTTACAATTATAATAACCATTAATATTATACACAACTCCCCTAATGGTCATGCTCTCAATTATTAATATATCCTTACACTGTGAACAATGTCCATACTTCACCATATCTGTTTTCTTCATCATCATCAGCCCACTCTTCCCATTTTTTTCTACATGGGGTCAAGGTATTGTGTTAATTGTCCCCAACTCTCCCGATTCAGTGCCACACTCCTGCCTTCTTCAACACTCATGCCTGACTGTCACAGAACATCTTTTACACAATCCGGCCACATCTTTGCTGGACATTCTCACTTCCTCTAAAAACCTTCCTCACCAGATTGTCTTCTGCTTTTCTGCACATGTCCAAACCAATGTAATCTGTTCTCTTTGATATCTTCTGCAATTGGGGCTACTTTGGCTTCTGCTCTTATGTCTTCATTTCTGTGTCTGTCCCACAGTGTGCATCCTACCACCCTTCTCAGATACTTCCTTTCCATCACCTCTAGCTTCTTCAACTGTTCTGCCTTTACTGCCCAGGTTTCTGTACCATACAGTAGTACTGGTTGCACCACTGTCTTGTCCACATTAATTTTTAGCTTCTTTGGCTTTCTTCTGTCATAGACTACACTTGAGACTCTATGCCAGTTGGCTGCTGCCCATCTCATTCTAGCTTTGACCTCTTCATTCAGACTTCCCTTCTCCTCAACCACCCCTCCCAGATACTTGAAACTGTTTACCTGTTCCACTATCTTCCCTTCTATCTCTATTTTCAGCTTCTTCTGATTTCCCCAATTTGCTGCCATTACCATCATCTTATCTATGCTTAGTTTCATCCCATGTGCCTTCAGTTTTGCATTCCATTGTCCTAGCCTTTGCTGAAGTTCTAGCTCAGAGTCAGCCTAGAATGCCACAGTGTCTGCATACAGCATATTTGTTGATCTGTCCCCTTCAACCTGTTTGCTAATGTATTCCATCACCAGTATGAACAGCAGTGGGCTCAGAGCTGAACCTTGGTATACACCCACTCCCACTGAGAGCCCCTCTGTGAGGCCAAACACTGTCCATACTTGAGTCATTTCCCATCTTACTTTCTACTACTCTGCGTATCCGTTTATCAATCACTCTCTCCAGAACTTTCATGCAATGTGATATGAGTTTGATGTCTCTGTATTGCCCACAGTTGTGGGTGTTCCCTTTGTTCTTGTACACTGGCATGAGTATGCTTATTCTCCAGTCATTTGGGATATGCCTTTCTCTCTTTCTCTCCACACTGCTATTAGTACCCTCATTTCTCCCCTATCTCACCCAGCATCTTTATCATATCTGCTGTGACCTCATCTGAGCTTGCTGCTTTCCCTGATTTCATTTTCCGTAGTGCTGTTCTTACTTTTTTTGGGGAGAGGGGCTCCTCTTCTTCATAATTGTAGGCTGTTTCTGAGGCAGTACAATTTCTGATTTTTTTTCTTCATTAGGAAGCTGTTGAAAATACTCCTTCCATCTGCCTTTGATGCCATGTAGACTGGTCAGCAGGTGGTTGCTAGCATCCCTTATGAAGGGTGTCTGACTTTCTTCTTTAGCTTTCTGTTCTATCTGTTTTCTTATTACTATTATTATTATTATCCCAAGTCCCTATATAGAAAAAATCACTTAACTGTCAAATAAAAAGCTTTTTGAGTTTATTTTCCCATCTTTGACACTTGTTACTGTTTGTTGAAGCTGCATTATTGGTAACACACAGCACTGTGTTTTATTATTTACCATCTCCTTATTTGTCAGACAAATCCAGTGAAAAGATCTGCCCCATGCAGTTTTGATGCTGGAATGGTCTTTGAACCAAGTCTCTATGATATATCCCATTTTTCTCAAGGTAAAGTGAGACTCTAGACAGTTCAGTTTTTTTAGGCTGCAGGTATTGAAAAGTCCTACCTTCAAATTACTGTTATCTTCGGAGTTTAGCATGACATGTCTATTAATTTCACTTGAAATACAAAAGACAAGGGGGTAGAGAGAATATTCTGTATAGTAACCTTTTCTGAGGAGAGGTGTAGCCTATCCTTTTCAAAATACATTTGGGGTCTGCATTTTTCCTTGCAAACTGAGAGGCACCGAATCCCTTTGGATTAACAGGATGACCTAGGCCAATTGTTGAAGCCAGCAATCATTTCTACATATTTGGGTGTCAACCTCAGTAAGGAAAAGATCTCATTGAATGCAAAGGGCTTAAAAGCTTAATTAAAGAAATTATATTTTCCATAATTGTGCATAGAATACTAATCAAGTCCTTGGCCTGAACTGTTTGGGTCTGAAATGATCTCCACTTTGTGTATGGGTCCCATTAGAAACTAGTATCATAACTCAGTGACATGTCCAGATATTGGCATTTTTTAACATGACTGATTGGATTTGCTTAAGGTTTTCTTGATTCTGTATGAAAAACTATCAGGTATGTTGCCAGGTAACATTGAACATGAAGGTTATTATTATTATTATTATTATTATTATTATTATTATTAAATTTACTTGTAACAGCATTTATCATGTCATTAGTTATATAATGGATATCTATCTATGTCTCTAAAGCAAACTGGAATATTTATTTGTTTATTGTGATGTTTGCACAAAATGCCTCTGCAAGCACGTCGACTCTATTCTATGACAAAGCAATCATTTCATTATTTTTTTCCATCGATAACGTTACATTCATAATCATTTTTCTGATGTAATTAGAAGAATTTAGTTACTATTGCTTTCAAGCTTTGAGACCAAGCTGAGTTCATAATTACAGATGGAAGATCTGGTAAGAAAAAATACTTCTAGTACTATATTTAATCTAGACTTGTTTTTAGGATTAGGTTTTATTTTAAGTTATTGATATTTGTTTACTGGGATAGTGCACATATCAATATAGACTGATTTCATGGTCTGCCCGGAAGAAATACAAAACATTTCAAAAAACAAAAAATACTGAAATGTAAGCAATAACAGAGTAGTTCAGACTAATTATATGGAAATAAATATGTGTATATACATTCTAATGAACGATAACAGGGCAATGTATAATTAAGCAGAGTATAATGTACAATATATACATTACTTTCTAAAGTGAGTTGATCTTCAGTGAATCTTGACAGAGGAGTAGTGAGCTGGATAGGATATAGGTTAGGTGATATGTCCTGTGTTGAACCAGGAGCATTTGGCTTGGATGAAGAACTGCTTTTTGAGATGCTTTCTGAATTTGGAATAGGTGTTGATTTCCTTAAAGTCAATGGGATAGCTTGCCAAAAAGTAGGTGCCTGACAGGAGAAAGCAACATCCTGGATCTAATGCTTACCAATAGGTGGAATTGCTGAAGCGCCCCCACTGTGAGGTCTTCTCTGGTGAGATATGACCACAAATCAGTGTCATTCAAAGTAACTATCATACCGGACCATCCCATAGCAGCAACTAAAAAAAAACTTCTCCAAAGCAGATTATAACTTCTTACAGAATGGTATAAATAACTTCACTGCACCTCCACTCTCAGATGGAAATGGTAACTATGCTGAGTTCTATACCAATGCTTTATACAAACTCCTCTATAACTGCATTGACATGGCTGGACCAGATAGGACCAAAACAAGCTCTTCAAGGAAGAGCAAACCTGCCTGGTGGACAACTGCCACTAACAGACTTTACAATAAGAGGAAGAAATTGCTGTCTAGGAGTAAAGGGAAGTGGCCCTAAGCTGGAAAAACTCTCTCCTCAGCTTAAACAAGCAAGACTTCTTGTGAAGTCCTCCAAAGCAAATTGTAAATCCAAATTAGCTTCCTTAATTAAGAATGATCATAAGACATGCTTTAGGTACATCTGTAACCTAAAAGGAAAGGCCCAGATTTGCGCCAAACTAGTAGTTAATAATACCACATATACTGAGCCTGTGGACATGGCTAACCTGAAAGCTGACAGGTTCTGTGAAAACTTTACTCCCCTGTCCTGCACATGAACGCCATGACATCCCTACCACCTGTCCCCTACCTTGTATCTCTAAAGAGCAGGTCGTAAATGACCTCTCTAAGGCCAAAACCACAGCATCTATGGGACCTGATAACATCCCTGGCTGCATCCTACATGGGCTCCAACAAGAATTAGCAACACCATTGGGTACTCTTTTCAGTCATAGTTTAAGCACTGGCTACACCCCTGCTGAATGAAAAATGGCCACTGTTATCCCCTTGTACAAAGCTAGTGCTTCCACTGACCCCAGGGACTACAGACCTATTAGCCTGACTAGCCTTATCTGCAAGGCCATGGACTGAATTATCATGGACCTTATCACTAAAGATGTAGATAGTCTCCAAACACTTGACCTTACTCATTTTTTATTAGCCAAAGGGAGATCATGCCTGTTAAACCTGGTGGATTTCTTCAAGACAGTCACCAAGGCCTTGGATGAGGGGAAATTTGTGCATACAGCCTACCTTAACTTAGCCAAGGCTTTTGACACTATACCCCACTCAGGCATCACTGACAAACTCACCCAGCTTGGTATCAACAAAAATACTTAGAAAGATAGATGGGATAAAAGCAATGCGCAGTATTAGAACAGATCAGGATCTATCATGCACTATCACAAATAACAAACTAAAAATCTCAGCACAGGTGGAAAAGGTTAGAAGATACACTGATAAGTATAAAGGAAAAGTACAAAATAAGCAATTTATTGATGACCCAAAAAAGTTTTATAGAGAACTGGGAAACAAGGTAAATGGAATTGAATGACCACCCAAAAAAGAAGAAATAGATACACTTTGGAGAAGTATTTATGAAGAGCCTGTGGAACATAATAAAGATGCTAAATAGATAGAAGAAGTAAAAGAAAGTATAAGATGTTAAAGCTACAGGATATTAAATGGGATGAAGTAAGACCCAGAGAGATTGAAACAAAGTTAAGAAAAGCCTCTAAATGGAAAAACACAGGTCCAGCTGCAGTACCTAACTTCTGGTTAAAAGTATTAACATCATTTCATGAAGATTCAGGCATGAGTAAGAACTATTTATATGCATACCCCAAACAGAGACAACCTGGCTAACAACAGGAAAAACAATGCTCCTACTTAAGAGCGAACATGCAAGCTCCCCTAAAAATTATAGACCAATAACTTGCCTTCCAACGATGTATAAACTGTACACTGGAACTGATGCCGACAGTTTATAATCATTTAGAAGAAAACTCAATTATGGCAATGGAACAAAAGGGCAATAAAAGAAAGTCATATGGAACAAAGGATCATTTGTTGTTAAATAACGCCATAGTGGAGAGCTGTAAACAGGGGAAGAATCTAAGTATGGCATGGATTGACTACAAAAAAGCATTTGATAGTATCCCACATTAATGGCTAAAAGAGTGCTTAAAAATGTGTAAGATGACACACCCTACACTGATCAACTACATTACAGTGACCATGAAGCAGTGCCAGACCACTTTGCAATTAAGCCAAGATAAAGGACAAATTATTATTCCAGGGATAAAAATTCAAATGGGGATATTCCAGGGTGGTTCTCTGTCATGACTGCTAATCTGTATTGCCCTTAACCCATTAAGCTATCTACTTAACAGCTTAGGCCATGGCTATAACTTGGCTCCTAGAAAACAACAAAGTGTGAAGACTTCTCATCTTCTCTTTGTTGATGATTTAAAACTGCATAGCTCATCAGATGAGGAACTGAAAGCATAACTGCAAGCTGTAAAAACTTTTTCAGATGATACAAGAATGTTATTTGGTCTTGATAAATGTGCAAAAGTAACCTTTAATGCAGGAAAACCACAGCACCAATAAAACATCAGTTTGGGGCAAGAATGTGATATAAAAGAACTTGAGCAAGAGGAAGTGTATAAATGTTTGTGAATTGATGAAAGATCAGCAATAAAACATGAACAAATGTGAATAAAGCTTAGTAATGAATATTTTATAAGACTTAAATTAATCCTGAAAACAGCACTGACATCTAGGAACAAAATTCATGTTATAAACCAATTTGCTATTCCTATCCCGACTTACAGTTTTGGAGTGAATGACTGGCCCCAAAATGTGCTGGATAGATTAAACAGGAAAACAAGAAGGATGCTTCGTGCTCACCAAATGATTTATAAAAATCATTGCATACCAAGATTATATATTCCCCATTCCGAAGGAGGTATGGGCCTCCTTGAAATTGATTACATGTATAGCTCTGCAATCGTAGGACTGCACACATATCTGCTTACCTCACAAGACCCAAATGTAGTGAAAGTTTTGAAACACCAGGATAATAAATCAAAGATAACATCCCTGCTTAGTCTAGCAGAAGCATATTGGTGTCAAGCAGGAATGGAAATCAAACCAGAAGTAGATAAAAATCAGGCAACAACTAAATGCGCCAAAAAAACAAAGATTATAAGGTGAAGGATCAGATGAGAAGGCAAGAAATGTGGAAAATGCATAAATATACTTGCAAGTACAGAAAACTTCTGGAGGAACTTTGTGCTGATCTGGACTGAATGCAGAAATGGTTAAGGAGAGGCAAATTCAAAACAAGAGATGAAAAATTAATATTGGCGGCCCAAGATAGTGGGCTACATATATGTTGGTTTACAAAGTCCATTGAACATGTGGGAGAAACAGCAAATATAGATTTTGTAAAAGAGAATTGGAAACAGTCGCACTCTCGTTGCTGGTTGTGATATACTAATGGCACAAGAACTGTATACTGAAAGGTATAATGATGTGGCAAGATTGTTACATTGGGGATTGTGCAAACATTATGGGACTGAAGTGGCTGAAAAACACTAGAAACATGAGCCACAAAGCATCATAGAAAATGATGAAGTCTAGATCACATGGCATCACCCATTAGCAACAGTTCAAAAGACAGACGCAAGAAAAATAGATATAGTGCCCCATGAAAATAAGACAAAAGAAGCATTGATCACTGAAATTGCCACACCAAGTGACTACAGTGCATTGTATACAGAGAGACACAAAGTCATAAAATATCAGTATTTGCAAGCAGAAACAAGAGCAATGTGGAAGAAAGATACCCAAAGACTTCCAATAGTAGGAGGAACAGGTCTTATAAAAAAGAATCTACAATCATATTTAGATATGCTGCCAATCATGTAACTCTGTACAAATTGCAGAAGGAGTTATTACTGGGCACATTGCTGGTGTTGCAAAGAGCACTTTTGGCTGACATCAAAGATTGAAACAATACTAATTTCATGAACTTTAATCATATTTTGTCTTAGGAATGTGGTCCATTTCTGTCATGGTATTAGAAATCCAAAAGATTTGGAGAAATTAAAAAAAAAAGGATAAGTGGTGCATCACCAACTGGCTCACTGATAGAACCCATACAGTCAAAATAGGGGAATCCACCTCCAACAGCAGACCTGTAACCAGTGGTGTTCCACAGGGATCAGTCCTGGGACCTCTGCTGTTTGGAATCTATTTCTCTGAACTACAAGCTAAAACTAAAGGTCTGTGGCTGACAAAGTTTGCTGATGACTGCAAATTGGGAGAAGTCATAGTATATCCAAACGATGTCAACATCATACAAGAGGGTCTTATGCAAACAAACTCAATGCAAAAAAATGTTTCAGTAAGGGCATTTTTCCTGATAACTACCACATCAATAGCAACACTCTAAGCATACACTCAGTGGTGAGAGACCTGGGCAAACAGGTTGACAGCAACATCACCTTTGATCTCCATGTCTCCACAGTAGTAAGAAGGGCATTCTATGTGGCTCATTTCATAAGTAAGGGCATTGCCTCTAGAAAAAAAAGAAGTTATAACCTCCCTGTACTCTTTCCTCATCAGACCAATAATTGAGTACAACTCCCCTTTTGGTATATACCTTTTCAAGCACCTGAAGCAATTGGAGAGACCACAAAGCTTCCTCACAAGGAAAATTCAAGGTCTTCATCATATTTTCTATGTGGATAACCTGAAATCACTGTCACTTTATTCTCCTTCATACAGACTACTCAGAGGCAATCTATACCTTGCATATAGGGCAATCTCTGATCCTGCTTTATTGGAAATGCTGCAATCCACAAGTCAAATGGCACACAGGTTATTCACTCTAAAGACCTTAACCTCATATGTGACATTAATAGGACCTGCTGTAGGGACAGATTTGTCTCCCAGATATTACCACACCTTTGGAACAGACTCCCACTTTATGTCAAACAGAACACCTCACTGGCCCTCTTCAAACGCAATGTGGGCGATTGGATGGGTACCGTAAACTCACCACTGGTGTTCCACCTGTGTCTCTCTTGGACAGGGACAATGGTGTACTGATTGTGGAAACAAGGGTAACTTGGCTAGGCTTGTAAAGGCCCTAGGGTCATTAGCCTAGTAACTTCCTATGACCCTATGATCCTATGTGCAGTGTTGTGGGGTTTGGTTCTATGGGTAATGAGAGTTGATGTGATTTGTAAGTAATGTCTTAGGTTGTATGAGGATGTTTTTTCATGGAGTTTAGCTGCAAGAGGAATAAATGTGTGGAGATGCAGTAGTTTATAGAGTTGGGATCCTAAAAGTAGGTGAGATCTTTGTTTTATGGGTAACATTTTGGCTTCTTCTAGGGTGAAACAGTGATACTCACAGGGAGGTGAGTTTGTAATTGGAAGAAACTGCTATAGTCTGGAGTGTGAAAATGCTTTTCTTGGAAGCAGGAGCAAAAATTGGAAGGTCGTATTCACATTGAGAAGGGACAACTCTTTTGCCAATGGCTGCTCTATCTGGTTTGGATAGAAAAGGGGAGAACTTTGGGGCCCAGAAAAGGAAGGTATTTATTTTGGATCTCACTTTGTCTATGTGGAAATGAAAGTTTAGTGACTGGCCAAGCCACAGTCTTAGGTATTTGAAGGCTGAAGTTGAGTCTATGGAATGAATATGTAGATCAAAGATAGTTAAAGAATTAGGAGCTTGGTGAATTTTCTGTAGAGTTTCAAAGAGCATAGTTTTGTTCTTCATTTATTTTTAAAAGATTTGTAGCATCACTTTTTTTTCTTACTGATTTTGTGATTCCACCAGATGATTTATTTAGTTTAATTGACCTGCATATTTGTGCCTTACTGGTATATTTTCATGAATTCCAAAGTAAAAAATATTGTACAACTCATTTTTAATATCCTGAGCAGTTGTGTTTGGGTCCTCAAGGATAGTAAGCCAGTCTGTTTGTATATTTCATTAATTGTGTCATGCTTTCACTTAAAGCTATGAAGACTATTTATTTATTTTTTACACCTACATTTAATGTGATGGTATCATATTCTCTGTTAAATACTGAGTGGATAAATATGAACAGGGAGCAGAAAGATCCCAGATTTGTAAGGTATTACTATGCTGAGCAACATTTTGCCATATTTGGTGCAATGAATAGCAATTCTGCCTCAGAGCAAGAGGTTCTGCAGTTTAATTCCTTGTTGTAGTACATTCTATGCAGTCTGCATGTTGCCCTTCAATTTGTATGGGTTTCCTCTGTGTGCTCCAGTTTCCTCCAACTGAAAGACATGCAATAGATGGGCTGTCAGTCTCCAAAATGCCCGTAGATTTGGATGTATTAAGTGAGGGAAGATATATTACTTTCTGCAGTAGGTCTGCACACTGCCTAGGAAGGGTTTTAATGCCTTGCAATCAATAGTTTGTAAGATTGGTTCTACCACCCCAGTGACCTAGTGAAGATTAGAACAGGTTACTGGAAAAATAGAATTTTGAAAGGAAGGATGTTACAGATTGTTTTAATTTGATTAGTTATGCAATATTTTAAATATTTTACTTAATTGATGTAGTTTCCCTATTTCAATAGTTGAGCATTTAAAATTCCCCTAAAGGATGATATTTTCATTGATTCTTATGTCTTGGTGTCTAATTAGGAAATCCTCATGTTTTGCAGGAGACATGCCCAGCTTGTAGTAGATTTCTGTCATATTATATTCAATACTACTGATACTAATTATTGTATAATGAATAAGGAATTAGTAATCTGGGGTTGTTTTTCTGGCTTGTGTTTTTAGAGGTTCTTAACAAAGGTTCAAACACCACCTATCCTCTTAGATCAAGTGGGGAAAGAAGTAAAACTTGTAATTAGCAATATGCATTTGAGTCTTATTTCCTTATGGCCTTGTTATTCTTCATTTAGATGAGTATTCCATGTTTGTCCAACATTACCTCCATAATCTCACATTTACTATCCAGGGATTGAAGGCTGGTACTGAACAAATGGTTACTTGTCACTATTTTAGAGTATGTCCCACCTTTTTTGAAATAAATAAATTGTACTACTGCTAATGCCCAATACAAACAATCCATGGAAAACTAAATGGCCAGGCTCATGTTAGGTCCCCTAAGTACAAGATTTCCAACAAGGTATTCTCTAAAGCCAGACAGTTATGCACAGAAGTGTGTTCTAAATGTTTAATGTGTTCAGTTATCTTTAACCTTTTAGTTCTGTTACACTGATCTTTTCTCAACTGTTTCTCTTTTATGGATTTCAGCAAGTCACTTTGCAACTACCCTTCCCCATTTCTCAGATAGCCTTACCTATCCCTTATCGCTCTTTGCTTAGCAGTAGCAAATCTACACTCCAAGAATCTAATGCTACACCCCTGTTACATCAATTTTATCACTTCCCACTCACACTAAATTTCAGTATGCCTGCCTACTTCATAGTTAAAGCAGATTGCAAATGTTATCCTGATATTACCCGAATCCTAGTACAACTAAAATTAGCCACTACTCTCCACTCTACAGACCACATTTAATTTATGCTGATCAGACTGCGTGCTGTGATTGTCCTCTGATCATTACATATGCAGCTTGCTCATTGTATTATTTGGTCAGTTGTTCTCCATTGATTTATTAAGGCTGATATGACAAAATATTTACAAGAGTTGGTATTTCACAATATGTGCACATGTGTTATATATTGCACCTTTTGTATTTTGATACTGTAACAAGATTGTAACTGAAAATTTGCTTCTGCTCACCTACATAGCTTAGATAAGAAATAAATAGATAAATACTGCCAACCCATCATGAGCTCCATTCTACCAGCACATAATAAAAAACAATCGATTCTATAACAACAGGGGATCGCTTGCATAAATTTAAATAAATTAAAATAAAAACAGAAACTGAAAATATTATTCTGTGTATGCTACCTGATAAAGAAAATCACTACAGTGGGCAGCCACTGTGAACTTATAATACCATCTACTGTAGCAGCATTGCATATTGGTCATATTGTGGTTTGTATTTGTACTACAGTAATAAAAGTTGTTCTTTTGCAAATAAATAAATCACAGTTAACATGTTAAAGCACAAAATGATTTTATCTATGAAGCTGTTTACAAAAATAAATTATTGTAGTTTTGTCCACCTTAAAGCTTCATGAGGAATAATTATGTTTGTGGATGGGTTCTAAGGTATGAGTATCTGCCTATGTATTAATTAACAATTATTGATTGTTATACTTACTTTGCCTTTGATCCTGGGACTGCTTGGTTTAGAAAAGACTTTGGTGAGTTATAAGATCCAGTTCCAACTGAAAAGCCAACCAGTGAGGGATTAAATTCCCGGAGGATGTCTTGAAGGAAAAGCAAACAACATACTGTTATATTATTTATTAAATGAACACCTCATTGCTCAAACTTTGTGAAATGTAATACAAAAAACTTCAGTCTACAACTTGTTCTAAAAAATTGAGATATTAAATCCAGGGATCAAAGACAACAAGTGGCTTGATTATATCCAAATGTTATAGCTATCTCCTCCTCCATTCTACCACCCTCCCTCTACTGCCCCATGTAAAGCAATACTTCATAATTTCAGACTCACCCATAGGGCAGAATTTGGAGAGTAGCCTCACAGCCACCCTGTGTGGATATGAAAGGGTTTCTGATAAAAACAGGGAAAAATGCTATGGAAATTATAATTAAAGGACTGCTTCGGAAATATCAGCAACAATTTCTTGTTTTTTTGCACTGAATAAATATGCAGTTTCTACCATACATAGCAATGATTGAAGGTAAATTACTCAGATATTTATCAACCAAGAACATCAATCAAGTGGACATTTTTTTTCAGATTTGGATATGGTAGTTTAGTACAGCCCAGTAAAAACAGAAATACCATTTATTACTGTTTGTTTTTCAAACATATCACATCTTTAAGTCAGGTACTCTGTAGCTAAGTGAACAGGTACTAACGTAATTACATATATATTGTAGCCACTTTTTCCACAATATTCACATATGGTCTTCTAAAGATTCATGACTGCCTATGTAAGAGAAGGAGATCAAGGAGGACCAATGCTGAGTAGTACAGCTGGTCTTTGGCCAGAAGAAGGTCACTGGTATCTCTCACAAGAACTGTCACAGTGCTGTGACAAGTGTGAAAACCTAACTGAAAATGATCCATAAGCTCACAGACTGCAACATTAGTTTCAAGTTGCTTACAGATGACTTTCTCAATAACTTTCCAAAGAAAGAGGAGGATAGAGATTGGTCATTAATTGTTAAAGATGTTAGGATCCAGGAATTGCATTTTGAGACTGTAAATAACAATGGACATTTTCACTGATGGAAAACTCAGTTTCTCAATGATGAAATCAGGATTTAAAAACTCACAGGTTTAAAGACATTAAGGCTAGCCATCAACAGACAATGAAAATGAATCTAGTTGACAAGTCATTGGCCTTCTCCTGGAGATAAAACCATCACTTTTTGTGAGTATCAAGCACACTCCAGGAGACTGAAGAAAAGTGTCTAAAACAATTACATTATCCATGAGGCAGGCTGGTGGTAGGGCAATTCTCTTAGTGGCAGCCTAGTCAAAAAAGCCATAGACTCATAAAGTAGTAATGCTCTTTCATTAGTAAGACAAGGAGGGCTGCACAGCCTCTCCACCACTCAGAAGAGGGCTTCCCATCAGTTACTTACTGAAGAGATCTCCCTGGACAGCAATACTGCCCTTTTATAAGAAATCACCACTTGATAGGTGGTGTAGTGTTCATCCAGGTCAAGTTTGCCACAGGCCTGCCTCATAAACCAGGTTTCACATTTCCTAACCTAAAAGAGCCTGGTAAACATAAGTAGGGGATACTCCAGAATCTGAGATAGTCAGTTATTACAGTCCATGACTAATGCATCTGAGGAGTCTGTGCCATGCTACGAGATGAAATGAAGGATAATCATAGAACAAAGTTCATAGGATCATAGCAGATTACTAGGCTATTGACCTGGAAGTCATTTTAAGCATAGCCATTTCATCCCAATGTAATAACCATAGAAATGCTAGTCAATACCCAAGACTGAATTTAGTGATGATTGTCCATGTCCAGGAGGGTTGTGGGTTCCATCCCTGGTAAGAATTTATGGTGCCCCCTCCACTCGTCCAGGTTTCTCTTGAACGGTGTCATATAGGTGCTCTGTTTCACATGAATTGGTAGCCTGTTCCAAAAATATGGCAGTCACTGGGAGATAAATCTGTCCCTCCAGCATGTCCTATTTAGGTTGCAGGCCATACTTAGGTCCCTGAAATGGGTAGCCCTAGTTCCATTTGATTTATGAATATGCAGCAAATTCATTAGGTTTGGGTCTTGGATTGCTTTGTAGGATAGGCATAAGTATCCCCTAAGAAGTCTGTACAATACAGAGTATAGTTACAGGGACTTTAGTCAGTCTGTGTAAGGAACATGCTGTAGCCCCTTGATCTTCTTTGTTAGAAATCTCTGCAGTCTGTCTAATTGCTGCAGGTGCTTAGTAAGGTACATGTCAAATGGGGCATTATACTCAATTATGGGCCAGATAAGTGCCGAGTATAGGGGGGGTTATAAGTTCCTTTGTTCTCAAAATGATGCCTTTTCTAATCAAGTGTGCAACGTAGAAACCTTTCATTACTACACTAGACACATGGTGGTCGAAGTTAGGTTGCACTCAACTTGTGATCCCAGGTGCCTTGCCACGTCATGGTTTCTTAGGGTATTGTTGCTGATTTGATAGTGTGAGGGGACATTGTTTGTGCCAAAGGGAATGATGATGCATTTCTTTGCATTCAGTTTGAGACAATGACTAATACACTAGTCGTTGGTCTGCTTGAGAGCAGCCATGGTGGTGCAGTGGGTAATGTTGTCTCCACACAGCAAGAGGTTTTGTTTTTTGATTCTCAGCTGGGGTGCCTTCTATGTGGAGTCTGCATGTCCTCTCTGCAGTCGCATGGATTTCCTGTGGGTGCCCCAGTTTCCTCTCACATTCCAAAGACATGTAGTAGGTGGATTGGACACTCTAAACTGGCTGTAGGTGTGAGTGTGTGCAAGTAAGTGGCACAGATGAGCTGCTGTGGCAGCACTGGCTACCTGGCAGTGTAAACCTTGGCTCAAGATGATTGTCACTGTTGAAGTGACACCCCAACCCCATGTGCAAAATGGGAAAAAGAAGTTGAAGATGGGTAGATGGATGCTCTACATGAGGCCCTCCTGGAGTTTCTTGACATCATTTGGTGATTCAATGGCTGCACCTAGTTTGCAGTTATCTTCAGACTTGGTCAGTCAAAACCCTTTAGTTTTGACCTGAACTTCTGAGAAGTATATACTAAACAGTAGGGGGCCCAGCACTGACCCCTGTGGCACCCCAGTGGTAACAGGTCTGTTGTTTAATGTGGAGTTAGCCACTTTGATAGTGTGTGTCCAGTCTGTGAGGCAGTTGGCAACCCATCTAACAACAAAGGGGTTTACATTCAGTTCGATAAGTTTATCGGTAATGACTGTATGTAAGATTGTGTTGAAAGCTGAGGTATGCTGTGTGCACAGATTTGCCCTCTTCAATGGCCTTGGTCACATTTTCAAAGAAATGCACCAGATTTAACAGGCAGAATCTGCCCTTCACAGAGGCGAATTGGGTAGGATCCAGAGTTTAGATGTCACCTATATATTTATTTATGAGGTCCTTAATGGTACGTTCCATGAGCTTACAAATGAGGCTGATCAGGCTTAGGGGTCTGTAATTCCCTGGGTCTGTTGCTACTCCACCTTTGTAGAGGGGAATAACTGCTGTTGTTCTCCATTCCACAGGAAGAAAGCCTGTGGTTAGGCTATGATTTATACAGGGTATATAGTGGTGATGCTAGTTCATGTTTTAGCCTGTTTACAAAACAGCCTGAGATGTTGTCTGGTCCCATAGAGGCTGAATTGTTTGCCTTGGACTAGGCTTTGAGGACCTGCTCTTCAGATATGTAGGATTGGGGGAATTTGGGGGAAGGTTTGTTGTCAGTCAAGAGAGGTTAAGGGAGTGAAATTTTCACAAAACCTATCCACTAGCAGGTTTTCTATCTCTGTGGGATCAGTGTGCGTGATACTGTTGGCCTCTAGTTCTGCACATGCTTGGGTCCTACCCTATAGGTTACATACATAGCTGTAAAAGGCCTTATGGTTATCTTTAGCTGAACTTGCTAAGTTTCTCTCAATAGAGCCCTTGGAGGATTTGGCAAACTGTCTTAATTGGTCTACATTACAAGATCGAATGCTTATGTGATCGAACACCTAAACATCGAATTTATAATATCGAAAGCAAAAAACAGCAAACAGACGATTTAACACAGGGAAAGATTTCCCTTGGCCATTCACTGGATTTTGCCATTTTGTCTGCTGTAAAGTGAGCTCGGAGTTGGTATATTTAGTTGGGGTGGGGAGCACAGCTTAGTTTGGGTGTAAAGTTATTTTTTTTTTCCTGTGGTCGACCGACGTGTTTTCCTGGGCCATTTGATGTTTTTGAGTTCAATATTACAAGTTTGTTTTTTAGGTGTTCGATCACCAAGCATTCAATCTTGTAACATAGATGTGTCTTATTTTCCTGTTGAGGCTGAGGAGGGTGCTTTTACATTGTTGGGGTCTTGCCTTTGTTTTCTTGGACAGCAACATTTTGTATTTATTGTAAAGAATGGGGCTCTGGCTTTGATTCTTTCTGGTACAGCCGAATCTATACACTTATGCAAGTGATTGTACAGGGCTTTAGTGTAAGCTTTGACGTACTTACTGCTTCCAGCTTGGGGTGGGGCTTGAAATGCATTTATACCTTCACCTAGGAGGGTATAGTTTCATGAACAACATGGCTAGTTTAGTGACTTATCTTCAGCTTAAGACTGAGGAGATTATAGTGTGATAACTCTACCATAAAGTGGTCAAACCTGGAGTTTAAGTCCAAAAGACCAAATGAGAACATTTGTCTCAATTCAGATACAGAATAGTTGTGCAGGAGAGGGAATGCACATGCACTCAAATAAGGGAGAATTCCCTTTGCTCTGCCTTGAGAAACTATCTTAATTTCATTACAATTAAACTGCAGTAATCCGAAAAGTGTAGCAGGCCATATTAACATATAACCAATGGCTGGATCAGAATATTTCAATTTCTACATTCACAGTACCTGAACTTGTTTAAGAAATAGAATTAATCCAAATACCTCTCTTACCATAATGATAAGTACAGACTAGAACTTTCTATTGCATTTCCATTATCCTAGTGTCACATATCACTTTCCTTACTTTTTTCATAGCAACATCACAGTTTTTCCTTCCTCTCACCATTTCCTTCCTTCACACAGCATAATTAAAATCTCTTTTCATGATCTTATTTTATGAAATAATATTACATTTTATTTTCCCACTTGTGGTGCATATTTGTTTATTAACACCAAGTGAACTTTTTTTTGGTTTACAGTCATATGCTCAATACACAGAAGATTGAGTCAAGCTGTGCAATTTCCACATAACAAAAGGTGGACTGTCAAAACCTGACATTGCTAACTGTCTGAGCTTGCCCCCACTACCGGAGACATGTTAGCACTATTTCCTAGGATTAGAGTGATAGGGAGTTTCGGCATTTGGTGTTTTTGTAAGTTATGCTGGTATTTGACATGCTGATTTTCAGGGAAACTTTATCAACCTTCTGAGTGTCGACCATAAGCTAGTAAATCCAGAGTAGGTGCAGGGGGGGCATCCCAGCAAAAACATTTGCTCTGTTTTTTTTTTTTTTTTTTGAGTTTTGCTGGCTTAGATGAAATGAGTTTACATACGTTGTATATATACAAACAAAATAAGTCTGGAACTCAGGAGTGTGCTGTAATAAAATATCAAAAATCCAGCAAACAGCACAGTTAACAAAGCCAGGGCCAGACGATATCTAGTCCCAATATACCTTCAGCATATGTATCAAATGCTGAACAAAAGCATAAATGAAAAAATTCAGCGTAGTTCAAATGCTGAAAACAATTCCAATGACTCAGCTTAACTGCTTGCCAGCATTTCAGTAGATGTACATAAAGAACATGCTCCAAGATGAATAGATAAAAGTATAGACACATTTATTCAGCTTGCAGAAATAAAAACAATAGAACTGTAGAGGGATAAGCGCTTTCGGGTTACTCCAAACAACCCTTCTTCAGATCCATATAACTTGTGCCTCTCAAGTATCTGATTTTTAAAATACTTAGATTACTTTAGACTTTTATTTAATAGAAGCAACAATCCATTGTTAAAGTTGGATTTTTTAGAAGAAGGGATAAGACCTCTAATGCTCGAAAGTGAAAGGCAAAGCACTGTGGATATGCATAGATTTTACAATGATGTGAGAGAAATGGAAGATGGCTTGTATGAATTAAAAAGGTTGCAATGGCAGCGGCAACACCTAGAGGCATGCCTGCACTACAACATAGTGCCGAGAGGCCTAAGAGTTTTGCTTATGCCTACACAAGGGAATTCCCAACCTGAGTTATTGAAGAAATGGCAGTGTCTCAATTTGGAACACAGCCGAAGCTACATGAAACTACTTATAGAACATTTTTTACGAAGGGAGAATGATTTAATTAAGAAAATAGAGGGTTTACAGATGTACTTGGAGTGGGACTTCAACAATGAGATATGTACATCAAAGCTAGAAGAAGTCTATTATAAAATTTCACTGTATGATAATAAGTTGGAGCAAGTTAAAAAGAAAAAAATTAGAAGAGATTATGAAGATTTTAAAAGGGGTGATGTGTTCACTTGCTCAAGGGACTTTGTTAAAGAACAGCAAGTACCTAAGAGGAATGAGTTACAGGACAGAGCCCCTCAGAGAAGTGTACAAAGGGCATTATTGAATGAGACTGATAATAGTAGAGATAAAGTGAGAGAAAACCATGATAATCAAAATTTACATGAGAATACAGATATGAACAATCCACCACCACAAGGGATAATACAGAAGACTAATCAGGTGTTGACTTCGTCCAGTCTGTTATCCATTAAGAGCAATCAGAAGGAAGTGTTGAGTAATGACTTGGGTGCAATACCGAAGAGTGGTATGATGGGTGTGGTTTTTCCAGTACTTCCACTTCGAATAAGTGAAGTAAGGAACAGGAAAGAAATAAGATCACTGAGCAGAGGGAGGAAAAGAAGGCGATCACACATAGAGGAGTGGTAAATGAAGATGGTAAAGAATCTTTGGTTTTCAACCTCTCATCTTTTCCATTAACAGACAAGCATATTAACATCCTTAATAAGGGGCTGAAATTTATAACCACTAGAGGTATGGAAGACAATGAGGCCATGTTGAGCCTGAGGTCATTTGGACGTGAAGTGATGCTGAAAAGTATTTACAAAAACAACAAAGAAACTGAGTTGGATCTTTTTAAGAAACCTAGTGGCTTTATCCCACAAAATAATGCAGTGATGGACACTTTTATTAATGTACGTGAACAAGAAATTGTTGAGTATTTACAAAATAATAGAAGAAGAAGTTATAATATTACAAAAGAAGAGAGAATGACTTTGAAAGAATTATAAGGGAATAGAGAATTATCCATCAGCCCTGCTGATAAAGGAGGTGGGGTGGTTCTGATGGATAAAGCCAAGTACAATGAAGAAGTCATGATGCTATTACAGGATGTAACATTGTATAAAGAAATTAGTAAGAGTGAGTTGGAGAAAACTGAAATGAGAGTAAGATTATATCTGGAAGAACTCCGAGAACACAACTTGATCACGGTTGAATTATGTAACTATCTTCGTATAGAGCATCCTTTGATTCCGGCTTTTAAGTGTCTCCCTAAAGTACATAAGGATCTATATAAACCACCATTGAGGCCTATTGTAGCCGGAGGAGGATGGATTACTGAGCCAGCGTCAATTTATGTGGAACATCATATTAAAAGGGCTTTAGACAAGGTTCCAGCTGTCCTTAAAGATACCAAGATGTTCCTTGAGAAGCTAAGTGAATATATCAGTATGAAAAGGGATACTAAGAAACATATCATGATCAGTATGGACATTAAGAATTTGTTCACCAGTATCCCCAATGGTTATGGAATAGCAGCATTAGAAGTTTTCTATCGAACAAATGCACATATGATGAAAGACAGGTACAATTCTGTGTGACCTAATGGAGATTATTTTGAACAACAATGTCTTCATGTTTGAAGGGAAATACTATATACAGTTATGTGGTGTAGCAATGGGTACGCCATGCCCCAATAGCTATGCAAACATAGTTTTGGCACATTGGGAGGATAGAGTAATACATCAAGATAATCCATGGAAGAACCACTTAAAAGTATATTTAAGGTTTGTGGATGACATTTACATCATGTGGGAAGGTGACAATGACGAATTCGACAGATTCCATATATATATTTGGAGAACAGTACGAACTTTTTACAGTTCACTGTGACCCACAGTGATGTGCAGATGGACTTCCTTGATGTACGAATCACACAAGATGGAGAAGGGAAAATAGAAACTAGTCTGTATAGAAAGGATTGCTGGAAAAATAGTATTCTACCAAGAAGTAGTATGCACCCAAGATACACCAATAAGAACATCATGAGTGGACAGTCCTTAAGAACGTCCAGGATACATTCGGACGACACAACTCTTGCAATGGCGATGGATGACATGTCGGAACATCTTAAGGCAAGAGGGTAAAGGGAAGAAGAGGTGCTGAGTATGAGACAACAAGTAGATTTGGAAAGGAATGAGAAAGACAGACCATACTTAAGAGGGAAACAAGAGAATATGAATCAATATAAGTATCTATATAAAGAAATGAAAATGGTGCTTACCCATACAATGGACACAGAAGAAGTATGTAAAATAGTGAAAAGGAATTGGAAGATACTTATGTCAAGTGAAGAATGTAAAGAGGTCCTGGGAGAAGAACCTAAGTTTTGTTTCAGAAATGCAAGGAACTTCAAGCAAATGCTATGTAAAGATAATGAAATGGAATCACACACTATCTCAAGGAGAAAAGGAACTTTTCCATGTAGAAGGTGCACTATGTGTAGATATATATCTACGGATGGCTATTTCGAGCATCCAGTTACTAAAAAGAGATATGTTAGTAATTTTTATGCAGATTGCACTACAAAGAATGTCATATACCTAGCCACTTGCCTAGCATGTGACAATTTCTGTCGGAAAAATGATACGACAGATGAAAGAGAGACTCTCCAAACACGTCAGTGATATAAGACTTAAAGACTATAAAAATCCCTTGGCCAAGCATATTAGAGATAATGAAGGTCATAGTTTTGTATTTAGAGTTTTACATATCATAAATATTTCAAAGAGAGGGGGTGATGTGAATAATAGACTTGAACAAGAAGAAATGCTTTAGATAGGGAAACTGAGAGCACATCAAAAACCTGGACTCAATACAGCTTTCCCTGGGAAACCCGCCCTGCAAGGGTGGAGATTGAAGAGACATCTATGACACATCAAATTGAAGCTAGCTGTTCATTGGTTTAAAGTATTTTAAAAATCAGATACTTGAGAGACACAAGTTATATGGATCTGAAGAAGGGTTGTTTGGAGTAACCCGAAAGCGCTTATCCCTCTACAGTTTTATTGTTTTTTTTTCTGCAAGCTGAATAAATGTGTCTATACTTTTAGCTATTCATCTTGGAGCATGTTCTTTATGCACATCTACTGAAATGCTGGCAAGCTGTTAAATTGAGTCATTGGAATTGTTTTCAGCATTTGAACTACGCTGAATTTTTTCATTTATGCTTTTGTTCAGCACTTGATACATATGCTGAAGGTATATTGGGACTAGATATTGACTGGCCCTGGCTTTGTTAATTGTGCTGTTTGCTGGATGTATATATATATATATATATATATATATATATATATATATATATATATATATATATATATATATGGGTCTACCTTTGAATATCGAAAGTCAACATCATTGAAGACAGATTCATCGAGATGACATTAATGAAAACCCAGTTCATTTACAGACGAAATCATAAAATACTCCATGCTAATAAATCCCCATGATACACAGAAACACAATTAGGATGGACTGCATGGTAAAACTTATAAAGACCATGGTGGTCATTAGCCTAGTATATACTTATGAATCTAAGAACACGTGCTAGACATGAAAATGGTAGGAGATGTTGGAAGAGTGTGCTGGGTTATGAAGCAGAGTATATTGAGACAGGTAACCCATCAAGCAGATGTAGGCTTAAAAAGAAATCCTGTGATGTTTGCCTGTTGGGGTGGAGAGGTTAGACTGCGGCTCTGTGTAACTATGGGTGCAGATCATATCTGGACTGTGTCATAGATAATGTCGACTAATTATAGAATTGAGGTGGGACGAAGGCAATAACAAGTGCTGTCACATGACATAATGAGTTGATAAGATGGTGTGACCTACTTGATGGTGCTGAAACACCTGAAAATTACCATCCAGTGCTGCAAGACTGTTATATTGACTTTGAGAACTTCCCATATGATGTGAAAGTCTGACAATGTGCAGGACAGTGACTTATGGAGGAATCCACATCCACGAATCCTGGAATTTTCCTTTTTCTCCAAGGTATGGTAATCTTGGAGTTGATAGACATTCAGAGGATGTGGTGGGCTTTTCTCGCATTGTGAGTGTAGGGAGGTTTGCTACTCTGCAAATAAAACATTTCAAAGTAAAAGAGCAATGTTTGAGTTTCAAATTTCTCCTCTATTTTTAATACTTTTTTATGTCTTGGAACTTAGTAATGCTAGTCTTGAGACTTCATAAGGGAGCTGTATCAGCCATGTGTGTGTCTGGTAAGTTCTCAGAAATGTATGGACAGAGGCTTATATGGCCGCTTTGTGAACAACCATGCTCTGCAGAAGGATAATCATGGCAGTGTATCCTGCAATGTTGCCTTCATTAGTCCCATGTGGTATATTTCCTCATGTATTCTTTCAACATTCTAACCAGCTTTACCTATGTCTGAGTGACAATAGCTTGTGACTGGACAATGCCCCAATACTTTTGCTGTTGAGAAGACAATGTCTTTTGTATCTCTGAAGCCAGTTATGACCACTGCTTTCATCTGGCACCCTTCATTCTGCACGGTAAGTATTTCAACCACCAGCATTGCCCTTTCTTCCTTTTAAGGCTCCACATGTGCATTTGACAGACATATGGCACTTTGAGGGGATTCAACTCCTACTAATAATACCATGGATTCTTGTGCACCACCTGTAAATCTGTCTCACCCATTCTGGAGTCACCAGCCTGCTCTGGTGGTGCCCTGTCAATAGCCTTTCTGACTATATGCCACTGTCTTCATAATGTGTCATCAGTGAGAGAAAAATGACATCATCACTGACAGTCATAAAGTTGTCATCATAAGCCTACACTGGTGCACCACCACTTATCACTGGTGTTTCATTTAGTGCCATGCCTATAAACAAATGACAAATAGGTTACTACAGTATTCTTCACTACCCCTCTCTCAGTAAATTTCTGTACATTTATTATAACAGGTGGAAAGGAAGAAAATCTGTACGTCATGTTTTATTTCTGTTTTCAGTGATTACAATGTCAGTCCTAAAGTACCTGATAGAGAGACATTTAAAACTGGAATGACATAATTAATTCTACTAATAATTAACTACTGACCTGGTCTAACATCTGTTGGAACAAGGTGTGTTCATATCAAACTTCTAGTATCAGTGTTACTTTAAAAGCTACCTAGGCCATCATCACCTGCTTCAGAAAGGCTGCAAGCTAATGATGGTGTTCTTTAAAAAAAATAGATAAACTGAGCTGAGTGATGAACAGTGCCATCATTAATGTGATGATCTGCAGTGCCGTCAGACTCAACAACTTGCCCTGGGAGTGTCAAAAGTTCAGGACCAGTGTCCAGGGTCATTCAGTAAGTATTATTTCTTGAGGCTTTCAGTAATGCATTTCAGTAACTGTAAGCTGGTTATGGTTCTACAGAGCTGCTTCTATACCTCCAGCTTTGTTACTTTTGAGTGTTAAGCTGAATTATCACGGTGTAATGCAATTGCAAAAGCATACAGTGAATAGGAAGTACATTGTTTAAGGTGGGGTTGTATGTAATTTCTGTTTCATTTCTTAAAAAAAGGCAGTCATCAGTTTACTGGACACTTTCCAGTGGTCTACCACTCTAAATGTAAATTCATGTAAAACAGCGATGGTTACCATGCATCACAACATTTTATGCCACTTGCTAGTCTGTAGTAAACCAGAGCAGATAGTTATTTTGGTGTGAATGGGGGGGGAGCTATGACACGTGCACATGAAAAACATCAAATGTCATACCTTCTTCACACATTTAATTAAGTCATTTATCTTTATTGGGGTGTTTGGTGTTTGTGCAGGTACCAGCATCTGTAGATATATTCAGACATTTTACATTTGAAAAAGTAGCCAATACCAATAAGTCCCTTAACAAGATTGCATCCTGCAAAAAAAATAATATACAGTTTAGCATTTATAGTTAAAGTGCCAGTGCCTGTATTATGCTATGAATGTTCAGTCCATTTTTCCATTTTGTTTTTCAGCATGGGGAAAATTTAGAGGTGAACCACCACTTCTGCCCAAGAGGTCATCAAAGCTTTTCCTCTTGACACAGTTCTTTTTCATGCAATCAGTTTCTTAGCTGAAATGAAATGTTAAACAACTTAATTTTGTTATCGATTACTTTCTTCCCATTTTGTCTCCCACTGTATGTCCAAAAATGTCTGTCGCAGCTTGACTGCAGCCTTCCAGTTTAAAAAGGAAATGATCCCCCACTGTATCTCCTGATTCTGCATCAAAAGGGAAAAGTGGTGATTTATCCCATGTGGGCAGTTCAGGATGCTGTAGTTACCACTACCTATAGAGCAATACTAGCTGGAGGCCATGGCAGAGTGTGTGTAGAGAGGGCTTTGGAGAGAGACAGTGGAGCCCATATCAAAGCATTCTGCAGTCGGTGCAAGACTCACTGGACTGACCAGGTACAAACAATTCATCTCTTGAGACCCTCCTTTAACCACAGGGTATACCATCCAGATATTCATAGGCAGGACTCTCACTGACAGTTTCTAGGTTGGTATGGTGGTTGGGGTAGTCCTGTACCCCCCCATCCCTTCTCCTGAGTGTACTCACCCTATTCTATCATTACCACACTACATGTTATCCTAAATGCTCTCCATCACCTGTTTTCCATCCTCTGTTTGTCTGTCTTCCCTTCCCTCTGTGAACCTCATCTTTTGGAAGATAATCCAACCCCATATGTCTGATTTGTTCCTTTATATGTTTTGCTCAAATGTTTATCTATTCCCTACCTGTCATACCTGTGCTTCCCTATATCTTTCACTATGTCCCCTTATATATTTCAGAAAAGAAACTCTATCTCTACCAAAAAAGGACAACCCTCTTTTATTGTCCTATTGTGTTTCATTTGTCTGTTCTTTTTGTATTTCCCTTGCCTACTCTTTCTCCTATTTCCAAATTTTCTATTCATCCCTTTTCCACACTTACAGATGAAATAAACTGGTGTCTATCAAAAGACATGAGGAGTAAGGCTGCTGAAAAAGTGGGTTTATCCATTTAGTAATGCTTCTCAGCCAAGGTGCACTCATTTTTCTGCACTGAAGACTTGCGATATTAGTGCAAGGACGTATTTAATGGCTAACTTCAGAAGTTTATGAAATTAAATCAGATTTATATATATGTGCACTATTTGCTTGGGTGATTCTTTGTTGGCTATGCATAAAAGAAAAAAAAAACAGCTCCACTGGTTTGCACACACTGCATTAATATTACTGATACAAAACTGTTTGGATATTCACCTTGCTTACTTGTGGATTATGACTACAAATATTCCCCTTAGTCTACCTACAAAAACTGAAAAGTATGGTATCAACAAAATATGAACATTTGCTAACTATGATACTACAAAAGTAAAGTAATTAGATGATCTAATTATTGTTCTGTACAAAATCAACAATGACTTCACTGACTGAATACACAGTAAACATGTGTTAATGGTTATGCTCTTTTGTCCTTAGGTAATAGACTTTATCAAAACAAATAATTTACCGAAAAGACAACATTTACATAATAAAATCACATATAGTTAAACTGTGTGACCAATCACTAAAGTCCCACATTAATCGCTTCACATGTTCATATATGTGAATCAAAATTCACCATGAATTTTCTAAAATATGCACTAATGCTTATAAAAATAAAACTGTAAAAAAATAACTACAAATATATATCTGTGCTATGTATAAAACTGTGAGTGTAAATATAATTGTAAATATGAGTGAATATGTAAAGATGCATTGTTTTCTGTATGGAAAAATGCTTTAGTGTCTAAAATTTATAACATACATATACATACACACATATGTATATAATATATATATATAAATATATATATATATATATATATATATATATTTTTTTTTTTTTTTGTAAATTATTTTTTCTGATTAAGGCTACTTCCTAGCTAGGTGTATCATTATTGCGTATTTTTGGTAAATATAATAATTGTTATAAAGTTATATCTGTACTCACTTGCTAAGGTGGTAACTGTGCTCAAGTCTTCGTCTCCTCCAATGCTGTACAAAAGTAAGATAGAATAAAGTTAATAAAGTTAATAATAGAGCAGACTAGCTATCATGTTACCATTTTACAGCTTTAACCTTTAAAAGAAGTACAAATTTAAAGGAGCTTGCATTTGCAGAATATCAGTAATTTTTTTTCAAAAGGATTTTGTGTCCCTTTCAGAAATGCCCCTCTTATTCCTTATAAATATATACTCCTATACAGCCATGAAAAAAAGCACTGAAAGCCATGAAAAAAAATTGAAAGCTGAACATTTGTGCTTAATACATGGAAATAATTATATTATTTGGGATTTGTGTCAGTGAAGAATGAACACTTTACCAAATTGTTTAAGATTATCAGATTAACAGAATAAAAAACAAGGCATAGCAGAAAACGATTGCCGAATTGCTAGCTTATTAATACAGATAGCCTAGTATGAACCTATGAACCTATGAACCTATAATATACAGGTAAAGGAATTGTATTTGCAAAGTGAACATAAAAGGTGTGTTCTCATTGTCTTTACTAATTTTATTGAATAATGTTTGTTTTTATCATTTGCATTAATTAACTGTACCAGTACTGGCTATGGAGTTTATTAAGCTACCAAACGGTAAAAGACCTCAAATGGGAAAATCTGAATTGCAAGCAGATTTCTCAAACAGCAGTAACAAACATGTTGCATATGTACACAAGCTCAGCATAGAAACGGTATGAGGATAGCTGCAAGCAACAAAAATATACCTGCATTTCACTTTATGAACAAATGAACATTCAGTAAGTAAATGGGACCCATATATACATATATAGAGAGAGCTATAGATATATAGATAGAGATATAAATAGAGATATAATAGTTATATGCATGTATGTGTGCGTGCGTGTATGAGACCTATGACTTTACTGACTTCTGCATATCTAGATGTGAGTTGATGTCCATTTCCAAAGTCTGAGATACGAATGGTTAGAATTTAAGTTTTTGTAATAATGTGCCTTTGCATATACAGCTGTTTATGACTTATCCTACTAGTCTTTTAATATCATGTTGTTCCTTTCACTGTTTATACTACTGAAGAAATCTACTCATAAGATGAGAACCAGTCTTAAAAATAAAACTTTGGTCACATACCTCATGAGAATGTGGTATTCCTATCATGGTGATGATCTGGCAGCCCAATTCCCTTAGTTCACAATGGAAATACTGCACTCTCACTAAAGCTGTCCAGTAAGTCAGTTAGCAGAGAAAGCCCATTTGACTGTCTTAATCAATCTTTGTTGATCTCTATAAATGCATTTCAAGCCTCCCTACAATCCCAAATTCAAAAACTCAAGACTACAGTGGCTGGGGGGTAGAGCATGCAGTCAGACTAAAGTAGTCTGCTCAGGATCATTATTACAAGGAAAAACGTTTGTCCTCTCAGATGCTCATCAGTGTAATAAAGCACCAATTATTACTTGCTTTTTCTTTGAAATGTAGGTCATTTGCCTACATATTCTTTTCATAACTCCAAATTATGTGTCTAAGTATACTTCAGGTGATGAATCCCAGTACTGTCACTGTTTAACAAAAGGGGCCACCATATCATGGGGCAGATAATATGGGACTGCATCATCCTCCAGTAGTTCAGGGAGTATTTTGAGACCGAGCAAGGGAAGTGTGTTCTTTTGGGAATGGAAATAAAAAGGATTTAGTGGTACATGCTTTTACTCCACAGGTTTCTGAATCTCACATGCTGCATATTATAATCTTGGCACAAATAAGTCCATTACGTGGCATTGGAACATTTGCATTCCTCCCACACTCAAAGAGTGCTGGCAAATCTTATACTACATCATTCAGCAGCAGGGTAAAATAATTAGCCTGTTGTGCAAATTGACTCCCTGTGTGACTATTATCAGTCTTATCCACTTTTCTTATAATTTTATTTCCCCTGTAGCTCTTTATATAGTAAATGTATCAATTCTTTGTGATAAATCCATGTCTGTGGAATATTTTTGTATTTCTTATAAGCCCCTGTAGTTTTAATCCCTCGATGATTCTTTCTCATATCTTTCTATACATTTTCTACAAAGTCTATATTATATTGCATATATTTATAGTATATAGTGAGTTTGCTGTATTTGTTTTAGGTTATTGTACGTATTGTACTTCATATGAGTATATTCATAGCTATAATGTTTTAAAGGGAGCTCATAAATTCATGATTCTACATATTTTTCTTGGAATGCATGTTTCCT
The DNA here is from genome assembly GCF_019279795.1 of Protopterus annectens. Lineage (NCBI taxonomy): Eukaryota > Metazoa > Chordata > Ceratodontiformes > Protopteridae > Protopterus > Protopterus annectens. The sequence continues at coordinate 1,959,496,813 of NC_056726.1, forward strand.
ATCAGTTTTGTCTTTTATTGCTAAATGTATATTATTGGAAATCTTTAAGTAAAGAAAGTAAAATAAACACGAGTTGTTTTAGAACATTATCAGACTGAATTCAGTAATAAGTTTTCATCTAGGAATATACCTAGGCACATTGTTTGTCAGCAATCATAAGGACTTAGCTTGAGGATTTGTTATTGAAAGAGGGTTACAAAGTTAAGCCTTTGTAGGATGCCAAAACATATAACTGTTCTTTTTAAAGAATGGTGATGCCAGTTGCTCAGATTAGCTAGAAATTATTTTAGAGGCAGTTTGTAAATTATAAGAAGACATATGGAGATAGTACAACACATTGAATTTAGAATAGATTTTATGGAAAGTGCCTTTGTAAGGAGCTTGGTGGTGATGATGATATTGTCTAAGAGATGGGACCATTGTCTGATAGTACAGCACCTTATTAGACCAAATAACCTAACTGGTTAAGATTATGAATTCTGAGAAACCTATTCATTCACTTTTTAACAATCACATCTATATTAAGACTGCCTAGTCTTGTTTGTGTGGAATGAAATCAGTTGGTGACTGCATTAGCGTTGCTCACGTGTGGAAGAACTTGTTGCTTTTTGTGAACCTAAGTTCAGCTGAATGTCACCTGACTGCAGAATATCTAATATAATAATGTAATATAATGAAGCAGTTTCATAGGTTCATATGTAGGTACTCGGCTATTGGCTCTAGGGCCAATATAAGCCTAGCCAAAATAGTACCCAGGCTTTTGCCACCCAAGAAAATATTTTTCCTGTGCCCCTGTCGAACAGAGCCACAGAAGTGATCCCCGGGGTGAATTTCCTATCTACCATCCAATTATCAAGATTTTTCTTGAAGAGTGCTAATGAGTAGCTTTGTTTGATATAGATAGGTAGTTTGTTCCAAAGTATGGGAAGTCTCTGGGATAGGAATCTATCCCTCCAGCATGTTCTGTTTATTGTTGTGACAAGGTTTAGTTCTCTAGAGCATGTAGCTCAGAGGGATTGGGATTTCTTTATGTGGAGCATGTCCAACATCTCTGGGTTTGACATAGCTTTGTATGTTAGGCAGAGATCGCCTCTGAGTAGGCGATATGTGATGGAGTAGAGCTGGAGTTTTTTTGAGATGGTCTGTGAAGGGCATCTGTTTGAGACCAGTAATCCTCTTTGTGAGGTATTTCTGCAGCCTTTCCAGTTGTTGTAGATGTCTTGTGAGGTACATATCAAAAGGGGCACTGTATTCTATAATGGGTCTAATGAGTGACGAGTAGAGGGGAACAATGACCTCTTTTTTTCCTGGATGAGAAACCTTTTGTGATGAGGTGTGCCACATAGAAGGATTTCCTGACTACTGTGGCGATGTGATTATCAAAGGAGAATCTAATGCCCACCTGTGTCCCAAGGTCTCTTATCACACTTTTGGTGTTAAGTAGACTACTGCCTATGTAGTAGTTCATGGGTACGGATTTTTTACCAAAAGGGATGACAATGCACTTTTTGGCATTGAGCTTAAGGCCATGGCTTCTTTCTCAGTGAGGCCCTTTTGTAGGATGTCCACATCGTTAGGAGTTTTGATTATGACTCCTAGTTTGCAGTCATCTGCAAACTTCGTTAGCCAAAGACCTTCTGTGTTAGCCTGTTCTTCAGAGAAGTAGATACCAAACAGGAAAGGACCCAGGACTGAACCCTGTGGTACTCCACTTGTCACTGGTCTGAAGTCGGATTTGGAGTCTGTTACTTTCACAGTGCGGATTCTGTCAGTGAGCCAGTTGGCAACCCATCTTGTGACATAGAGATTTATACCTAGTTTAGTGAGTTTATCTATAATTCCAGAGTGGGGGATGGTGTCGAAAGCCTTGGCGAGATCTAGATAGGCTGTGTGAACCACCTTACCCTCGTCCACGGCTTTGGTGACCGCTTCAAAGAAGTCTACCAGGTTTAGGAGACATGATCTGCCTTTTACAAACCCGAACTGGGTGGGGTCCAGAGTTTGAAGATTACCAATGTCATTGTTTATAAGTTCCATGATGATACGTTCCATAGCCTTGCAGACCAGGCTCGTCAGGCTAATGGGGCGGTAGTTCCCAGGGTCCGCGGTGGCTCCCCCTTTGTGGAGTGGGATGACTATTGCTGTGTGTCATTCAGTGGGCACAAAGCCTGAGGTAGGGCTATGATTGAACATGATACTTAGGTGGAGTGCCAGTTTGTTCTGAAGTTTGTATAGAACGCAGCCTGGGATGTTGTCAGGTCCCATGGATGCTGTGTTCTTGGCTTTGGAGAGTGTGGTTTTTAACTGTGCAGCCGTGATTACAGGAACTTTGCATTCTTCCGGTATACAGATGGTCCCTTTAAGGGGTGAGATGGGGGTAAAGTTAGCACTGAACCTATCTGCCAGGATGTTGGCAATATCAGTTGGTTCTCTATATTTAGTGCCATTGTGCTGTAACTCAGAGCAGCTCTGATTGTTGCCATTGAGATTCTTGATATAGCTATAGAATGCTTTGTGGTTGTCTTTGGAATCAGTGGCGATTTTGTTTTCATAACTAGATTTGGAGGATTTCATAAGAGATCTCTGCTTCCTACTGAGGCTGACCAGGGAGTTCCTCCAATCATGGGATTTTAATCTTTTTTACAACAGTTTCTTTCTTCTGTTGTAAAGTTTGTTTATGGCAGGGGACCACCAGATTGGCTTCCTTTTTTTGGAGGATAGCATCTTGGTTCTGTTAGGGATTGCACAATCCATTCACTCATGTAAGTGCTTATAAAGTGCATTTGTGTAGGATTCAGCAGTCGTACCTCTATTGTCCGTCTGCATGGGTGTGATGAAGTTTGCCACTTCTGTCTTAAGAAGCGTGAAGTTGGCTTTGGAGAACTATTTTATGGTGGTTTCCCTAATGGGGGGTGGGGGGGCGGGATGTGGCTGTCTAGGGTGATTAGCTTGTGGTCAGATCTGACCAACGAGGAAATGACCTCTGGTGTGGAACACTGGTTGCCCATATTGGTAATGATCAGGTCTAGGATATTGCTGCCCCTGGTGAGGATGTGGATAAGTTGATCCAAGGCATTGGAATTTATGAATTGCAGAAAATGTTGAGCAAAAGAGTTGGTACATGAGTAGTTTTCCCAGTTAATGGTAGGGTAGTTGAAATTGCCCATTATTAGGGTGTTAGGCTGTACCCTAATATTTTCCAGTGTATCCAGAAATGAAGAGTGGGAATGCTGGGGCATGGTAGGGGATCTGTAGCAAGCTACAATTTGGATTGCAGTCTATCTCAGAGTTAGTTGCGCTTGGATAATCTTGAATGCATTATGCTGAGAAACTAGCCTGAAGGTGTGGATATCCTTAATGAATATACACACGCCTCTGTCTTTAGTGTTTCGGTCCAGGTTAGGCAGCCGAAAGGTGTGGTATGAATTATAGCCTGGTAATGCAAGGGTGCTCTCTGGAGCCTTGAACCAGGTCTCTGTCACTGCACAGATGTCAGTGTTCTCCATTTTAAGGAGTGCCTTGAGTGAGTGCATTTTGAGGTTTAGACTTCTAGCATTCAGTAGCATTACCCTCAGATTTTGCTTGCTTGTACCTGTTACAGTGGTGAATTTGTCATTTGAACCTTGCCTAAAAAAGGCACTGTAGGGGTGGCAAGAGCCTTAGCCAGTATACAGTATCCCATGAGCGACAGGTGCAGCCCATCTCTGGCAAAGCATCGTGGTCTGTCGATCATATCATCCCTGGCAGACAGATACTGGATCCCCTTAGAATGACACCAGAAGCTTAGCCAATTGCTGAAGTCAATAATTTTGTTCTTGTACTGTCATATCATTCTGGGTGATGCCAGGATGCTACTCAGGCTAGGGTCATACCTGCCTGGGCTACAAGATTGGAAAGCACCTCCATGTCTCTTTTCATGTAGTCCAGGGAGGTACGTCTCAGGTCATTCACACCAACATGGGCAATGACAGAGTCATATTTGCACTTGTTATAGAGTGACCTAAGTGTGTGCATTATGTGGTGGATCCTGGCACCCAACAGGCAACTAACAGTAACTTTCTCATTATTTAGCCTGGTGAGCGGGGCATCAGTGTGCCTGACTATAGAGTCACCTTTGACCAGAGTGTTGGGTACATTGTTATGCCTTATCAGATGCACTTGAGTGGCACACTGAGTTTGTAGGCTATGTGTCTTTTAGGTTGTGTTGGGGGGTGGAGGTTGTTTGCGTTTCTGCTTTGGATGTTCCTGTTGTTTTGGCAGATTTTTATTGAGAGCCTCCGCGAATGTGTGAGTTTTGTGTTTCTATGTGTGTGTGTTTTGGTGGTGTAGGTTTTGAGGAACTATGTGATGAGTGTGGTGTGGTGCAAGTGTTTATCTTCTCCTCTTGACTGTCTAGTCCAGTCTTGGGTGAGGAGAGCTTTGCTTCCTGTTTGGCTATCTAAGTGCATCTCTTAAAGGTTCTACTGTTGGGTGGTAGGAGGAGAGGTTTGTCTTTGTACATGAGGCAATTTCTGCATTGCCCCAAGTTGCCCAGATTCATCAGGTAGACAGGAGACAACACCGGGAGTTGACACTTAGACATGCCTGGATAGGTGCTTATTTATTAAGTACTAAAAACTGTTTTCCTCTAGAGAAGTGAGGACAGTTGAGTGCTGTAGTAATTTGTAGCTTATTTGGTGCTTACAATGAGTTATGAACAAGTGCTGAGCTCAAAGAAACAGATTTGATTGTTGAAACTAAAACTGGCTAATTCTAAGGGAAAATTTGAATAGCAGACTTTATGGCGCTGGAAATACTTTAACCCTAGTTAAGCGGCGATGCATAAACTGTTTTTTTTTTTTTTTTTTAGATAAGCTACATAGTGCTTACCACTCCCACTGATAAGCTAGAAGGCTTCCCTCCAACAAAGAAAGGCTTGGGGTCTCAGAAACTTACAAACAGTCCTGGATACAGCAAATCTGTATCTGGACTAGAATACTTACAGGAAAGGCAGGAAACAAGCTTAGAAAAAACAATTTTTTTTTTTGGCAAAGTGGAAAGGGAGAAAGGAGGAGCAGAAGATAATTCAAGTTTAAGAAACTAAGTGGGTTGGCCTTCTCAAATGTTCTCCCTGTATTAGGTAGAATGAGGTAATGACACTAGACTGGGAGGAGTGTCCCTGATCAAATTTACAGTAGGGATGGGCAACTGCAAAGTCACCAAGTATAAGAACAGGATACCAATAGAGAGGGAGGGTGGGAAACAAAAATTAGAACAAACAAACCTAAACAGATGCTTAACAATTGTAGAAAATTTCTAGTTAATACCTCACACACAGTGAAACTAGCTAGAAAGGTATGCAGCAGACAATAAAAGTGCTATACATAACTTGTAAAAATAAGCAAAAAACAGGATACTTAATGTTATATATCACAGATCAGTTTGTTCAGTGTCCTTTTTCTGATTAGCTCAGTGTGAAATGGCAGAAACACTCACAAGTTAACTGCTTAAGTAACAAAGTTGAAACCTGAAACAACTTTAAAAAAAAGCTCGAAAGAACCAATGAGGTGCTTACTCCAAGCCGCAGTCCAGGTAACCCCAATCAGCCAATGACCCTAAACACTTCTCCCTCACTGAAATGCTATACTGGCTTTGACTAAACTAAAATGGCCTGGAACATGTGCTCAGACACACAGCCTCTACCAACAAACAACTAGGCCCAAAACACAAGCCTGAATATGGACAATGCTACAACTACCCACACTACTTAGGTAGAAAAATCTGCAGAAATGTTTAAACAGATAAAGGAGCAAGGAGACTCTAGAGAATGTTTTTAACTGCAAACAATTAAGTTATATGACACAATCCTTGGCAGGAAATCAGAACAAACAAACCCACACAGACGATTAACAATTGTAGAATATTTCTAGTTAGTACCTCAGACACAGTGAAACTAGCTAGAAAAGTATACAGCAGACAATAAAAATGTTATAAATAACTTGTAAAAATAAGCAAAAACAGGATACTTAATGTTATATATCACAGATCAGTTTGCTCAGTGCCCTTCCTCTGACTAGCTCAGTTTATGTGGTTTTAATAAAGGACAAAGTGGATTTAAGTTTTTTGAAAATAAGTAGATGTGTAATGTCTACTTTGTTATTTCTCATGTTCATGAATGGCATTTTTAATGTGACAGGAAACATCAGTGAAGATCTCTGTATTATCTGGAATGTTACTATATCGTACCTATGACAACCACTATTACTGATAAGAGGAAAAAGAGATGAACTATGAGAATATTCATTTAGCCTTTTAATATTTGAAATTACATTCTGAGTAGAGTTGCATGAACTATATACAGAATTTAACATTTGAATTTGTGAATGTGAGCTTAACATGTTTAATTACATAAAATGTGTGAGAGGTTAAGATGGAAAAAGCCAAGATATGAGTGGCGTGCTTAAGCAATTAAGGTGGAAAGAGAATGAAGTGGGCTAGCTAATCAGCCTGCGCATGTTATAAATTCAAAAATTAATAGTAAAACCTAAATTATAAAGAATATTTAAAAAAATTACAAGGGTAAAGGGTCTCTACTGGAAATGTAAGAATAACTGCCACTAATCACAAAGCAATGTAAATTGTTTAACCTTGTATAATATGCCCAATATTGCTTGCAGACAGCTTATGGGCAAAGGGTTCTCTCAAGAAAGGGAAGAATGTTTGTCATCTCTGACTTTAATCCAGGAATTCATCAACCTTCCCTCATTTCCAGCCACCCCTACCACAAACAGCTCTTTACAAGCAAATCCACACCTTTACTGACCTCCTTTGTAATTCGAAATTATCAAAGCCAACAAATTCATTATATTGTTTTATCAATTACCATTACATGTTGTGAAGATACGTGAAGGCTGCCAGCCTAGCCAGACAGAGTTTTGTAGATAATTCTGTCATTTGTAAATATTAATATAAGCCACAGGCTTGTTCTCTTAAATGGAAGAAAATGCTGTTAGATGTGGAACTGCAAAAATGTAACAACAGTGCACTCTGTTGTAACAAAGCTGTAAGTCAAGCATTGTGAAATTCGTTGATCGAAACCTTGGAGCTGAGATGTTTAGAGGGAGGCATTCTGCCTATTGTTTTGAGGCCAGAGTTAATGACTAGAATTTACATGTATAATTTCTTTTATTGCTCTGGCTTCCCTATCAGCTGCAAGGTCAAAAGGGCTATTAACCTCTGAGTTCTGTTAGCCTGAGAACCAGAAAGAAATGATGTAATCTGAAATGAATCAGTGGTACTGTGTTATCAATTTAAGAACAGAAATAATGAGGGCATTTTAGCATTTGTCTTGAGAACATCCAAGATCACCAGCCCTGTCTTGCTCTATATGTAAGTTTATTTTAGAAATGTGTTTTCTCTTAGATATAGCTAGGAAATAAGAAGATTAAACTAATTGTTTTTTTTTCTGTATTGTTGTTAGAACTTTTCTACTGTATTATTTAAGTATTTCTCTGTGATCTCTGAACTCTTGACTAGCACTGTGTAGGAAGAAGTATTGTCTTGTGTTTTTATTATTAATTATTAAATATTTTTAAACCTTTCAACTGTGACCGTTTTGTGTAGAGATAATTTAAGCTCTAGAGTACATTGCATGTATATAGTGATACTGTCCAAGTCACTCCAAATAAACCTTCACTGTTCAGTTGCACTTACCATTTGGATAATAATATTGCACAGTATAACTGGACACCCTTTACTAAGGACCTTTTAGTAGCTGATAAATATTAGTGGGTGGTGGCAGTGTTTTCTACCATATAGTCTGGGTAAAAAGGGCAAGCTGGAGAACCTGTGCCAGCCTTCTCCAGGAGTGTCGGTGTGGTTGTATATAACTCTTATCTCAAAGTATGTGTGTGTGTCAGCTACTTGGGCAGGGACACAAAGCACTGGCTGGACAGAGAGGTTTCTGGAGGTTTTAGCTTGTTCACTAGGCTGAGATTTGGACCCTATAGCTGTGCCAGTGAGGAGTCTTATTGGGGACCTGGAGAGAAAGGGAGAAACCAACCCCAGACTGACTGTGATCTCTGTGTGCTCTTAAGGGAAATTGTATTTTACTGTGTGTGTATATTTATTATCCTTTCCCTATATGGATGCCCCTCACTGGTGTTAGTGGTGATGATTGAGGCTGCTTGATTGCTAGGCCAGTGCATGGGCATCCCACATGTGCCCAGTGGATCTGACAATTTCTACTCCTGGCTGAAATACCACTACAGAGAGTACATTCTTCAACCACTTTTTCCTCTTCTACAACCTCTCCCTTACCTATAAAACAATGTCCACCATATGAAAATCCATGTTAGTCAAACTACTACTAAAACAACCAAAGCTGTCTGAGGCCACTCATTTCCACCCTATCTTCATCTTGCCTACTCTAAATAAGATCCATGAGAAAATAGTCTACACTCAGCTACCCTGTGTTTAGAATAATATCACCTTCTCTCTTTAAAACTAACATGAATTGGGGTTGGGAGGATGGCCTAATGGTTAAGGTGTTTGCCTTATAAACACAAGGTACAGGGTTTGAATCTCACAGGAAATAATTGGCTAGGCTTAAAATGGCTTGCAAGGGCAGTTAGTCTAGTACTAATCTATTAACCTATCTATGAACCTAATTGTCATCAAGAAGGAGCACATTGATTGCTCCTTCTATCTCTTTCTCTCTCTCTACTCTTACACACAAAGTTTTACTTAAAATCGACAAGAGAAAACTTAGTGAAAACCTCTTTGTGGGTCTAATCTAGGCCTTTGACCCGGTAGACCATTTTGTCCTTCTCAGTCTTATATTAAAAATCTGAGCAAGTCCAGTAGCTTCTGACTGGTTCCACAATAAAAAATCCTTTAGGGTTAAGATATGTGCCTTCATATCCAAGAATTCCCAGTTTTAAAAGGAGGCCATCAGGGTTCCATCCTTGCCCCAAAGTCTTCTCCATTTTCATCAGTAAGCACCCAATTTACCTGCTCCACCTCACCCTCATCTTATAAGCAAATGACATGGTAATGCATACGTCAAGCCAGTCTCACTCACAGAGGCACAAAATCAACTTCAGTGTGGCATCTTCACTCTCTTTGCCTGGCTCATCTCTAAAATGCTAATTGTAAATGCCATCAGATTAAAATCCATGATCTTCAGAACCCTGCCTACAAAACTTTTAAACGCCTCCTCTTCCCTACAAGAACTTGCTTAGTATACCTCATAGTCTGTATATACACACACATACATATATATATATATATATATATATATATATATATATGGATCCCTATCACATGGTCGACAGGCCATATGATCGACACTCATTTGGTCGACAGTTCATTTGGTCGACAAGCAGTTTTATGTGGGGGCTTCACCCCCCACACCCCCCAACTATATATATCAACTCCAGGGTCGCACAACATTGGGGAGGGGGGAAAATCTGCCTGTTGACCAAATGAATTGTCGACCAAATGAAAGTCGATCAAATGGCTTGTCGACCATCTCAGGTAGACCCATATATATATATATATATATATATATGTATATATGCATAACTTTCAGTGTACGTGTTGGGGGGGGGGTCTCCTGAAAAGGTAAGAACTGCATTCACTAGTTACCAAGTGGCAAGCAGAGATGGAAAATGCAGACTACTTCTGAGAACTGCATGTCCTTTTCCCTGCTGTAATCAGGTAGTAGAAGCACAGAATATAAAGAATCAACACTGGTTCTTAGTTATCTCAAGGAATAAATTCACTAAGGCACAAATACTTCTGTCCATTATCTGTGTTAATTTTTGCTTTATCCATATCACCCCTAAATTCTACTAGAACAAATGCTAATGACAATGAAAATACAATGAAACATAAGGTTGAAATATATTTCATTATATGTATGAGTTTCTTCATATTATCCCTGATATTAATTCATCAATAAACTTTTAAACATTTTACTAAGTAGATATGAAACGATTTCATATCTATTTTGCACTTAATCTCTTTATTAATAAATGAATATTTCAAAAATGAAACTACTCAGGAATTCAGCTATGACTAATGCTGCACAGAAATCAAATTAAGCATCATAGTTTTTGATAGTATTGTTAATATTCTTATTATTATTAATTATAACATTGTACTGCATAGAGCTCTCTAATTATACTCTGATAGTCAGAAAAAGGTAGACCAGTTAAGCATCAGAATGGCACATGACCCAACCTTAACAAATGTCAAGCACCCCCTGTGAATGTTGTTAAGGTGGAGTCTCACGCTAGGCAGTTAAATCTGCTTGTACTGACCAGCAAATGACAGTAGCAGAATAAAAAATTGTTACTGCCAGCTGTCTGTTCTGGTAACATATTCGTAAGTTCCTGTAATGAACTTAGAAACTTGCTAGAATAACAAGACTGTTCACCTGTATTTCCTTTAGTATACGAACTCTGAAAGTCTGGTGCATGTCATTATCTAGTGACTTCAGTCCTTAGTGGTGTGTCAAAAAAACACAGTGTCTATGAGGAACAAACCAAAAATATGAAGCAATAATCTAGACATTCTGGGAAAATATGGACAGTAAAGAGGTATGTAAACATGATGTACAGCATTACACTGTCTTTAAAGACAGAAAAACACTTTGTGATTTTTCTTAGTAACTAATAGTACATAGAGCATATAAAGCTCCATGTATTACAAACAATTTTAAGAGCTTCACTCTCAATATGAAGTTCTTGGCATCTATGTCTCGAACACATAATAAGTGGGTCATGATTTTCAAGCCAATCATAATTCTCTATATTAAACATATCAAGAACTTAATTTGTAAATGGCCTAACAGACATTTCACTTTTGAAGGTGTGTTACATTATACAACAGTGGGCTTACTACTCTTTCTACAGACTGTTGCTAGGGGTAACAGACAAGTCATGCAGTATGCAGCACACACCTGAGCTGGAATCGGCATAGTCCCCTGCTATACTACAAAGAAGTGATCACAAACGGGCTGTAGAGGATATATGCAAATGACTGCATAATGATATAGAAATAAAACTGGGTAGGGTAATGAGGTTCAAATGATTTGCAAATTAATGCAAAGTAAACATAGTCATGACTTGTAGCTGTGTGTAGGGGAAATTATACACCAGTGTACATTGAATTATAAAAGGGCCAAACAAACTGAAAATGTTATTGTTACAGATAGTGAGAATGCAAGGAGTAGCAGTGTTGGTCACGCTGAACCATACTTTAGAAAGGTGTCAAAGGAAACAGTGCTAGCAGAAGCTGACATACTGTAATTCCACAGATCAAACAATAACTGATTAATTTAGAAATGATCAGGGAATGGTATGGGCCTTGGCTGATGTGGTTTCCACACACAGAATCTGTAGGCATGCATGGATGTCTCATACTTATAGAGATTGAGAACATATAGCTCTTTTTCTTTTAGCAAAGGGACCTTTCAGATACCAGGAGGAGAATCATTTGGTATTTCACAAGCCTTCATCTCCAGAATACTCAGCAAGTTCCTTGCCATAATGCTACTACATGTGGTTGAACATGTACAGTTTCCTTTTACATACCACGGGAGACAGCTAATACTGTTTGTACCTTCTATAACATTGCCTGCCCCCTGAGGAATAGACTATCATAGATTTCACAAGTATGAGAATAAAGGCCCTGTCTGACCCAAAGGCACAAAGGTTTATGAACAGGTAGGGCTACCATTCTGCGAACTACCAGCCAGTGTGTGTAATGCACGTGGGATCATATCCAATGTGTTTGCACAGCACCCACATAGTTCACATGATTCACATATATGTTGCATACCTCAGCTATATCATGGCTTCCTCCATAGTACAACAGAACCATCCTGCTGGTAAGTGCAGGAACTGAGACTAATATTAATGTATATGACTGCATATACAGTATAAACAAATGTTCACATGATATATACTCAATCTACACTGTACTGAAGTGGAGTTAATCATGACTACATCCATGAAAATTGACCCATTGAAACTATAGCACAGGCTTTAATTTTTTTTATTTAAGTAGCATGCAGATTGACAAATATAGGAGCAGTATATAGGAGAGTAGGTAACATTAGATTAGAGGCAATACTTTGCCTAGCTTGAACAATTTTTTTTGCACATTTTGCTGATGTTGTGATCAAATTTCATGGCATCATTTATGATGACACCTAGGAGCTTGATATGAGTTACAAGTTCAATTCTGGTTTGGTCCCAAGACATAATGATGAAGAGAGAGATTAGTCTTAAGCATATTGTTCAGGAGTATATAATAAGTTTGGTCTTCTTTGGATTTAATAGCAACTGGGAGTTACACACCTCCAGGCTGGTCAAACATTATGATGCACTGGAGACACTACAGGTGCAGTTAACCATTGACAAGACCCCTATCCAAATCATAGCTAGCTACCAATACCCAAATCTGACTCAGTCTGCCTATTTGGACCTGTTTGAATCTATTAAGATTCAACCCTTTACCCTGATCCTGGGTGACTTTAACTTCCCAAACATAGATTGGATCAAATACTCATGCCAGAACACAAATACCCAGAGATTCCTTGATTTTGTCAATGCAAATGCATTGGAACAGCTAGTCGATAACCCACAAGAGGTAATAATATCTTGGACTTGGTGTTAACCAACATGAGTGACCATTGCAGCATCCCTATAGTATCATCCTCCATAGTAAGATCCGACCACAAAGCTGTCACTTTCGAAGTCACCATCTCCCTAAACCCCCACCCCCCCTCTAGCTAGGATCAGACATAAAAACTTCTCCAAAACTGATTACAGCCTCCTGAGGAATGGTATCAACATCTTCACAGCCCCCTCCACCTCTGTAGGAACTGGCACCAATATCCAAAGCTACAACAAAGCACTATACGAGCATTTATATAGATGCATGTAATCAGGAATACCCAACAGGACTAAATCATCCTCCGCAAGGAAGAGTAAACCTGTCTGATGGACATCTGCAATAAATAAACTCTATAAAAAAAGGACAAAATTGCTGTCCAAGACCAAAAAGGAGCAGGTGCCCAACTGGAAGCAATGTCTCTTTAGCCTGAGCAAGCAACTAAGAGAACTTGTGAAATTCTCCAAAGCAAACTTTGAGTACAAATTGGCCACCTCTACTAGAGATAATCATAAGGCCTTGTTCACATATATCCAGAACCTCAAAGGAAGCACCCAGATCAGTTCAGAACTGGTGGTCAAGGACACCACATATACAAATGCTGGAGACATAGCAAACTTGCTGGCTGACAAATTCAGAGAAAACTTTACCCCTCTGCTCCACCATCAGTAAATCAGGACAACCCCAGTACCTGCCCCATTCCCCTTATATCTACAGAACAGGTCATCACTGTTCTCTCAAAGGCAAAATATACAGCCTGCATGGGACCCAATAACATCCCAGGCTGCATTCTACATGAACTCAGGAAGGAACTTACAGCACCATTAGGCACCCTAATCAACCAAAGTCTGAGTACTGGCTTTGTCACAGCTGAGTGGAGGACAGCCACTGTCATCCCCTTACACAAAGGTGCAGCGTGCACCGATCCGGGAAATTATAGACCCATCAGGCTAACTAGCCTGATCTGCAAGGCCATGGAATGGATTATCATGGACTTCATTAACAAGGACATTGGAAAACTCCAAACACTTGATCCAACACAGTTTGGCTTTGTCAAGGGAAGGTCATGTCTGCTAAATTTGGTTGACTTCTTTAAGACAGTCACCAAAGCCACAGACGAGGGGAAGACTGTGCACACCACCTACCTTGATCTGGCCAAAGTCTTTGACACTATTCCCCACTCTGGCATAATAGATAAACTCTCTCCACTAGGCATCAATCCATATGTTACCAGATGGGTAGCAAACTGGCTCACTGATAGAACCCACCTAGTCAAAATAGGGGAAGCCACGGCAAGCAGAAGACCCGTAACAAGTGGCGTACCGCAGGGTTTGGTCTTGGGGCCTCTGTAATTTGGGATATACTTTTCTGAGGTGCAGGCCAAAACCAGTGGGCTATGGCTGACCAAGTTTGCAGATGACTGCAAGCTGGGTGCTGTCATCAGTTCCCCTAGTGATGTGGACATCCTCCAAGAGGGTCTCAATCAGACAAATGACTGGTGCCAGATACATGGCCTCAAGCTGAATACCAAAAAATGCATCATCATCCCCTTTGGGGAGAGTGACATCCCCACAAATTATCACATTAATAACAATGTCCTAAGCATGCAATCAGTCGTGAGGGATTTGGGCACCTAGGATGATATCAACCTGACTTTTGACAACCATGTTGCTTCCGTTGTACGGAAAGCCTTCTACATGGCCCACCTCATAAGTAAGGGTATCTCATCCAGGGACAAGGAGGTCATGACATCCCTGTATTCTTCCCTTATAAAACCCATTATTGAGTACAACACTCCTTTCGGCATGTACCTCACAAAGCACATGCAGCAGCTGGAGAGACCACAGAGGTTCCTCACCAGGAGAATCCCGGGCCTCAAACAGCCCTATCCCTCTACTCAGTTTCATACAGACTCCTCAGAGGTGACCTCTGTCTGGCATACAAGACGATCACGGACCCAACTTTGATAGGACTGCTGCATATCCGCAAGTCAAGCTGCACTTGACTAACCCACACGCTTGGCCTCAACCTGGTCTGTGACATCAACAAAACTTACTGGAGGGACAGATTTGTGTCCCAGTGACTTCCCCATTTATGGAATAGGCTCCCTCTCCACATCAAGCAGAGTACCTTTTTACCCCTCTTTAAGTGCAACCTGGATAACTGGATAGGAAACAGAAAATATACTCCTGAGATTCCACCTGTGCCCCTGCTGGACAGGGGCATCGGGTGCTGACTTGTCTAAACATGGACTAAACTCTTGGCTAGGCTTGTAAGGTCCTCAAGGCCAATAGCCTAGTAACCTCCTATGATCCTATTGAGCCATGTTTCAATGGAATTGAAAGATTCGTACATTTGGGATTGAAGCTGTAGATTTTTGGCAGTGCAGATAAGCATAGAATTATCACCATACTGAACAGACAGCATGTTTACTTGTGCTATGTAGGTAATTTATGAAAACACTGAATAGCAAAAGACCAAAGATAGAGTGTTGAGGAACCCTATGTGTACTGAGAGAAATTGGGAGATGTCATTTTTACATTTTACAGCTTGTAGTCTATCATTGACATAATTGTTGAACCAATTGAGAGGTGATTGCTATAGTTCCTAGGGTGGAAAATGTGTTTAATAATTTTTGGTGAGGTACAGTATCCAGAACTTTTGATAAATCAATGAAAAGTGGTGCCGTCAAGTTCCCTGCATTCCTGTTACTATTGATGATGGTAACAAAGTTGAGTACATCTGCTGAAGTGGTATGTTATGGCTAGAACCTGCATTGATTTGGACATAGTAAGTTGTTTGTGATAACAAACTTAAGTAGCCAGGGTCTGACAAATTTTTAGAAGACATTGGATAGAGGGGGACAGAACAGCTCTTGGCCTGTAACTGGAGATATCAGTAGAGGAGCCACCTTTGCATAGGGGTGGGACATAAGGCATTTTTTCCAAATTTTAGAGACACAACTTTTTCTGATGGATTGCTTAATTACGATAGCATTTGGTAAGCTAGGGTGTCATCTACAAGTTTAATATACCCTGGTGGAAGATTATCTGGGGCAAGTGTAGTTTGCTGCAGTATGAGAAGGCATTTCCTGATACTGGACTTAAGGATGGGTTTAAAACCAAATGTATTAGGATTATCTGTTGCTTCTGGAAACAGAGTTGTGTAAGAGCCAACTTACTGTTCTAATAAAATGTATATTGAAATGGCTGGTAGTGCTGTCACTAGTGTAGTTAGTAAAAGAGGTTGGTTGGGTAGTAGGGCCAGGATGTATAAATGTGTTGACTGAAGGCCAGAAAAGTTTCAGGTTGTTTTGCTTAGTGTATTAAAAGTTTGTGTAGTACATTTTTTGTGAAGTTTGGTCATATGCTTTGCTGTGTTTTGGAGTTGTTTAAAGATTTGCAGGCAGGACAGAGTTTTAGTTATCATAACTCTTGCTGGTCAGAATATTTTGTTTTACTATATCATTTAGAGATTACATAAGAAGTGAAATATAACCACTGTGTGTAATAATTAGGTACGATGTGGGCTGACCTATAAATGCAATTACTCTTGTTAAAAAAAGGCTGCAAGTGTTTTTTTTTTTTGTTAGCACACTTTAGTTGACATGTTGATATATGTTCAAACAGGCAGAGGACCAGCACAGCATAAAAGCAAACACTTCTGCTTTTATGCCGTGCTGGTCCTCTGCCTGTTTGAATTTTTTTTTCTACTTAACTAGAGCTGGAATTGGACTTTATCTGGTGCAGTGGTTTTGTTTTTGCTGTATGTTGATATATGTACTTCACACACCTCTTCACTGTCACTGATTTTGTTGAACATCCCTCATTTGAACTCATATTTTTGCCCTTTCCACAGTAAAATATTTGATTTTCTAGAAAACCAATAAGAATTATAGTTGGTCAATAATGTCAGTCATTAGAGTTTCGTTCTCCATATTGCTCATAAAATGCATGTTGATACAAAACCTATTGTCATATTAATATTTTAAATAAATTAGACTAACACCTAAAAGCTATCCTTGATTTTGGGCTCATGCCTCTGATTATTTTTGGCTTTATTCAGAATTTTTGACCAAAGAACTTGAGAGCTATTGTTGTCAGACCAGACTCAAACTTTACTGATGTGTTGATGGAGTTTATTTGGTTTTAATAAATATATAACTGAAGCTTAACAAATACGGATTTGTTTTTCACATTATGTACACACACACATGAATACACACACATGTGAGCATACAAACCGACAATACTCACCTCCAAGAAATTCCTCTGTACTGAGTCAAAACATCTAGAATATTATTTGGCTTTGATCCAGCCCCATTGCCAGCCTGAAATAAAGAATAATAAAGCAAAACAGAGTTATTATAGATAGTTATAGATATTTATAATTATTAATAAGTTATAGATATTTATAATTATTAATAAGTTATAGATATTTATAATTATTAATAATGTACCTGCTACATGCTTTAAAGTATCTGCAGCATTCAAAGAAAATTAATTTGCTACATTTTCTCAGTCTATTTTATAACCTAATACCTTATTTATGGAACATCTCTCCAAATATCTTTGCTGTTTGTATAACCTGTGAGCTTGTTTCTTCCACTGAGCTCAGCTCACAGAG
Source organism: Protopterus annectens (assembly GCF_019279795.1). Lineage (NCBI taxonomy): Eukaryota > Metazoa > Chordata > Ceratodontiformes > Protopteridae > Protopterus > Protopterus annectens. The sequence goes on from NC_056726.1 coordinate 1,959,514,102, forward strand.
GTTAGCTAAATAAGGGTGAATATGTATTTCCTGGGCAAACAGGCATTGAGTGTAACAGTGTCACATTCCCAGAGAACCACTTGTTTGAAATTAAGTACCCCCCTGAAAAGGCAAGCTTTCATACTGGGTATAACAATACAATGGGCAGAAGAAGAAGCTGTGAAAAACAAGCATGTTCTATTACTTATGTGGAAGGCACTGAGCCAGTCACTATCACTTATTGTCCCACAGTAAGGATAAACATTTACAAAGAGTAAGACGACATTTGTAATAAGAACTGTAACTGCCAGAGTATCAACGAGAAAATGTTATAATAATAATAATAATAATAATAATAATAACGGTGTAATGATATAAAACTGTAATACAAAAAATTTAAGTCGAATAAAGAATAGCTAATAATCTGCTATCACTGTGCAGCAATAAAATATTGTTAACTGAAACTGTACTTCTAAAATGAATAACTGGTAATACCAGAATCACTTATCAACTGGTTTTCTGATGAAGTCTATCAAATAAAAGATGAAAGTGCTAAAGAATTGGGTTCATTTTTTGGCTCACTTTTCCACCCTATTTTTGGAATCTGGTGTCTAGTATGATGCTATACAGCTGATGCAAAGTATTGTAGTGCTCTGCTCTAACTTTACAGCTGAATGTTCTCCTGAGTGTTTAATGGGCTACTCTTCCATGAGGTGTAGAGTGCCACTTTGCACCATCTAACATTTTTAACCTTATCTGACTTGAACACCATCAAACTTGCTTCACATTTTATAGTGGCACAATATTGTCCTTTCAGTTCTATCCCATAAGCACTGGTGTGTCCTTTCTATATAGGGTCATGGTTCCACCATTGTGTACTTCAGTCTATATTTCTTAACTCTACTACATGCTGCTGTGTTAACTTTTTATAGTGTATGCAGTGATAGCTGGCTTTGCACCTTTCTAGTTCCAGAAGCACCATATATCTCCTAGCACTAACTGCATTGTTGCAATCAACAGTGCATGGCTACTTTTTATGTGCAATCTACTTCCCTACATGCAGTACAAATCAGGATTTGCTGACAGATGAATCAAAATTTATATTTGCATATTTGTTTGTTAAATGTCTGACGATATAAATGTGCAACATTTTGGTCACAATAGTGTTGAGGACTTTAAATATAGCCACCTGATTTAACAGAACAGTGTTGTGCATAATACTAACAAGATGTTGAAAATGGAAGCTCTTACTTTGTTGTTTGAACTGAGGAACTGAATGCTCTCCTTACTTAGTTTCAAAGTTTACAGGTGACTGAACACTTGCACTAAATAAACATGTGGATGCTACTGGAATTTGTTAAATACATTTAGGGAGCATAAAGCACTGCCCATCTTCTATTCTCAACAGCAGAGGATGGCCATGCTTACACCCAAATGTAGAATTCAGACTAACAACTGTGTGGTGTTGTCCATTATTTATTTGATCAGACTGTAAAGTGATTTTACTTCTTTGGCACCAACTTATATTGATTTGCTTCTGCCCCTTGTGCCAGTTATTATGATCCTCCCAGTCTTTCCCTAAATCAGTGTGAGTCAGAGAAGGTATACATGCATTTGTGTCAAGTCACAATGCAGAGGTCACTTAGGTCTAGCTATTTTTGTCCAGCCTTTGAAGGTGTACTCATATTACATTTTCTAGTCATAAGATGCATGTGCTAATGTGCACACAAGATGTGTGGTAGATATACCTCATTGTATAAGTTGTTATTCAGCTATACTATGAGATTTTCCTGGATGAGAATCTCAAGAAAAGTAACACATTCCACACCCTTTTTGGGAGAAGGCAGGCAGACAGAATCATTCCTCTTTTCCCCTGAACTGGTTATTCATCTTACAAGTAACTGTTCAACCCTTGGCTGCTGGCAGCACAGGCTGGCATGCAGTTCTCGCACCATTTTCTTAAGTAGTAGTGTGTCCTTGTTTGCTAATCAAGAAAGTCTCAAAATGTCAGACAGGAGTTGGGACCATGCTGTGTTGCCTGCTTGCATCAAGGAGTCATCTTCTTTATACCCTCAATTTTAATGGTAGAAATGGAGTATCACATATTTTGATGTTGGGTATAAGGTCATTTGGATGAATGATAATATAGCAAATGACAAACTGACAGGACCATAGACAGACAAAGTGAATGATGTCCATGTAAGAAGAGGGCACACGCATGAAACATTTTCCAAGTAGTCTGTGCAAACTAGACAATGAAAGCACAATGCACAAATATATAGACAATCAAGCTTGCATCCCAGTGAAGAGTGCTATGTCTCATGTAAACCAGTGCAAATCAAAAAGTCTCTGTAGTGCAACATCTTAGAGCCAACTATGTGCTCTGTTAAATAAGGTAAGATGGAACGTGTAACATGTGATCACAGGTAGCTCATATAAGCAAGCTAAGTGGTGCCATACAATGTGAATAACTACATGTCAGAATGAGAATGGAAGAAGGGATGGCAGTTGTGAGGGTATAATGCAGTGCAAAGCTGCCTAAGTATATAGCCAGAAGATTGCTGTTCGAGCATAGACACAAACCACAGCAGCAAAAATTGCAGAAGGTATGTACAACAACTGATAGGAGGTCTTGCACTACATATTTTGCTTGTGATGCCAGAGATTGTATGATCCTGTCATGTTGTACTTTGAACTTATATTGGACTGATATTGCAAATAGGTCCTGCCAAAGTCCACTTTGTTTGTAGCATGCTGTGTAGCTTACAGGAACTGCAGTATTGCACCTAGTCATACAGGGGACATCTAAGAAATGCTGTTAAGACGTTTATGCCATCCCTCTTTAATATTTGTGTGTCCCAGCAGGTAACAAGATCAGACACATACCAAAAATCAGGCAGGCAAGAAGATTCAGACCACATCCTGGTTCACATTTTTCTTAAGAACTGTTGTGCCTTTCTGAAAACAGAGAATAGAAAGAAACATAGACTGGAAGTCGTAACCTGGAGCATAGGGGGGCTTCACACCTGATCAAAAGGAAAAAGGTGTACAACAGAAAGAGTAGGATGCAAGCATATGTGGTACTGCTCCTAGAGACCAAGTTAAAAGTCAAAGAAAGAGGGAAGATCATGGGCCTATAGTACCCCAAGGGAGAAATGGACCATAAGGCAGGTGATGGCAACAGGTAAATGACCACCCTTTTCAGACAGGAACTGCACATACTGACTGAAAGGATGCAGAAAAGTGGGAGGTGAGCTGGACCATTTGTCAAGGGAAAAGAATCAATGGAAGGAGATGGACAATATGAACCTGCATGCCCCAAACAACGATACACTGGACTTTTACAGAAGGTTCTTTGAAGAACGGAATAAGATAAAAGAGACAGAGAGGAAATCATTGGAGAGGACTACAATGTCACACGACATCTCAAGAAAGACAGGTTGTTGGCAAAAGACAGAACAATTTAAAGATGAAAACAGACTTAGAAAGGAGAGTGAAATGATTTATGGAGAAAAATCACCCTGATAAGAATGCGAACACATTTAAGAGAAACTGACTTTTGTCAAACTGGTAGACTGGACAGGAGAAATCTAAGTGACATGGATATTGGACCATATCAAACAATGTCAGTAAGAGCAGAGAGGGAGCAAGGTGAGGTGTTAGGATGAAGACAGCCAACCTGCAAGCTGAAAGATATGGAAAGAAGGCAGCAATTTCAAAAATATATAGAGAGGAGAGAGTGGAGGAGAGCAATGTAGACAAGACAGAACTAGAGAAACAGTGGTGGAATGGAATTAAGGCAATAGTTAGGGGGAAAGTCATGAGAAAAAAAATTATAGAAAAGTATGTAAGATGAGGAGGAGATAAAACCAGAAAGAGAACTGAGCATAAGAAAAAGGAAAATGTGGAAAAATAGTATATATCAAAAGGCACTAAGGACAGCGGAAGCAATAATAATACGTGAACTAGAAGGGAATGGTAACAACTGCAGAAGACGTAGACCACTGGTACTGGGAGGATTACTGATGGATAACTGGTGAGGAGACAGAGAAACATCTAGCAAGGAAGAAAAGAAAAGGAAAAGGTAAGAGAGGAGCACTAAGCATTAGGGGGGGAAAGGGGAAGATAATACAGCAGTGGTAGAAAAGTCTTTAGGGAATACAACAAATACACCAGGAACAGAGAAGGAAAAGTATGCCCATTAGCAGGCTGCAGAGAGATGAGATGGCTACCAAATATAATGAATACAGAGAGGAAAAATTCACCACCTCTTGCTATCTGCCATTACCTTATCCTCTCAGTCAGAAACTTGGGCTTCTTTTACTATTCTTGTTTATTAACCCTTCTAGTTTGACTTCTTTATAATTGCTGTATATCATTTCTGTCTGAAAGATTAAAGAGAAGATCTTCATCCACTTGGGCAAAAAGAGGAGAGATGAGCCAGATACTTATACCTTACAAGTCCATTTCTATAACATTTCAGATATTAAGGAATACAATCAAATCAAATTTATGAAAGAATCCTGGAATATCATGTACTGCTTTCTTATTGGATGCATTTTTACTTGACTTTCAGACCAGCAGTTATATTTTCAGTCCAATGATGCTATCTTACAGCATGTCTCCAATTTCCTTATTGCTCCAATAATAGCAGAGCCCAATTTTCTATCAACTCTTTCAAAATCAGTTAATGTCTAAGAACTTAGTCATTTGAATTAATAAACAGATTGCAGAGGATATTGAGTGGAAGTCTAGGAATATCAAAGGGTAGTGGACTATGATCACTGCTTTAACTTTACCACCTAGATACAAGAGAAATACATGAGCTAAATTTGCATTTCTTTTTTTCACAATTATACTTGCACTGTTCATAGTTTATATCTTCCATGTGACTTTATCTACCAAGAATTAAAAATAACATTGTTCTTTTCATAGAAAACTAACTTCAACAGTGTATTTGAAGTTTGATTTCTTTTGTCACATTCTTTATTTGCTGTCTTATTTCCTAATGTACTTTCCTCTGTCTTTCTCATTGTATTATTTTACGACAGGTAAGCTAAATGTAATACAGTGCATGATCTAGTTACAAAACTGTATGTGTCCCCTACGTTGTCCCTAAGCTATTTAAATACTTTAATACCTCACTGTTGCTCTGCATGTTGACTCCGATGGACTGTGTACTAAAATGAATTCAAGTTTAGAGATAATACACACCTTGAAATTTGAAGATTTCATATTTTCTACATATGCTACAGAGGTTCTGTATGTCTGATTCATCCCAAACATTTTTTGCTGTTTAATTATGACATTCACTGATCAAGCCAAATGTGTAAGAAGTTTGCAAAGAAATCCAGGGCTTTCTTACTTATGGTGCTAAACTCCCCATATCAGCTGTTAAATATTTATTTAGAGGCTTTAGAAATTAATGAGATCAGGAAGCAAAGCATTCCTGAGAATGGCACTGGTGGTGAGCTAACCATGTGGCGGATTATGCTGCAAACCTAATACTTCAAACATTGAAATTAATGAGTGGTTTTCTTATACATTCTTGCTACCAATCTTAGTGAATCTATGAGAAGTACTACCAAATGTTTTTTTAATGCTTATCATATTCCCATGAAATGTGATACTCTGTGCATATAGAATAAAGCATCTGCAAACTCCAGGATACACTTTCCAAATTAATTATTATTCTTTCATCCCCTATCCAGACATAAAGACATTCAGTGTGTACTCACTAACTGGGAAAGCATGTTTCTGCATGAGAAGGTCTGCAACTCCCTTTTATTGTTGGAGGGTCTTACAGCAGCATTATCAACATCCAACTGAGATGCTGCTGCAGAACCTCATTCCTACTCCCCCCCCCCCCCAGAAATGTGAGCAGACAGCTCATCACCTATTTGGTCTTCTCAGATCAACCATCTGATACCTGTGTTACTACACAAAAAGGTGATATGATAACCCTTCATCACTTAACTGACTCATGGCACAATCTGGCTGAATAGTAATTACAAAGATTGACATTCATCCAGAATTATTAAAACATCCAGTTAGGTCTACATATCCACTCTGTGACTTTCTTCCTCCACAGGACAAAAACCTGTGCACATCAAATTGTGTCCTCTGTTACTCAAACAGCAGGAAGGTCTGCTGCATGTCATGCCACTGAGAACTGGCCCTATGCAATACCTGTATCTGTGAGCAGCAGCCTGCTGAGATTGCTATTATAGAAATGCCTTTGGGTATCAAATTGTGTCCTGTGTCACTCAAACAGCAGCAGCAGTGCCACATGTCACTCCACTGAGAACTGGCCCTATGCAAAACATTATTTGTTATTGTGCAATGAAAGCAAGTTTAACATGAAGAGTCCAGCTGTGTACTAATGTAACAAGGTCATATAGTTCCTGCTCTTTGCTGAACAGTGGCTATGACATCCCACCAAGGACTACTGAACAGAAACAGTACATGTGGAATGCATGTTTATACTATTATGTCCATCCATGGTACCATTAGATTACACTTCCTAAACCAACTATGCCGCCTCCCATCACCTTGGTCTCTGCTGTCAGTTAGCTGAAAGAAAATATGTGTTTCCAGTTCAGCAATAAACAGCTATCAATTAATTGCCTTCTGAGGGTAACAGCCTCCTAAGCAGGGTTACAGTACCTAGTCCTGAGTTGTGGGCAAATTCACACCTCCATCCTCCAGTTGAGCCTGGGTCACTACATTAGAATGTACTCTTAAGCCTCAACTTCAGTTAGGTCCCCATATCCACTCATTCACTGTTTTTCTCCACAGGGCAGGTATGTGCAATGTGATATAACATTTCAGTTTATTCTATGAGTGTGTTGATCAGTGAAAAGGCCTTGGAAATGTGTTATATCTGTATTATTTTTATTGTAGTTGGAGAAGATTTACATATGTTGAGATTGTGCCCTTTGATGAGTATATGATTCATATATCTGGTTTCTAACTGGTCAGTGTTCATTCATGTGACTTTTGAATTACATTGTCTAAACCATTTATCTCCTCCTCCTAAATCCTTGATTTCTGCTTTTAGTAACTGAAAGGAAACCTGTTTGATATTGTGTTTCCATGTTAATGGTACAGCAATAGCCATAACCTGATTGCTTTCTGAAGTGAAGGACCTCCCAGGTTGGGTAAGTCCAGCAATGCTCACTTTACTTCATTCCCCTACCCTACCCCCAATTTCCACCCAACCCAAATTATTCCAGCACTGTACTACTCATCTTCACGTATCACTTGTGACACCCAATCTGTGTACCTCCCCAAACTATTTTACTACTATCACAGAATAACTCTTCTTCACATATTCCCAACTTCTGTCTAATATTTAGCATTCAAAATACCATTCTCCCCCTATAAGGATCTGAACATTATCCAGTCCTTCTGAGACCTCTTGTTAATAGTACCTCTTAGCAACTATTTACCAATATACCCTCTTCCATTTATCCCAATCTCCCCCTGTATAATACACACTGATTTTAATCTAACTCTATTAACACCACTACTAACTTTGCTTCTAACCAATATGTTTCTATTTTTGTACTCATTGCATTAACCCAACTCATGAGCTATGATTTATTTATTTGACATTTGTTTACCAGGATGGTCCACCCAGGTCAGAAAGAACCCATTTTCAGCGAAGACCTGGGGAGAAAAGCTCCACATTACATACTGAGATGTACAAAATTCATACAGAGATTACCTTAGTTACCAGTAAGACAGGCACATTATTGTAAAGCAGATGATAACTAGACATTTATATTTTCAAGAAAACACAATATTATGAGATATAAAAGTGTATGGTATATGGTACAAAGTGATGAAATACAGAAATTTAAGAGTATTTTTTCTTTTAGGGAAAAGTAGAGATGGAGAGAGAGTGAGAGTTCTGGTCTGGTCTGGTCTCATCATATCTTTTCCATATGCAACTACAAATGTTTTTAACTCTACTTCCCCAACATCCGCTGTAGCCAAACTCCTGTTTGTAAACATGAATGTTAGATGTATACTTAACAAAATCCAAGACATCCATGCTTATTTAGACACCCACTCCACTGATATACTAGTAAGTACTTCATTTGTTCATAAGTGTTTACCAGGCTAATGATCACACGGGCCTTTTTAAGCCATCCACCTCTTTGCTGGATGCCAACGTTTCCTCTTACATTCTTCCTGTCTGTTACAAATTATCTTCACCAGATTGTTTTCAACTTATTTGTATATGTGCCCAAACCACTGTAATCTGTTCTCTTTGATATTTTTCTGCAATTGGAGCTGCTTTGGCTTCTGTGCTTATATCCTCATTTCTTCATTTGTCCCACAGTGTGCATCCTACCACCTATCTCAGGCACTTCATTTCAGTTACCTCAATCTTCCTCATCTGCTCTGCCTTTAATGCCCAGTTTTTGTACCATACAGTAGTTCTGGTTGCACCACTGTTTTGTACAGCTGAACCTTTCAGCCTTTTTGGCATTATTTTATCATACACTACACCTTACACTTTATGCCAGTTGGCTGAAGCCCCTCTGATTCTAGCTTTGACCTCTTTATTTAGACTTCTCTTCTCCTCAACCATCACTCCCAGACACTTTTAGCTATTAATCTGTTCCACTATCTTCCCTTCTACCTCAATTCACAGCGTCTTCTGATTTCCCCCATTTGCTGTCATTACCACTGTCTTATCTGTACTTAGTTTCATCCCATGTGTCTTGAGTTTTGCATTCCATTCCCCTATGCTTTATTGAAGTTCTTGTTCAGAGTCTGCCTGAAAAGCCAAATTGTCGGCATACATCTGTCCCCTCTGACCTGTTTACTAAATAGTCCATCACCAGTATAAACAGCAGTGGGCTCAGAGCTAAACCCTGGTGCACACACAGCCCCACTGGGAACCCCTCTCTGAGACTAAACACTGTTCAGACGAGTCAGTGGGTCCTTGTACATAGCCTGCATTAATTCTACCAGTGTTTCAGGGACTTTAAACCACCATAGCACTGCTCAAATCAACTTTCTTGGGACTTTGTCTTGTGCTTTCTCAAAGTCTAGGAATACCTAGTTGGATTCTTTCCTTATCTATAGCTTCTTCTCAACTATCTGACTCACTGCAAACATGGGTCAGTTGTGCTGCATCCTGATCTGAATCTGAATTGCTCATTCCCATCTTTCTTTCTACTACTCTGTCTATCCATTTATCAATCATCCTCTCAAGAACTACCATGGAATGTGACAGAAGTTTGATACTTCTGTTTTGGCCACAGTTGTGGATGTCTGCTTTGTTTCTGTACACTGGCATGAGTATGCACAGGTATGTTTAATCTCCAGTCATGTGGGATATGCTTTTCTTTCCACACTGCTATGAGTACCCTCAGAAGATATTTCTCCCCTATCTCACCCAGCATCTTTATCATATCTGCTGTGACATCATCTGAGCCTGCTGCTTTCCCTGACTTTTATTTTCCTTAGAGCTATTCTTACTTCTTTTAGGGTGGGTTCCTCTTCTTCCCTCATTATAGGAGGTGTCTGAGGCAGTACAGCTTTTCTGGGGTTTCCTTCCATCTATCTTTGACATCTTGTGGACGGTGAGCAGGTTGTTGCTGACATCCCTTATGAAGGGTATACCACTAGCTTCTTTATCTTTCTCTCTTTGCCTTGCAAGCTGATATAGTTTCTTTGTGCTACCTACTGAGTCACTTTCCCAAAGATGATGGTGTGCCTCTGATGCCCTGTTCTTTGCTACTGCAACTCCTTTCTTAGCCTCTTTGTTAGTCAGACAGTATTCTTTCCTAGTCTAGTCCGTCTTTTCTATCTCCCACTTTTTTCCTGCAGTCCTCCTTTCTTTTGATGACTTCCTGTACTTCTACATCCCCCCACCAGCTTTCCTTATGTACCTTATTTCCTTACTTGGCTCAGCCACATATCTGCTATGCATAGCTGTCAACCTTCTATGTCCAAAATGAGGAACACTGCTTCTCATAATGTGGAACAAATGGGCAGAATGTGGAACACATACTAACAGCTTACTAAAATCTTCAACTAGGAAGCTCACTGGATGGCTAAAATGTACTACTTTTTAATTATAAAAGGTTATTTTAATGGATTAACATGATTTAGTTCTATTTAACATAGATACCAGTTACAAAAGTTCCTAAAACTGAATGTGTGACAGACCTTTCACTGTGGAACTTTGAGGAACATGAACTTTTTAAGACCCCAAATGAAGAACATTCCTCGCAATGAGGTACACTTTAGAGGTATGCTGCTATGTAGTCCTCACACATGCTGTTTTGAGGCACTGCCATTCTTCATCAACTCCACCTATTTCCTCCTCTTCTTAGAGTGTTGCAGCCCTGAGTAATTCGTTGAACTGTTGTACTTTCCCTCCACTCAACTTCCAAGTCGTCAGTCTGGCCTCTGGTGACCTTAGATCCTTCTCTGACCACTGTTTGCAGCTGACTGTGACAACCTGTGGTTTATGCTGTAAGCCAACAGTTTCACTGGGGATGACTTTACAATCACTGATTCTACCCCAATGCTCTTTCCTTACTAGGAGGATGTCTACTTGACTTGCATATTGGCCACTCTTGTATGTGATATTGTGACTGTCTCTCTTTCTGAACCATGTGTTGGCTACTATCAAGCTATTTTCCAGACAGAGGTCTAGAATGGCCTCACCTTATTTATCCCTGTTTTCACACCAATGTGGACCCAAGCAGTCCTCATATCTTGTTCTGTCCGTCCCGATACATGCATTCAAGTCACCTATTATCAACATCAATTCATGTTGTCCAGCTTTATTTAGTAAGTCCTACAACTGCTGTATGAATGCAGTGTTTTCCTCACTATCACAACACTGATGTGGGGCATAGGCTGAGATTATGAATAGTGCTCTATCCTTACACTGTAGTCTGATTGCCAAGAGTCTGTCACTAATTTTGATGACATCCATCATGTCCTCTGAAGCATCTCTCTCTCCACAATCCAAACAACATTTCTAGCCTGTCCTCCTACTTCTGAGTAGTAGAAGCTGGATCCCAAGCCAAGTGGCTTTGCTGCACTGCCCTTCCATCTTGTCTCTTGGACATACAGGATGTCCATCCTCTTCCATACCATCATGCCATCCACTTCCAAGATCCATTCTGTCAGTGACCCTACATTAGTTGTAGCAATTCTTAGTTCATGTTTGGCAGGTTGATTGATTTTATGCACAGCTTTCACTCAACAGAGCTATCCCAGGTGATTCAAGTTAGGCACTGGGCCGGCCAGTAGCTTATTGACCCAGGGCTGCTGGACTTTATCATAGGCAGGTACTGGCTGGCAGGAGTACATACACCCCTTCCACCATTAGCATGGGCCCCTGGCTTGTAGGTTCATAGGTGTGTACTAGTCTAATAGCCCTGGAACCTTTACAAGCCTAGCTCATAGAAGTGCCCTGGCATCGTGCTGCTCGACTTTAGTTCCCAGTGCCTCTATCAAGTAGAGCCACTGGAGTGATCCCTGGGGTGAACTTTCTATTTCCCATCCACTCATCAAGATTTCTCTTGAAGAGGGTCAGTGAGGTGCTCTGCTTGACATGTATGGGAAGTCTATTCCAGTGCATGGACAGTCTCTGGGTTATGAAACTTGAGGTTAAGGTCTCTGGAGTGTGTGGTGCAGAGGGATTGGGATTTCTTTAGATGTAGCATTTCTAACAGAGCTCGATCAAACATGGCTTTGTAAGTCAAGCAGAGATTGCCTCTTAGTAGATGATATGAGACAGAGAACAGCTGGAGTGTTTGAGTCTATCCATGTAGGACATGTGTTAAAGGCCTAGGATCCTCTTCGTGAGGTACTTTTGTTGCCTTTCCAGCTGTTGCATGTGTCTAGTGAGGTACATGCCAAATGGGACATTATACTCAATGACTGTCCTAATAAGGGAAGAGTAGAGAGAGAGATGATGACCTCTTTCTTCCTGGATGCAAAACCATTGGTAATGAGATGTGCCACGCAGAGGAACTTTCTGAAAACAGTGGCAATGTCGTGGTCGAAGGAGAGGGTGCTGTCAATGTGTGTCCCCAGATCTCTTATAACACCTTCAGTGTTCAATGAGCTCCCATTGATGTGGTAATTAGTGGCAACTGAGTTTTTCCCAAAGGGGATTATGACACATTTTTTGGCATTAAGCTTAAAGCCATGGTTTCAACACCAGTCACTGGTCTCTGTGAGGCCTTTCGGTAGGATGTCTACATCACTTGGGGAGTTAATAATGGTTCCCAGCTTGCAGCTGTCTGCAAACTTGGCCAGCCAGAATCCCTCCATTTTGGCCTGGACTTCTGAAAAGTAGATGCCAAACAGGAGAGGACCCAGGACCAATCCCTGTGGGACTCCACTCGTGACTGGTCGACAGTCTGACTTGGAGTCCACTACTTTCACAATGTGAGCCAGTTTGCAACCCACCAAGTGATATAAGGGTTGATACCTAGTTTGGTGAGTTTATCAATAATTCCTGAGTGGGGAATGGTATCAAAGGCCTTGATTGAGGTAGGCTATATGAACTGCCTTGCCCTCATCCACAGCTCTGGTGACTGACTCAAAGAAGTCAACCAGGTTGAGCAGGCATGATCTACCTTTCACAAAACCAAACTGAATGGGATCTAGAGTTTGGAGATTCCCTATATCCTTGTTAATTAGGTCCATGATGATGCGCTCCATAGCCTTACATATCAGACTCACCAGGCTAATGGGGAGATACTTCCCAGGGTCTGTAGTCACTCCCCCTTTATGGAGAGGGATGATTGTAGCAGTATGCCATTCTGTAGGGATAAATCCTGAGGTAAGGCTGTGACTGAACAGGGCACACAGATGTGGTGCCTGTTCACTTTGTAGTTCATGTAGAACACATCCAGGGATATTGTTGGGTCCCATGGAAGCTATATTCTTAGCCTTAGACAATGCAACTTTAACCTGTGCTGCAGTAATGCTGGGTGCCTGACATTCCTCCGGTATTGTGATTGGTCCTTTAGGGGGGAGAGAGGGGTAAAGTTTGCACTAAATCTGTTGGCCAGTATGTTGGCAATGGCTGTTGGCTCAGTATAGGAGGTACCATTGTGCAGAAACTCAGAGCAAACCTGGGTATTGCCATGGAGATTCTTGATATAACTATAGAAGGCTTTGTGATTGTTTTTAGTGTCTGCCGCAATTCTGCTTTCATAGCTGGCTTTAGAGGTTTTGATGAGGGATCTCATCCTTTTGTTGAGATTAATAAGGGAGTTTTTCCAGTCTTGGGACTTCACCTTTTTCTGCAACAGTTTCTTCCTTCTATTGTTGAGTTTATTAATGGCAGGGGACCACCATACTGGCTTCCTTTTTTGGAGGAGATCATCTTGGTTCTGTTGGGTATGGTTAATTCCATGCATTTATGTACGTGTTTGTACAGTGCATTGGTGCATGATTCAGCAGTCATGCATCTATTTTCCATTGACATGGGTGCTGTGAAGTTAGCCACCTCTGTTTTTAGGAGCCCAAAGTCAGCTTTGGAGAAGTTTTTCATGGTGGTTACCTTTGCTGGCAGGGGATGGGGGGTGAGATGTGGATTTCCATGGTGATTAGTTTGTGGTCGGATCTAACCAGGGAGGAATTGACTATTGGTGTAGAGCAATGGTTGCCATGTTAGTAATAACCAGGTCAATGATACTGCTTCTTCTAGTGGGGGTAAGAATGAGCTGGTCCAAGGCTTTGGAATTGATGAATTCCAGAAAGTGTTGGGCCAGTGTATTGGTTCATGAGTAGTTTTTCCAGTTGATGGAGGGGTAGTTAAAGTCACCTAGTATGAGAGTGTTGGGTTGGACCCTAATAGTTTCCAGGGGGCTTAGAAACATGGACTGAGAGTCTTGCGACATGGTTGGGGACCTATAGCAGGCTACGACATGAGTAGCCATCTTACCCAATGTTAGTTGTACCTGAAATATGTCAGATACATTATGCTGGGCTAGTAGTCTGGAGGTGTGCATATCCTTTATGAATATGGAGACACCACTGCCTTTGGAGCTTCGGTCCATGTTTTGGGGCCGAAAGCTGTGGAATGAGTTATAGTCTGGTAGTGTAGAGGTGCTTTCTGATGCTTTAAATCAGGTCTCCATTACAGCACAAATGGCGATGTTCTCCATTTTGAGGAGTGTTTCAAGCAAGTGCATCTTGAGAGTTCTGATTCTGGAGGTCTATGTGTTGCATGTAGTGTGGTGCAGGTGTTGACCTTCTCCTCTTCACCAGCTATTCCAGTCTTGGCTTGAGAGTGTATGGCTTCTAATTTGGATATATAAGTGCATCTCTCAAGTGTTGGGAGGTAAGAGGAGAGGGTTATCTGTGTACATGAGGCAATTGCTACACTGCCTCAGAATGCCTAAGTTCACCAGGTTAATTGGAGAAAGCACAGGAAACTGACCTTTAGACATGTGAGGAGTGATGCTCATTATTACTAAGTACTGGAGCTGTTTCCTTATATAGTCCTTTTACAGGAAAAATGTCACTCAAGGTGTCTGAGTCTGTACAGAGCACTGCCAAGCACTTGCGGGGAAATTAATACATAGACCCTGAAAATTTAAGGATGAAGTATTTAGGCAGATATTCTGAAGTTAAAAAGAAATCAAGCAGTACTTACAGAGTAGGCCAGGTGCTCAACCCACTTATCACTGGTAAATACCCATGCCCATTTTGTAACATTAGTCAACATGACTGAATCACCTATAGCTATATTTTATACCATCAAGTGGCTATCCCTGCCAGGGCATGCAGTCTGTGATCCGTGTTCTCCTTTCTTGAGAATATTAAGCACAAGAATAGATAACCAAAGCAGTTGGTCAATACAACTCTTCCCCCTATTGGGCATCCCGTTGAGCCTCTGTTGCTATCCACAGCTCAATTCATTGATGAGTTTGAGATGGAAACACTCACCATGACACCATGGATGTAGACACCATACTTTTGTTTATAAGTTGTACAACACAGAATGATTTCCTCATTGCTGTAGACTTATGATGGTCAAAGCCTAGATTACTGTCTATGTGTGTCCCCAAGTACCTGACTTCTGGGTCAACTCTTAGGGAACTGTTGTCAATATGATAGGTACCAGGAGCAGATGACTTCACAAAGGATACTATTATGCATTTCTTGGTATTTGGTTTTAGTATATGATCCTGACACTAGTTATGTGTCTGTGTTAGCCCTTCCTGGAGAGCATTTATGTCAGTGGAGGATTCATTGACAGCTCCTAATTTGCCATCATCTGAAAATTTAGTCAGCCAGAGGCCATTGACACTGATCTTGACTTCAGAGAAGTAAATGCCAAAAAGGAGCACTAGCAGGACCATGGGATGTTCTTATTTGTACATCCACCTGAGCTGCCACCAATTCAGGCAGACATGTACCTCAGTCAAATGTCTCATCTGAAGGATGACATACTCAGAAGTGCTGCAACTCCTAATGCTACATTGCACTGTCATTAATGGAAAATGAAACCAAGTACCGTCGACAGGAATAGAACCCAGAGACAGCTTACCTTCTAGTACCAACAGTAAGTATACCATCTGTAGTGGACTACTAGTTCATCCACTGACACTGAGGAAATTTTAAAACTTCTTATCACAGAATGTACTCTAGCCTTACTAAGCGATGACAACATCCGAGTTTGGTATTATTCATGTAGTTAAAGCCTCGTAAAATAATAAAACCCCAAAATAGTGCACCTTCTTCCTTCCCATTTTATGTAGCCTAAAATGAGGAAATTTTAGTCCTATTGTTCATATGTATATATTACTGATAATACATCAATGTAAAACAATTTTCACTCCATGGAATGTCACTTATAGTGCTACTGCTTAGTGGACATACCGTGAGTGAGTCTCCAAGTGCTCCAATTACACTGATATCTGCAGGTCTCAAGGTGTGAACTGTGGAAAAAGCAAAGAACAGAAAATAATTAAATATGAAAGTATGAAGTAAATAATTTAATAAAATGTATCTGATTACTATAGGTCTTCCCGCTTTAGCATAAAATGCAAGCTTTTTAAAATAAAATTGCTCCACTAAAATACAACAAACTAAGGAAAAGTGTGGAGAAGAAGATGGGAAGTGACAAATACTAAATATTTTACTTTTTTCTATGTACAAACCTATAAATATTATACATACAGCTTTACAGAGATTGTATTAAAACTAAGGCTCTAGCTATATGAGATGCAGTGTAGTTCTTAAGATGAAAGGACTCATTTTGTCCCATGACATGTACAGCATGATCAGTTTTCTTCCTTTAGTAATCCTGTCTTGTGGGTATAGCACAGCCATTACAGGCTGCAGTTCATACACCACACAGTTCACTAAAGTATTTTGCCTCTCATGCTATGTTAGGGCTCTTTCTGCATATGCTCTCCTCCACGCTTGTTATTTCATAGATGTACAAGGCACAAGTGTTAGCAGTAGTCTACATCATGCTGCCCAGACAGGGTGATATGCTTTAATCTCTACTTTCCCATGGGTTATTCTGACTGTTCTCTCAATTTCCCAAAGGGTACACCAACTTGTCTGAAATCCCATCCATGTTAGTGTTAGACAATCTTTCTCACATCACTAGTAGCTGGCTCAACCAGGGCTCTGTGTCAGTCATATGAACTAGCACTCCACCCTCACAGTCCTTCAAGAGAAGTGCAGAGAAAAAAAGAATTCTGCAAAATAAAAGAGGCCTACAAAACGCAATTCTTGTTCCACCTCCACCAGCTCTTCAATTGAAGAACAAAAAACAAAATGCCATACTCAACTGCCTTTCTTTGCTGGGACTTCAGTACAGAAAAAAGTTAAGTGCAAGCTTGTCTCTTTATCATAGCCTCTAATACTTTCCATCCCCTTTACCCTACCCTAGTTATGCAGTAACTGAAGGATCACCCCTCTGATCATTGTTCTTCATGCCTAACCCCTACAAGGAGGCAAACAGATACAGTCTTTTTCTTCTTCCCTACAGCTGGTGTCCTCTGGCACCTGTGATAGTAATGTAGTACAGGTCACCAGCAGCTCACCCGTAGCTGGCTTCTGCACCAACAGACAACGTTTAGCTGGATGAAAGTTACTGCTTTCTATAGTATAGCAGAAGTAAGCTTTCCAGTAGGTGGTGGTAAGCATACAGGTGTACATTTATTAACCAAAAACCCACTAGGCAGAATTGTCTCTTTTATGGTGTAACTCAGAAGCACTGCCTGGTTAAGTGATTTTTCTCAAAGGCACACAGCAGGCAAATGGAAATTGAACAGACCCAAACCAGGACTATAAGATGAAGCATATTAACAGCCCATAGCCTTATTTATCAATGCTATGATTGTGTTCATTGATACTTGTTTATGCAGTTATATCACCTGAATTTCTTTTCTCTAACTGATATTCTTCTTGAAAATAATATTTTGCAGTTTTTCTTATCAATGTACATTCATCCTGATGGAAATTAGTTGTTAAGCCTAACCTTTATCATTTATGACATATGCAATCATACATTTATATAAATGAAAACAATTCATATTGACATATTTTATACATCACTTATAATCTTCTATACAGTCATTGTTAGGGAAATATTACATAACTCATTCAATTCCTGCCTTCCCTTAAACCTCATTCCTCTTCCAAAACATTATTCTGCATGTATTGTTCCCACAATTCCCATTTTTTTTTCTATGTAATCTGCTCTTACCCATTTCTAAAGATTCCACTTTCAGTTCTTTTATTTTTCTTACTATATTCACTACTTCTAGATGTACAAAATGTGTGGTTAAGGTCTCTCATACTTAGAAAAATAATAGCTTTGTTTTAGTTAATAAGAATTACCTCATACTAAAAACTAACTAAATAAATAACTAAAAATAATGTATGAAAACAAGGAGTTATTAAAGCTGGTATCTCTGTCTAGCATAATGTCACTGGCATTACATGTTTTTCAGAAAGAAAACTCTACAATCAAGCCTCAGTGGTGAAGTACAGGTAGTCAATGAATCGAGCAGACATAAAATTGAATATATTCCAGAGAACAAACTTTGATAGTCAAAGGGGAGGCATCTACACTTTTTTAAGTTTAAGTTCTCAACTTATTAAAGGCCTACTGAGCCATCTAATAGAAATACAATTGGCTATTTATAATTACATGAATTATACTGTCTTCACTGTATAATATCCTAAACTTCCATTTAAGGTCCTTGGGAAATATACAAGGACATAAAAGTGTTCTAGCTTCATAACTTCTAAATGCTCGCTGACTTTTTTGCTTTTTAAAACTCTGTGTTAATGTGCTCAGGCCTATAAAGCCAAAATCCTACTAGCTGTATACATGACACATTTGCCCTTTTTATGGGCTTGTCGATGTAGTATAAGTGGACAGTTTGGCCATTGTCTGAACACAGGCAGTTTATAAAATGCCTCATGTCCATATCATTAGGAGTGACTGCAAAATTTCCTAAATAAGGAACAAAATAACTAAAAAGATCTAGAAAAACACATTACTTTCTAGAATGCAATATTAAGAATGATTCATGGAGTCATTTAGTGAACAGTTTTATCTTGAGTTATACCTAAAGCTTATCTACACAGTTCTTCTGACAATATTAAGATATTCCATTATAATACAAAATTGTATATATATATATATATATATATATATATATATATATATATATATATATATATATATATATATATATATATATATATATATATATATATATATAATATATATATATATATATATATATATATATATATATATATACACATTATATATATATATATATATATATATATATATATATATATATATATATATATATATATATATATATATATATATATATATATATATACACACACACATGTTAACTTCTGAACAGAAAAGAATATCTGCTATGAAAACTAATGCATATTAGTCAGAGTGTGTGTGTGTGTGTGTGTGTGTGTGTGTGTGTGTGTGTGTGTGTGTGTGTGTGTGTGTTTGCATGTGTGCACCTATGTGTGCATGTGTAATGTGACCATCAGAAGTATGGGAGTTTAGCCAAAAAATTAATATTAAAGGAAGATTTTGCAAATTCTGTAAGTCATGGAGACAAATCTTGTAATCGGGTATCTTTTGAGAGGAAAAAAGGGATATAGCTGGTTCATAGGTGGTTACTGTCCTATTGACCCAAAGGTCTTTATAAGCCTAGCTGTGTGTGCTCAATATACTACTACAGAAACGCAATCTAAGGGATCTTGCCTAAACTCAAGAACTTTGTAATGACTGACCATATCTAGGAGGGTTATAGGTGAAATCCCAGACAGGAGTTCATGGTTTCCCATCTGGTCATCCAGGCTACTCTTAAACAGGGTCATAGAGGGACTTTGTTTGATGTAAACTTGTAGCCTATTCCACAGTAGTAAGAGACATATCTGTCTCTCCAGCAGTTCCAATTTATGATGCAGGCCAGGTTAAGGTCCCTGGAGTGGGTTACCCTTGTCCAACTTGACCTGCGGATGTGCAGCATTTCCATTAGTTTTGGATCTGAGATTGCTCTGTAGGCCAGGCACAAGTTTCCTCTAAGTAGTCTGTACACTACTGAGTACAGTGACAGTGACTTCAGTATGTCAATGTATGACATGTGCTGGAGACCCTGAATTTTCTTAGAAATTTCTGACATCTCTCAAGTTGCTGCAGGTGCCTAGTGAGGTACATACCAAAGGGAACATTGTACTCTATTTTTGGCCTGATGAGGGTCAAGTACAGGGGTGTTATGACCTCTTTCACTCTAGAGGCAATGCCTTTGCTAATGAGGTGTGAGACATAGAATGTCTTCCCTACCAAAGTAGACACATGGTGATCAAAATTTAGGCTACAGTCAACTTGAGTTCCCAAGTCTCTCACTACTGAGTTGTTATTTAGGGTATTATTATTTAGGATAGTCTGCAGGGATATCCTTTTTATCGATGGGGATGATAATGCATTTTTTGCATTGAGTTTGAGTCCATGGATTTGGCACCAATCATTGGTTTGTGTAAGTCCCTCTTGAAGGATAGTGACATCATTTGGGGATTCAGTGATTGCACCTAATTTGCATTTGTCAGCAAATTTGGTCAGCCACAGCCCCCCTGTTTTGGCCTGAATTTCTGAGAAGTAAATTCCAAACAATAGGAGACCCAGCAATGACCCCGTGGAACCCCACTTGGTCAACTTTGACTGAGTGTGATCTGATGATGAGTCAGTCAGTTAGCAACCCATCTGACAACATAAGGGATGATATTCAACTAGGAGAATTTATCAATGATGCCTGAATGTGGGATTGTGTCAAAGTCCTTGGCTAAGTCAAGGTAGGCTGTATGCACAGATATGCCTTCATGTATGGCACTGGTTATGTCTTTGAAGAAGTCCATCAGGTTTAACAGGCATTACCTGCCTTTGACAAAATCAAACTATCTCAGATCAAGGGTTTGGAGATCACCTATATCCTTATTTATAAGGTCCATAATGATTCGTTCCATGGCCTTACAGATAAGGTTGGTTAAGCTTATGGGTCTGTAGTTCCCAGGGTCTGTTGCTGTACCCACTTTATGAAAGAGGATGACAGTTGCTGTTTTCTATTCAGCAGGGGAAAAAACAGTACTCAGGCTGTGGTTGAAAAGAGCACCTAATAGAGTTGCTAACCCATGTTTTAGATCATTTAAAACACAACCTGAGATGCTATCTGGTCCAATAGAGGCTGTGTTTTTGTCCTTGGAGACAGTATTAATGACTTGCTCTTTGGAGATGCAAGTGGGGGAGGTGTACAGGGAATGCTTTGTGGAATGTTTGAAGGGGACAGGGGTGAAATTTTTGCCAAATCTGTCAACAAATAGGTTAGCTATTTTCGAAGGATCAGGGTGTGTGATGCCATCCACAGGTAGTTCAGCACATATCTGGGTCCTACATTTTAAGATATGGATATAGCTGAAGAATATCTCATGGTTATCCTTAGCTATGGTTGATAATTTTTTTTTGAAAGTTGCCCTTAGAGGATTTTACAAGTTTTTTTATTTGTTTGTTCAAGCAGAGGAGGGTATTCTTCCAGTGCTGGGGCCTCTTATTTTTTATTCTTAGACAGCAACTTCTTCCTCTTGTTGTATGACTTATTAAAGCTAGATGTCCACCAGGGAGGCTTGTTTTTTTCTTGAGGATCTTGTTTTTGATCCTATCAGGTACAGCTGTGTCAATACATTTGTATAAGTGTTTGTACAGAGCATTTGTGTATACCTTAGTTTAGCTGTTAATGCCATATGTGGGAACAGGAGCTTGGAAATGATTTATGCCATCCCTTAGGAGGGTATAATTAGCTTTGGTGAAATTGTTTAGCCTGATTTCACCTCCGAGGGGTTCAGGTGTTATAGCTACTTCAAATGTGACTGAGTTATGATCAGATTTAACCAGTGAGGGTCCTATACTTGTGGAGGTACAACGGTCACCCATGTTGGTGAAGACCAGGTCAAGAATATTTGAGCCCCTTGTGGGATTGCATACTATTTGTTCCAGGGCATTAGTGTAAATAAAGACCAGGAACCTTTGTGTGAGCATGTTGGTACTCATTTAAGTTTCCCAGTCAATGGAGGGATAGTTAAAATTGCCCATAACTAGGGTGTTTGGTTGTAATTTGATTGATTCAAGTAGGTTACAATAAATTGTAATTTGATTGACTCAAGTAGGTCACAATAAACAGCATGGGTATCTTGGTTCATTGAAGGGGGCCTATAACTAATGATGACTTGAAGGGGAGTCTTACCCACAGTTAGTGGAACTTGAAGTAACTCCATGATGTTTTCCTGTCTAACCAGTGTATTTATCTTTGATGAAGATAGATACTCCTCCTCCTTTGGTTCTCACACTTTAATTTTATGGCCTGAAAATGTGGAAAGCAATGTAGTCTTGCAAGGCTGGGGTACTGTCTGTGGCCCTGAACCAAGTTTCTGTGACTGCACAGATGTCAACATCCTCTAGGGAGAGGAGTGCTTCCAGAGAGTGCAGTTTCCAATTTAAACTCCTTTAATTTATTTGTGAGTGATATTTTCACATCAGAAATTTTGTTCTTGAGACCTTTACTAAAAAAAGCACTATGGGGGAGGCAAGTGCCTTAGGCAGTAACCAAAAACCTAAAGATGACAGGTGAAGACCATCTCTGACAAAGCACCATGGTCTATCAACCATGTCATCCCAGGCTGACAGGAAATGGATCCCCTTAGAATGACACCAGAAAGTCAATCATTTTTGTTTATATTGTGGTATCATCCTAGGTGATGGTAGAATGCTGCTCAAAGATAGGGATATACTGGCCTGGGACACATATTCATAGAGCTCAGTCATGTCTCTCTTCATATAGTCCAGTGAGATACATCTCAAGCTATTCACACCAACATGAACTATGACGGACTCATAATGGTACTTTCTGTTGAGAGACTTGAGTCCATGTATGATTTGACAGATACTGCCACCCAACAGACAGTTGACAGTAACCCTCTCCTTCTCCAGCCTGGCGAGTGGACATCTGTGTGTCTCACAATGGAGTCTCCTGTGACTAAACAATTTGGTTTAGATGTGCTTTGCCTTAGGAGCTTATTTGGTGAGGCACTGGTGCTTGTGTTTTTATGTGTATTAAGTGCTGTAGTTGCTGTGTTAGGTGTAGCATGTTTGTGTTTGGAAGTTCTCTGGTGTTTAGGTTGGTTTCTGGTGGGTACCTCTGCGTATGATATTTTATGTGTTGACTGCATGGTTTGCATAGGAGGTATAGTATGTGAGCTGACAACCTGTTCAGTGTTACTTTTCTGTGCATGAGAGAGCAAGGATTCCAGATTCTTAGTCTAGATGCATCTCTCACAAATTGTATTTGAGTGATTTAGGAGTAGAGGATTGTCAGTGTACATTAGGCAGTAGCTACACTGCCTCAGGAAACCTATGTCAATCAGGTAGGTAGGAGGAATGGAGGGAAACTGACCATCCATAAAATTAGGTTAAATCCTGTTTCCCCAGTGGGGAGGAAAAATGGAGGGGTGTGGTATAACTGGGTGCTCTAAATGGGGTCTGTAATAATGGGGTGCTCTATAAAGGGTCTACACTAGTCTGGGTTCTCAAAATGGTATGAGACTATTGTAGATTTGGTGGTTTGGGGACTGTTTAAGAGGCAAAAGAGCAGTTGGGATGCTTTCTGAGCAGCTAAGTGCAATTTAAGGACTTCTTGGCCAGACTATGTGCAGCTACTATGGGTAATGTTATCGACTGAAGTTTTTGCTTCTATAATCACCGATGGTTATCCCCACTGCATGGCAGTGTGCGATGGAGCATAGACGTGAATACAGCAGAGCAGTGACTGGTCGCCTAACTCAATGTAGAAATCATGTGAGTTATACAAAGGTGAAGATCTACCTGATCTGTAGAACCAGGAGATATTATATAAAAAACAGAGAAATTTGTTCAACAACTATTGGTTAATCTATTGCAAGTAGGTTTAACTTTGTCAGATAACTAAAACATGACTACTGAATATGCCGTCAGCTGTTTTTTCCTTCACAGTAAAAATGAGTACAGTGGTCAGCTTAGCTCTTCTATGCCTTCATTATTTTTTATTTCCGTCATAATACTAGTTTCAATTAGTTATTCAATAGCCATGTTTGCTCTTTTATTTCACCTTAACTTCATGTCAGTTTTATAGTTTTCTTATTATATTATCCTGCTGTTTATAAGGTGGACGTCATGTTAGTGAGTTTGTGTTTCACATGTTTGCCCAATGTGAAGAAATGCTGTTTAAGAGCCGGTAGCCCACAGAACTTGTATACGATTCAGCATCTCAGCACAAAAAATTTTAAACATAGCCATTGGCCAAAATAATGTGTCGAGGGGGGCAATGGTCTGAAATCAGGAACAAAATTTCAACAGGGCACTTAAAAACTTAGAATGGTTTTAGAATGACACGTTTTGTGTTAGTGTGCATTTTCTGAAGGATATTAAGAATGAAAAGATTTTTAAGAAAGAGTAATACACTGCAGTCAAATAATAATGATCATAATTAGAGCCGTACTTGACTGACATAACCATAGAATCCTGCACAAGTGAGGTGTTGCATTAAAATAACATAAGTGCAGCTTGTACAGGTTTTACAAACTAACTGAGCCATGTGTTTTCTCCTGGTCTTAATAGAGCAGCTGCAAGTTAGTAAGTCCATGAGTAGAATGGGGAAATATTTTAACTGTCCTCTACAAGCGCACATGCCATAATTAAAGTTTGTGAATGCTAGGTAACTTAAGTTGCAACACTAATAAAAAGTAAAGGAGGCTTCACAAAATCCAGGAATTAACTTCTGCTTTAGGACTGAAAAGCAACAACTTCAACTTTAGTGTGACTACTAATGTGTGCTATGGATGCAAACTCAGTCCGCACTTACTGCAGAATTTAAACTAACCATGCCAAAGTAAATGTGAGTGAGTGTATGAGTGTGCAAGTCTACAAGTATGTGTGTTAAGTAAACTGGCGGTTCTTTTTTCTGCATGAGAGAGATTTTGTGTGTGTGTGTGTGTGTGTGTGTGTGTGTGTGTGTGTGTGTGTGTGTGTGTGTGTGTGTGTATAACATTCCTCTCAGCTGTCCAGATTCAGCCTCATAGTTTTGGTCTCTTTCTCATAAAATTTGTGGTTTTCTGGTAAATCAGTGAGGACTGAAGTCAGTAAATAATAACATATGAGTTTCAGACTTCATATCCTTCGTAAAATACATAGTAACACAAATCCTATTATTCTAAGTTTATAAGAGCAATATTTTAAATTCTGTCCCTATTTTTGGGCCTTTGTCCTCCCAGTATACTAGTCTTTGATCAGATGTCTTGCTCTAAGAGGTTCAGAGGTATAGTACTACAGAATTTAGAAAGTACCAATTTATTATGTTTTAAGTTTTAAAAAAATGTTATTTTGTATTATATTGAAGTTGCGTTAAACACTTAGTGATGCAGTTATCAAGGAGGAATGTTGCACACAGCAAGGCCCTCCTCCACACCCATGCTACTTAATTATATTGTTTGAGATGACCGTCCCACAGAATAGATTTAATTCCCCAAGATACCACAGTCTTGATGCTGGTATACACATCTTATCAACCAAATGTTTGCCATCACATGTTTCAGTGCTGATCACAGCTGTTTCACTAGATATATGTGGTATTTTTTGTGCTGCTTAATAAAACAGGACAATTAACAGTGGATCGCATTCCACTGTGATACATTTTACAATATTTTTAACATGGTAGAGCAATACTGCCACAGCTTCTACATATATAATGAGTACAGCACTACTGCTTTACACTTT
This sequence comes from Protopterus annectens, assembly GCF_019279795.1. Lineage (NCBI taxonomy): Eukaryota > Metazoa > Chordata > Ceratodontiformes > Protopteridae > Protopterus > Protopterus annectens. The sequence goes on from NC_056726.1 coordinate 1,959,539,447, forward strand.
AGTTACTTTATACATTCCAGAAACATTACTGTACTGTTTTATTCAGCCATTCTATGATATTTAATTTAACCAAATCAGTGTTGTGAGGGAGCAGGAGCCCCGCATAGCAAGCAGTGGATGCAAAGTAGATAAACAAATCATGAGTACTTGCCAATCTATAAGAGGACACACACACACACACACATACATACGTCATATTATATATACTCACAGACAATTTGGAGTATTGTCATTTACCAGTGTCCTGCCTTTTGGCGACAGTTAGAGGTATGAGTCAGTGCCCAGCATCAGCAGCTACTAGATTTGTTTACAAAACCTACTAATGCACATTGGTATTTACATAACTACAAGAGCAGTAGGGTTTTATGGTGTCAAGTTGCCAGCCCAGCACGCAACCTTCCACAGAAGGGACACACATGCACGCACTCACACCTAGGGCCAATTTAGAGTGCCCAATCCACCTACGGCATGTCTTTGGGATGAAACCGGAGCATCCAGAGGAAACCCACGTGACCACAGGGAGGACATGCAGACTCTGCACAGAAGGCACCCCAGCCAAGGCTTGAACCAGAGAACCTCTTGCTGTGAGGTGACAACACTAACCGTTGCACCACCATGGCTGCCCATACATGTTGCAATTACTGATGTGTGTTATTTTAATGAATTTCTGTAAGGGTGCAGCTAATGTGGCATCAGTGTGTATATGCTAGAAGTGTGGTAGGGCAGAAAGTAGAATGCAAAGTGTTTTACATGCCTATTGCCTACTACTTCCCTTAAGATTTTTTTGTTAATGCTGTAAAGGGACTTTAGCTAGTGTTTCTGTGTGAATGTACATTTTCAGAGTTAATGTTAAATTGGGGGATATTTTCACAATTATTTGAATGTCAGTATTCCACAATTCCATTGGAGTCAGCAGAGTTACATTATTATACATGCAAATTTTATGCTGATTAGTGTTCAGATTTTTGTCCAAATGTACCTACTTTTCATGGTGTGAGGGAGCAGGAGCCCTGCATATTAAGCAGTGGATGCAAGGTTGACAAACATGAGAGATATGATTCATAATAGATCATTAAAATTAGTCTGGAGCATAATTTACTTAAATTTTTTTAGCACTGCGATGAGGTGAAAGCTAATGATAACCAGACTCTGACCTTGCTGTGGTACTGTGGGACTCTCATCTACTAAAACATCCATTAACACTGGGACAATTCTAGCTTGCTAGAGATCATATCCTTACCTTGCATATAATAAATGTCACTGGTTCTCCATACTGCCATCACTTGGAATCGAACTCACTACTCACTGGTCTAACACCCAACACCCCAACCCACTGCACAAAGCAGGACTCTTCAGATGAATCTATGATCAACCAACTTTTGTCTTGACAATTTTTTATGTTCTATTTAAAATTGTTTTCGGGTTTCGATTTTTAGTTGCTGAAAATAGACAAAATGTGATTGTTTTTTATTGGTCTTGTCCTGCTGGCTGTGTATGGTTTGGATTAATTATTATTTGTATCTCTCTAGCTATAAAGACTAGTCATCTTCTTCTCCTTTCAGCTGCTCCTGTTAGGGGTCATCACAACAGATCATCAGTAAACAGAACAAGTGACAGTAGAGTTTTACGATATCGAGTTGCCAGCCCAGCACACAACCTTCCTCAAAAGGTACACGCATGTACACACTCACACCCAGGGCCAATTTAGCATGTTTACTCCACCTGCAGCATGTTTTGGGAATGTGGGAGGAAACAGGAGCACCTGGAGGAAACCTACACAAGCACAGAGAGGACATCCAGACTCCGCACAGAAGGTACCCCAGTTGAGAATTGTAGTGGAGAACCTCTTACTGTGAGGTAATAATGCTAACCGCTGTACCACTGTGTTGCTCAGCTATAAAGACTACTCTGTTAAATGCTATTCATCATCATTGTAACATTGTGTATACAACTTTAATTTAAATACACATATGCATGTACTTACTTATGTGAGTAAATCTCAATATTATAATTGATAATCTATACTAACATAAAAGTAACCCATTACTTTAATTAGTAACTAGTAATAGTAATATATTACTTTCACTGAAAAGTAACTAGTAATAGTAACTTATTACTTTTATAAGTAACTAGCACATCACTGGTAGAGGGGTGCAGTCCCCTGAAAAATTGCTTCTGCATAATGTTTCTATGATACAGTAAGAGTCGACCTTGCACATTTGTATTATTTTGATTTTTCTAATGTCTTAGATGTATTGTATTGCATCTTTTCTGAGAATTAATATTTCATTACAGATGTGGATTTCTTCTAGGTAGCAGCAATGTGTTAGAAATTATCCTTGCTCAATTATACCTCAAATGACAAAACCCCAATAAATGTTGTAGTACTATAGTCAATATGTATCCTGCAGGGTGATGTAACATCACAGGAGACAGCTTAAAAAAAACACTTGTGGTCATTCAGTACAACTTTATACCTGAAAAGAATGAATCAGCACTACTGTGGAGTAGTGAGGGAGTTAGTCACCTGTTTATACCTGTGCATACTACTTCATGTTATGCAGCACTACTGTAATGTCATAACTTATACATGCTCAATCATATTATTTTTCATGTGATAGTTCATTAATAAGTTTAGAAACTCTGGTTGAATGGCTGTGCTGATTTTTTTCTCACTCCACCCATATATATATATATATATATATATATATATATATATATATATATATATATAGACATAGATAAATACTCACACATAAATCCATACACACACACACACACACACACACACACACACACACACACACACACACACACACACACACACACACACACACACACACACACACACACACACACACACACACAAACATATATATATATATATATATATATATATATATATATATATATATATATATATACATATACATATACATATACATGATATATATTTACGCTTGTTGTGGTCCAGGTCATTGTAATAAACAACAGCTAGATTGATATAGATGACAGCTAGTTAGAGAGACTGACAAGCATATATGCAACTAGGTAGGAAAGCAGACATAAACATAATGAAAAATCAAGAAATAAGCAATAAATGTGCAATAAAAATGTTAAAAATAAGTAAGTAAAATAAGCAGGTAGGTTAAAAAATAAGTTCAGTAGTAATGCAATGTATTACAGCATGAGTGACCAGTAGGAGGTGCTACATAATTTTCAAAAATAATATAAATAATATGCATGTGCTGTGCACATTATCAATGATGTGTATTATACTCACTTCCCCTTTTAACTCGTATTCTTTAACACTTGATGCAAGATGCATTTGCTGATGTGATGGTGTTGAAAACTTCCATGTCGGTTGCATTTTAATTCTAATGCACATATATCAAAAGCATTGTTGCAAGTACAACTGATGTATGGAGGGGGATACATAGATAAAGGATTGCTTTGTAGCAGTTATACTCAATCTAACTATTATGCTGCATGTACTACCTGCAAGATATGATAAATGCATTTTGGGTCTACTTCACATGACTGAAAACTCAAAATACTGAATTTTATTTGAGTGAGACCACAATACCTAATTTTGAAAATACTGAAAACTCATTTGACTGAGTTGCATTATAATGGAAGCTTAAAATGCTGAATTTCAACATACTAAATTTTAAGCCATAGACGTGATGTGTGTTTCCTTTCATCTGTGACTTGCTTGTGATAAAAAAAAATTTACTGTAACTTAAAGTGCCAACTGTCAGAAGTACCAACAGTAGCACTGAAAGTAGTGTTGTAGTGTTTCTAAATGTGGGTATGTCTCTTTACATTTTTATGGAAAATATCTAAAGTAATATGGCAGGTGTCTTGTGTGCTCCCCACAGTAGTGGCAGTGTGTACAGTACTGTAAGGTATGTTAAAAGGTATATGCCCTTACCCTACTGTAGTGTGATCCTGGAGTTAGTATACATAGTTAGGGGGTTGTGGAGTGCACAGCCCCCACCTTTGGTTTTATATTGTCCGGTTTCTGTTAAGAGGGTAAGCAAGTAGTTTTTAAGCTTTGGAAAGAGTTAGTTATTGGTGTTGTAATTATGCATGTCTATGACTTAAAATTCAATATTTTTAAATTCAGCATTGTAAGGTTTTGGTATAATGAGACTCAATCAAATGAGTTTTCAGTATTTTGAAATTTAGGTATTGTGGTCTCAGTCAAATGAAATTCAATATTTTGAGTTCTTAGTCATGTGAAGCAGATCTATTATATACATGAGCAAACAACACTGCATCCTAACTACAGCACCATAACATTTGTGGTACAAGGAAATTCAGCGGTTAATCAGCTCCCTAGCATAGATGGATAACCCTAAGTACATGCAGGTGTCCAAAGTTTGACAAGCAGCTTGGATGCTTGTAAGAAATGGACAGGGAGAATGTGAGTGAGTAGCTGCTGGGTCACCATTATTGGGAAGATAGAGGGCACTATGACTCACCAGATGGGTGACACGATATAGCAGAAACTTCTTCTTTCGGCTTTTTCCCAGTGAGGGGTCACCACAGTGGATCACTTGTCTGCTCATGACTGGCAGTGGAGTTTTATGACGTCGAGTTGCCAGCCTGGCTCCCAACCTACCACAGAAGGCACACACATGCACACACTCATGCCTAGGGCCAATTTAGAGTGTCCAATCCACCTACAGCATGTCTTTGGGATGTGGGAGGAAACCGGAGCACCTGGAGAAAACCCACATCACCACAGGGAGGACATGCAGACTCCATACAGAAGGCACCCCAGCCAAGGATCTAACCAGAGAACCTCTTGGTGTGAGGTGGCAACGTTAACCGCTGCACCGAGACGGCCACCCATGATATAGCAGAAACATTAGGTGTTTACTCTGTGGAGTTCTGAGTTGGGCAAGCTTGTGCTACCATAGTGTATTCACAATAAGTAGCCAAGGGCAAAACAACATATAGAGGTATGTTTCCCGACATGAGGTAGTATTTTTTGGCTTGGAAGAACTGGTATGAGGAGGGGATGATCTTGCAAGGTGAAGGTAGGCTGCCCTGCCCCAAGATCAGCATGCTTTTCTGCTCTATCCCATCTGTCACTTGTGAATGAATGTTGATGGGGGTTTCCTGGTAGGAATGAAAGGACCATAGGGCTCTGCCTAACCTAGGTATACTCAACTACCACTCCACTGAAGTGAATGGACCAATGGATCAAGTTCAGACTCAGCCCAGGTGGTAGGTGTTTAAGTGAAATGCTCAGAGTCACACTGGTGATTTCTTAGTCAGCTAATGGAGGGATCAAGTCATTTTGTCATTGCCAGTTTCATCAAACAAATCACAGTGAGTCAGATACATTGAGTGAAAATTTAGATGATGTTTTCTGCTTCCTTTTTTTAATACGTGTCATTCAGTCTACCTTTTCTGCTATTTAAATGTCAGTTTTCTGCAGTTTTGTTGAGGTTTGGCAGTCTGCGAGGTAGAAAACGTGGTGTTTTTAGTTTTTTTTTTTGGTAAGATGTTATTCAATGTACATGTTCTGTTATTTATATGTCAGTTTTGGAAGGTTTAGCTGTTTAGGATGTAGAACATTTGTTTTGTTTTAACGTACTGGAACTGCAAGGGCAGTGCAGTTTCTCTTTGATGTAGAAACAAGTCTGCATATGGGAATGGCATAACATTTTTATGTACGTGGTCATACCTTTTGTTTCGGGTTACCTAAAAAAATGAATTATTGCTATTAAGTAAAAAGGGTGGGAAGTGCAGGGAAGCTTGGTTCCTTTCTAACTACCTGTTATAGTAATGCTTGTATGATTTTCCTTGATGATACAGTGACTTCAAGTTTTGATGGTTTGCCCTTCAGTTCTGTGACAGTGCAGCAGACAAAGCATGTAGTGGAACCAAATGTATGCGGTCATGACATAGTCATGCAAAATGTGGAGCAAGGCAGAACAAAAAATGCAAAATCAACCAGCAGCAAACACATAACAGTACTAATGAATAAAAAAACATTAAGATGGAGGTAAGCTGTGGTAGGACAGAGTCAAGATACTGAAGCAGATTAGACAAAGCGGGAATGTCATGGGTGATGTTTAAAGTGTTGGTCAGATTGGATGAAGGTGATAAGATAATAGTTTACTATACATACCCTCTGTTACTTGATTTAGCATAACTTAAGGAATATACTTTATTTAGCATAACTTAAGGGATTTCTAGAATTGCATCTAATATTGTCTCTGAGTTTGCAGGACCTCAGTGGCAGTGTATTTATAGTCTGAGGATGTGGGACACACATATGACTTATACCAGTGGTTTGTGTGAGGTGATTTTTCCCATGAGCATTTTAAGTGACTCTGAATACACCCTGGAGCCATAGTTAATGACACCTATCAGAAATCACCAGAACATGGCAGAGAATGGCTACAACTATGGCCTGTCACAAAGCCATGTCATTGTCAAATGTGTATTTGGCTTTCTGAAGATTTGCTTCTGCTGTCTGGGTGTATTTGGAAGTGCCTTTCAGTATACCTCACAGTATGACCCTAACACATGTGGTAAGATCTTTTCAGTATGTGCAATGTTACATAACCTCATTAAAAGCAAGCAGTTACAGTAGGATAGATACATCTAGGAGGAGAAGTCTTAACTCTCCGAGTCCTATCGATATCTACCGCAGATGAAGTTACTCCCAAAAACACACTGCCCCCATTGCTACTCCAGTAGCCTGCTTATAGTAGCTGCCCTCAAAAACAAAAAATTGTTGTTTAATACCATGTACATAAGGATACAAAAACATTTATTTGATCCTGATCAAATGACCCTATCTTATTTAGCTGATTCTCCAACCATTCTAGCCCAATACTATTAGGAATCACTGAATATAAATTACAAACATCAATAGTAAGTAAAATAGTTGAAGGGCCTATTCTCACATCATTTAGTTGGGATAAAAAATGCCATGAGTCCTTAGTAATGTAATTGAACATTTTTAACCCCCCTTGGAGATGAAAATCTAAATATTTACTTATAAAGCAAGTTGTATTCCTTTTACCATCCACAATCGGTCTGAAAGAAACATCAGTCAGACCCTTGTGAATTTTAGGAATGCCAAAAATATTGCTTATTACTGGAAATTATTCACCAAATACTCAAAATCCATTTCATTGATTTGTCCTTGATAAAGCATATCCTTTAGCATCAGGTCGATCTTTGAATAGGCCACATGAATTTCATTTAAAGTTATTTCTTCATATGCTTCCCCTGTTAACATCCTAAACATATAGTCTGAGTAGTCATTTTTATCCATAATCACTACTCCATTGCCCTTGTCAGGCTTCATAAAACGAATGTCCTTATTTGTGATAAGCTCATTAAGCAATACAACTTCATCATCAGTCAAATTACTATACACATTTTTCACTTTGTTATTCATATTGCCTTTGAAATATTCCCGCATTTCTAACTCACAGGCCTTCTCAAACATCATCACTGTATTATTTGTGATAGGATTAAATTTGCTAGGTCTCTTTAGAACACTAGTATTTACGTGTCCATCCTGAAAAAAACTCATTTTAATATTCATTTTCCTAGTTAAATACTTTAAGTCAATAAGCACGTCTTGTCATGTGAAGTAGATCTATTATATACATGAGCAAACAACACTGCATCCTAACTACAGCACCATAACATTTGTGGTACAAGGAAATTCAGCGGTTAATCAGCTTCCTAGCATAGATGGATAACCCTAAGTACATGCAGGTGTCCAGAGTTTGACAAGCAGCTTGGATGCTTGTAAGAAATGGACAGGGAGATTGGGAGTGAGTAGCTGCTGGGTCACCATTTCTGGGAAGATAAAGGGCACTATGACTCACCAGATGGGTCACACGATATAGCAGAAACTTCTTCTTTCGGCTTTTTCCCAGTGAGGGGTCACCACAGCGGATCACTTGTCTGCTCATGACTGGCAGTGGAGTTTTATGGCGTTGAGTTGCCAGCCTGGCTCCCAACCTACCACAGAAGGCACACGCATGCACACACTCATGCCTAGGGCCAATTTAGAGTGTCCAATCCACCTACAGCATGTCTTTGGGATGTGGGAGGAAACCGGAGCACCTGGAGAAAACCCACATCACCACAGGGAGGACATGCAGACTCCACACAGAAGGCACCCCAGCTGAGGATCTAACCAGAGAACCTCTTGGTGTGAGGTGGCAACGCTAGCCGCTGCACCAAGACGGCCACCCATGATATAGCAGAAACATTAGGCGTTTATTCAGTGGAGTTCTGAGTTGGGCAAGCTTGTGCTACCATAGTGCATTCACAATAAGTAGCCAAGGTCCAAACAACATGTAGAGGTATGTTTCCCCACATGAGGTAGTATTTGTGGGCTTGGAAGAACTGGTATGAGGAGGGGATGATCTTGCAAGGTGAAGGTAGGCTGCCCTGCCCCAAGATCAGCATGCTTTTCTGCTCTATCCCATCTGTCACTTGTGAATGAATGTTGATGGGGGTTTCCTGGTAGGAATGAAAGGACCATAGGGCTCTGCCTAACCTAGGTATACTCAACTACCACTCCACTGAAGTGAATGGACCAATGGATCAAGTTCAGACTCAGCCCAGGTGGTAGGTGTTTAAGTGAAATGCTCAGAGTCACACTGGTGATTTCTTAGTCAGCTAATGGAGGGATCAAGTCATTTTGTCATTGCCAGTTTCATCAAACAAATCACAGTGAGTCAGATACATTGAGTGAAAATTTAGATGATGTTTTCTGCTTCCTTTTTTTAATACATGTCATTCAGTCTACCTTTTCTGCTATTTAAATGTCAGTTTTCTGCAGTTTTGTTGAGGTTTGGCAGTCTGAGAGGTAGAAAACGTGGTGTTTTTAGTTTTTTTTTTTTTGGTAAGATGTTATTCAATGTACATGTTCTGTTATTTATATGTCAGTTTTGGAAGGTTTAGCTGTTTAGGATGTAGAACATTTGTTTTGTTTTAACGTACTGGAACTGCAAGGGCAGTGCAGTTTTGATGTAGAAACAAGTCTGCATATGGGAATGGCATAACATTTTTATGTACGTGGTCATACCTTTTGTTTCGGGTTACCTAAAAAAATGAATTATTGCTATTAAGTAAGAAGGATGGGAAGTGCAGGGAAGCTTGGTTCCTTTCTAACTACCTGTTATAGTAATGCTTGTATGATTTTCCTTGATGATACAGTGACTTCAAGTTTTGATGGTTTGCCCTTCAGTTCTGTGACAGTGCAGCAGATAAAGCATGTAGTGGAACCAAATGTATGTGGTCATGACATAGTCATGCAAAATGTGGAGCAAGGCAGAACAAAAAATGTGAAATCAACCAGCAGCAAACACATAACAGTACTAATGAAAAAAACCCATTAAGATGGAGGTAAGCTGTGGTAGGACAGAGTCAAGATACTGAAGCAGATTAGACAAAGCGGGAATGTCATGGGTGATGTTTAAAGTGTTGGTCAGATTGGATGAAGGTGATAAGATAATAGTTTACTATACATACCCTCTGTTACTTGATTTAGCATAACTTAAGGAATATACTTTATTTAGCATAACTTAAGGGATTTCTAGAATTGCATCTAATATTGTCTCTGAGTTTGCAGGACCTCAGTGGCAGTGCATTTATAGTCTGAGGATGTGGGACACACATATGACTTCTACCAGTGGTTTGTGTGAGGTGATTTTTCCCATGAGCATTTTAACAGTGACTCTGAATACACCCTGGAGCCATAGTTAATGGCACCTATCAGAAATCACCAGAACATGGCAGAGAATGGCTACAACTATGGCCTGTCACAGAGCCATGTCATTGTCAAATGTGTATTTGGCCTGCTGAAGATTTGCTTCTGCTGTCTGGGTGTATTTGGAAGTGCCTTGCAGTATACCTCGCAGTATGACCCTAACACATGTGGTAAGATCTTTTCAGTATGTGCAATGTTACATAACCTCATTAAAAGCAAGCAGTTACAGCAGGATAGATACATCTAGGAGGAGAAGTCTTAACTCTCCGAGTCCTATTGATATCTACCGCAGATGAAGTTATTTACAGTATGTCATACCACTAGCTTAGAGGCTGCATCTGTTTCATAACTATTAGCCAGAAGAAAACAATAAACAAAACATAAGAAATGAAAGCCTTCACCCAGACTGTGGACTAACATGCACAGCCTGGTCACACTGTGCATCAGCCATAGTTTACCCAAGTAAAATAAAAATACACAGAGAATGACACAGTTATCATAATATACACAAGTGGGAAGGGACACATTGTTAAGTGTCATCCAGGGGCAAGAGAGAGTGTGTGTGTGTGTGTGTGTGTGTGTGTGTGTGTGTGTGTGTGTGTGTGTGTGTGTGTGTATGCTAGACTTGTGGGGCTGGGTTAGGAGACTGAGTTACAATGATCAAGCATGGGGAACTGCCTTGTTTTGTATGTGTGTGTGTGTGTGTGTGTGTGTGTGTGTGTGTGTGTGTGTGTGTGTATGTGTGTGTGTGTGTGTGTGTGTGTGTGTGTGTGTGTGTGTGTGTGTGTGTGGAGGTGCTCATTGTGAAAGTCTGACTTGGTGTTTGCTTATGCGTAGCCTCAGTAGATGTGGTACTGTAGTAGGGTCTAATTGACATGTCCAGGGCAGTCACTGGAGATATATACTTAGAATGAACATGTTCTTGTCCATGGGAGTGTCTTCTCCTGGGCTGGTCAGAAGCACAACCAGACTATGATGA
>NC_056726.1:1959555191-1959627691 GCF_019279795.1 Protopterus annectens
ACAAGGCAAGGGCAATTTGAAGTACATTAAAAGTTAGGGGGAGCTTAAAGAGTAATATGTATATAAATAAATATATATATATATATATATATATATATACATAAGTAGAGTAATGTACAAACCCCACTAGTTAAACATTATTGATAACTATAGAAGTAATCCTTTCCAGTTAGGGAAACATCTGTATAACAAAAGGAAATGTTAATAAAAGGATGTTACAGAGACACAAGCAACAGTGTAACATAGGAAGTAAATGTGTTGCATGTAAAATCGAGTTAAACTGGAGACATGAGGTAATAGCTGGCAAGGAAAGTAGGTGTGTTACAGAATATTGCATATACTGCAGGTATTACAGAAAGTTGTAACAAGTAGTATGCTGCTGGCCCTACCATTCACTTGTCATTGTTTTTTTTTTTTATGCAGAACTCCTACCTCATAAATATTTTGTTAAGATTTTACTATGCTTACTGAATGTATATCTACTATCACTACATATATTCTATGTATTAATACTTGTTTATTTCTTCATACTTGTTAATTTGCACTCTTCATCATGGATTACATGTCTGATTGATATGCATGTTTATTATTATTATTATTAGTAGTAGTAGTAGTATTATTAGTATTATTACTATTATTACTATTATTATTACTGTTAATGGTTTTATCACTATTAATGGAGCTTTTCTCCCCAGGCTTCCATTGAAAATGGACTCTTCTTGGCCCAGTGGACTTCCCCGGTCATCAAACTGAAATAAATAAATAAAATAAATAAATAAAATAAAAAACAATTGTGCTCATCTCTAAAGCTGATGACCTATGCACTTCAAAAAGGGACATTTATCGTCTTTTTTTTTCTACATGAAACATAAAAATGCTATTTAAAGTTAAAAGTGTCTTAACAAAGCATGTGTTGTATATGAATGTACATTATACAATAGTTTAGACAGTTAAAAAATATTCTGCATGGTTTCTGCTATAATTACAGCCAAGCATTCCTGACTGTTCAGCTCATGATGAATGTATGCAAATCATAATCATTTGGTGTGTCATTTTAACTATGTCCTCATGCATGAACAACATGCAGTGTAAGTTAATAACATACAAGTCAAACATGAAAATACAGTACTTAATACCACTCATCAAGTATGTGTGCAAATCCATTGTACATCATTGCAAGTCTAACATACTGGAGTATAGACAGAAATCACATTATGTAGTGTTTAAACAGCATCCCAGTTAATTCACCATTTCATGAGTCCATAAAACATAGTCAAATAATGCAAGCCAATGAAATTAATTTCTTTTTATGAAATATGGTTCCTGAAGCACACCAATAAGAAGCTCATTTTCATGACTGATAGCAAAGTATTAGCGCATGCATAATTATTTTCTGAGGTTTCGAATTTATAAAGGGAATTAGCAATGGTCTATGGTACTCCACAGCAATATTTGTTCAAATGAGGAAAAGCATAGACATAAAAATATGTATGATTTTGATCAAGCTCAGAATGTATGTTTGCTATGTTAATGTTTTCTGAGTTTCCTGGTGACTTTTCATGGACTTAAGGCATGCTATACTGTTCATTATGTAATTGTATTTGTTTGTACGCCATCACTGAGTACTCCAGTCATTATATGATAACAAGCATGTAGGTGTCATAAAGACTTCAGAAAATTCATGACCATGCAAAATAATTCATCCCATCAGCTTATATGTATATAGCAGCAATAGCTTTATGATGTGTCTAGTGTACTATGCTTGTAAACCCATAAAGCCTTTATTGTACCAAATATTTTGCACTTATTAAAACACCAAATGAAGAAAAAAACCACACTGAAATTCAAGTTAAAAGTTAGCGCTTTCGTTTACTGTATTAAGCAAACTTCATCAGACAAGATTAAATAAAAATACATCCATATTTAAATACAAAAACTAATAATTAATGTGACATCATTTCCTTCAAAAGGAAACCAAGCCTCTAGTTAAAGTACCAAACCACCAAAAAGTATACCCATAAAGTGTTCAAATAACAAATAAGATATGTAAAGCACATTCAATACATAAAACATAAAACAAATCAATCATCATATAAAACATATAAATATTATATGTGTATTGGTTATCTCATTAATGCCCTCAGTTTCAACAAACTTTTAATGGAAACTGAGTCATTTAACCCTGGGGCAGATAAGGCATTAAGCCTCAGCTGCCAAATTAGTTCCCTCTCTTCTATTTTCAGATCTAACGGACCCCCTCTCACATTTTCATAATTTTCATAATTTTTTTCACTAACCAAGAATCTGAATTATTCAAATTCTATTCATTGATGGCATAAATATGCTCATAAATCCTGCTTTTAAAATTTATCTTTGATGTCATAATTCCTTCCTTTAATGCTAAATTTATTACCAACTTGTATGTATCGACACCAACAACATGCTTGGCATTTGTATATACCACAATAAGACGAATGACATCTTGTACTATTCCCTTCAATAATATTTTTCAAATTCAGTCCTTTTCTAAAAACTAAACTGGGTGAATCCCCCACTTGGTGTCTAACATTAGCATCATCCACAAGAAAACACCAATTCTTAGTGATGATGGATCTTAAAAGGGGGGCATCAATAGAGAAAGTGGTAATAAAACTCAGACTAGCTATATCTTTATCAGAAAATTTTTCAATTCTAGCTAAGTCTGAGATAATAACTTCATCAATAGTAATGTCCTCATTCACAACATTTCCCCCTTTAGAAATACAAAGGTCTAAATAACTGTTTGTTGTTTGAGACCTAAGCCTGTCATTTTCACCATTCAAAAGAGGTACAAAATGACCATTCAACCTTTTCCCAGAGACCTCACAAATCAATTCATCAATTAATTTGCCAGGATAACCACGTTTGGTGAACAAATTCTTCAAAAAACTGCATTTTTCTTTAAAGTCACATTCCAAGGAAACCGTCCTTGCAGCCCATAGAAGTTGACCCTTGACAACACCCCTCTTCTGAAAGAAGGGATGGCAGCTCGAAAAATGTAAAAAAGAATTGGAATATGGGTCTGTTAGATCTGAAAATAGAAGAGAGGGAACTAATTTGGCAGCTGAGGCTTAATGCCTTATCTGCCCCAGGGTTAAATGACTCAGTTTCCATTAAAAGTCTGTTGAAACTGAGGGCATTAATGAGATAACCAATACACATATAATATTTATATGTTTTATATGATGATTGATTTGTTTTATGTTTTATGTATTGAATGTGCTTTACATATCTTATTTGTTATTTGAACACTTTATGGTTATACTTTTTGGTGGTTTGGTACTTTAACTAGAGGCTTGGTTTCCTTTTGAAGGAAATGATGTCACATTAATTATTAGTTTTTGTATTTAAATATGGATGTATTTTTATTTAATCTTGTCTGATGAAGTTTGCTTAATACAGTAAATGAAAGCGCTAACTTTTAACTTGAATTTCAGTGTCTTTTTTTCTTCATTTGGTGTTTTATTTTCAAGTGTTATCTCTTTGCCAGTATTTTGCACTTATTGCTGTGAAGGTATACACATTTTTGGGCTGGTTATGAACCACATAAGGGACTAAGCATGTTAATGCTGGTGGAATCACTGATGTATGTATGAATCCATAGTTCAGCAATTAATTAGACATTATAATGTTCAGTATTTCTAGGCCTGATGCTGGATTCAGACACCTGACAATCTGTACAGATAACCTATAGATGTGATCAATATCTGATTATACCACAAAGAAAAGCAATTGTCAGGTACCAAAACACACAGATAAAATGAGACTGTGGAAACACAACTGAAGCAAGGAAGTGTATATGCAGCATAGTTTATAACAGCAGTTACAACTGAAACATCCCATGTGGTGTACGTTCTACTCTGGAGTCTGCTTGATAACTATCTCCTCATACTGCAATCAGTCTGTCTTTCTTTGCATGTGAACTGCCATATACCATGAGTTACAGTGAGAGAGAGTATAGAGATAAAGATAGGGAAAGAAAAAGACATAAAAACGTTTTTGTTTATGGGCATTTTTTTTGTTACCCCCCTGGACCTCTTTGTTACTGGCCCAGCCCCCAATGCCTAATGTTCAGGCTGGATCTATCAGCTACTAACCTAACCCCAAGACTAACTCCATATATGGTAGGGCTGGTCTTGGATCGGTAGGGTGCCCTGGGGGCTCAGCTCATCTGTGCTTCTTTCCAGAGAGGATTTTTGTTTATGACCTACCCACTTCATTTCCCTGCCCTCCCACACTCATTGATTATGGCCAAGGGTAACTTCCCTCTTTGGATTAAGCCTCCCCTTAGGGAGCTTATCAAACTGCTAATCAAATCCAAGTTGGCAGGGCTGTACTCAGGGCTTTATCCCTTTACATCACTGGAACAGTTAATTTAGGGGTCGCTTCTGACCAAGTTGTGGGTTTTAATAACAGATTTGTCATCATACTAATTATGCAATGCTCTGTACAATAAAGTATTTCCAATATGGAACAAGAAAGGGTAAGAGGGTAGAAACATGAATAATACATACTCAGGATAATGGTGGGTTAAGGACATATATTACCAACACTTACCCACATCATTAACATGAGAATACCATTAGATAATGTTTGACATGCTTCCATATTTGAACTATTGACACTATGCAAAAAAGTAGTCTACAGAAATGAGCCTTATCTGAGCCTACAACATAGGAACTCATACTTCACAAAGTTAAAATTACACATTTGAGACTGAAGCAAAAGGGAATGCAGATATCAGGCTTCATCACACTAAAGACAAGTGTAACATCCCATAAGGTGTACATTATAGCCAGCAGTATAATAAATATCATAGAGTAATCATCTCACAATAATGCTATCAATCTATATTTGTACAGTGCAGTGGAGCTAAGTACATTTGTGCAAACAGAACTGTACTGGTGTGGTTGAAGGTAAAATCTTCAGTTTTTGCCATAGGATGTGAAACATCATTTACTGTCATTCACCACAGCCGTGGGTTGGCAAGTGTCATATAAATGCTAAGGACAAAAATTGAAGTTTATTTTATGGGACATCTCTGGCCATGTGTATTGTGTGTGATTCCATTTTTTGACCAAATTAAACATGTGAAAAGGGGTTGATAGGACTGTGGTGAAAAAGGGGGCTAGCAGACAGTAGGACACAGGGGGAAGAATAAAGGAATGCACAGCATGGTGATGGGAGAGCACCATAGCTTTCCACTTTTTTCACAAGATGGATGAAGAAAAGCCATGGATGAAAGTAAAAACAGTACACACTACCTATCTCAACCTGGCCAAGAGATTTGACACAATTCCTCACTCAAGTATCATAAATAAATTCACAAAACTGGGCATAAATCCTTGCATCACCAGATAGATAGCCAATTGGCTCACCAACAGGACACATGGTTAAAGTGCATGAAAACAGAGCTAGGGAGACAGAGACATAAAAAAGGGATCAGTCAAGAGGCCAGCTACTAGTGGTATGCTACAAGGCTTAATTCTGGGATCACTCCTGTTTGGAATATACTTCTCTGAAGTCAAGGTTAATGTGGAAGGCCTCTGAATGACAAAGTTTGCTGACAACTGCAAACTGGGGGCAATAATTCAATCCACCAATGATGTAGATATACTTCAGGAGAGTCCAGACCAGACAAATGACTGCTGGCAGAGCCATTGCATAAAACAAAATGTGAAAAATGCATTATCATACCCTTTGGGAAGTCAAATACCCCTACAACATCAATAGCACACCCCTAAGAGTAGACTTAGAGGCACACAGATAGATAGTAGCCTTAACTTTGACTGCCATGTGTCCAGAGTAGTGAGGAAGTCCTTCTATATTGCACAACTTATAAGTAAAGCTATGGCATCCAGATCCAGATCCAAGGATATTATAGTCCTGCTATACCCAGCCCTCATTACACCACAAATCGAGTACAATGCACCATTTGACATGTACTTGACTAGGCACACACAGCAGCTGGAGTGACCTCAGAGGTTCCTCTCAAAGAATATATGTGGATAGACTAAAACCCTATCCCTTTATTCTGTCTCCTATCAAATATTAAGGGTGAACTTTGCCTGTCCTACAAAACACTCACAAATCCAGTCCTGATGGAGCTGCTATATATCCATGAGTCAAATAGCATAAGGGTCTACTGATCTAGGGATCTAAACTTAGTCAGCAACTCAAGCTAAACATGCTGGAAAGACAGATCTGTGTTTCAGAGATTGCACTTTCTTTGGAACCGGCTTCCTGTTCACATTAAGCAGAGCCCTTCCCTGGCTGTCTTCAAATGCAGTCTGGATCAATGGATGGGGAATTGCAAATTAACAGCTGGGTAGTGTCTATGTATTTTATGGACATGGGCAATCTGTAAGATACTCAAGGCATAGGCACAAACCATGCCATCATCTTGCCCCCAACTTAGTAAAATCAGATTATATTGGTTAAGCTATAAGGGCTCTTAAGCCATTAGCCTAGTAATCTCATATGAACTGATGAACCTATGAAGATAAATGTATACTTGTAACAAGAATTTTATCAGTTTGAATAGCTACCATATCAGGGCTGGGAGTCAATAACAGAATGATGCTATATGGCCAACTGGACCAAATCCTGTGTGTCAAGTACACACATAGGTGAAGTGGAGAGCTATGTATGGGGCATATTTTTTTTGTGGGACAGGGACCCATTTTTTTTTTAATAGAGAGCGGACTGTTGGGGTGGTGCTTTGGAATAAGATGGTTAGGTAGGCAGGGTAGGTTAGGTAGCAGTCACAGACATACAGGACATACAAGACAGACAGGGTTGGTGATGGACACAAAGATTTGGGGACACCATGGTTGAAATTAGGTTGGGGGCATTGAGGGCACATGCTTGTTCAGAATGAGCACAGTAAGAATATAGTCCTCACCCTCAGAACTGTCATCACTGTCTCCTGTTGCAGATCCAAGGGTCAGTGCTGGATGAGGCATTGACTTTGCAATTTGATGCAGGACATTGTCTACTCTTCTGAGTCGTGCACTGAGGCTTCTCTCTATAATGTCTTCCACCACTCTTGTCAGCTCCTGATGGGTGGCAACATCACCACCTCCACTAGTACCACTGCATCAGCACCCAGGGAAAAGCTATTTGATACAGTTGGAGCAGGTACTGCAGTAGTTGTGGAGGCAACACTCAGCATAACCACTAGTGGAGATATGATGATCCAATCCCCAGTGGTTACTCTAGCTCCCTGTGCTGATGGTCATTTGTGTTGCAGCAGCAATAGTTCCACACAGGAAAATATAAATATACGACTGGGGGACAGAAAACATGTATAATAACATCATGCCAGATTAATATTTCAAAATATGGACAACAAGACACCTGCATATTTTGACACAGCCACATATGATGTAAAGTCTAAAATGCATCATAAAATGCATCAGTCTTACTGCTATTATATGCATTAGGCAAACAGATAGGTGGCTTTGCATAGCTGATATATACATTACAAGTAAATACATCCATTTAAAAACATGGAAAATTTAATGTTATTTAATATTGCATAAACTTTTTGTATACTATTCTGTGCTGCTAATGTTGCTGGGAACTGAACCCCCATACAGCTAAGCTGATTTGCACATTGCCTAATACAATGATCAAGAGCTTTTGGAACAGCCATGTGTGCTTGATATACAGGTAAGGTATGCCTAGTTAGTTGTGTGTCTCAAGCTCATATGAACTGATGCCCTGAAATATGGGAAAATGTATTAAGGTTCAGATGTGCTATGATCCTGCTTGCATTGATAACCTGAGCCATACTTACCCTGTGCATCTCTGAGGTGTGTCAATCATTCCTGATGTGTCTACTTGTTACTAGCTATGTCTTCTGCAGCTGTACATAGCACAAAACAGAAAATTAAGAAAGGTAATAAATAATGATATTGTCTGGTCAATGCATGGTATTGTATAGGGGGGTTGATGAGTCACTATGCTTATACAACTCAGGGGTGTTTGTAGTTCTAACCTTTGCCTCCTATTGACTTAGGAGTCCTGCTTGTGTCTTTTCGTATCACTATGATGGTGACAACATTGTTCACCAGTGTGTGGAATGCCAGTTTCACTGGTGGCAGCATTGGCTAAGCCATTCTAAGCTTCAGCCTTGTACTGATACCTGGTATAGTCATCCTGCAGAAGCCTACAGTCATAGAACTTTATGAGGAGTGCCACAACGATCCTGAGCTCCTCTTGACACCATCTTTGGGCTGTAAATGGAGCACAACCCTCACCTTTGCCTGCCTTTTCTTCTGAAGGATGCCTAAAGATATGGCAGTGAATTGTCATCCGGTTCAAATCTCGCATGTACCAGCCTGTACACAATGAAAGACAACATTGCATGCTGCTTTTCTGCATTAGAAAGCACACAAATGGCCTGGCAGAGAAATTGGGTATAATTGCTACAAACTACACTGCAGTTGTGAAATATGGCAGCAAGATATTTAGCCATATGTTTTGCTCAATGTATTTACATATTTTCCACTCTGAAATCCTCAAATGTTTTGAGGAAAATATGTTTGTTACATTTCAAAGTATATATTGTCATCTCTGACTGTGCTGTCTGTTATAGTGGATTATAATCATACATACACAGTTTTCTGACAAAGTTATATGACATTTACAGAGTTTTCTGATAAAGTGATATGACATTAACTCTATGTTTTTGATAATAACCAGTGTTGATAAGAGATAAAATGGTATAAATTGGGACACACTCGATTGGTGGGACATGCAAACTACAACCTTTGACTAATAGGTTAATAGGTTCATAGGTAGGTACTAGGCTATCTGCCCAAAGGCATTTATAAGCCTAGCCATAATGTGTTGGCTTTCGCCACCCCCTTAGATTAGTTTCCTGTGCCTCTGTCCAGCAGAGCCACTGAAGTGATCCCCGAGGTAAACTTTCTTTTTCCCATTCACTCATCAACATTTCTTTTCAAGAGTGTTAGCGAGGAGCTCTGCCTAATGTAGATTGGGATCTTTTTCCCAAAGCACGGGAAGTCTCTGGGACAGGAATCTATCCCTCCAGCACATCCTATTTATTGTTGTGGTGAGGTTTAGATCCCTAGATCATGTGGCTCAAGGGGATAAAGATTTCTTTAGGTGGAGCATGTCCATCAATTCTGGGTTGGACATGGCCTTGTATGTCAGGCAGAGATCACCTTTGAGTAGGCGGTATGCAACCGAGTACAGCTGTATTTTCTTCAGTCGAGCTGCATAGGGCATCTGTTTGAGGCCAGTGATCCTCTTGGTGAGGTACTTCTGTGGTCTTTCCAGCTGTTGCAGGTGTCTTGTAAGGTACATCCCAAATGGGGCATTGTACTCTATGATGGGTCTGATGAGTGATGAGTAGAGGGGCACAATGACCTCTTTTGATCTGGATGTGAACCCTTTTGTGATTAGGTGGGCCACGTAGAAGGATTTTCTAACCACTTTGGCAATGTGATTATCAAAGGTGAGATTACTATCTACTTGGGTCCCCAGATCCATCTTCCATATTTAATGGACTACCACCTATGTGGTAGTTTGTGGGTACTTTGTTTTTTCCAAAGGGGATGACTATGCACTTTTTGGCATTTAGCTTGAGGCCATGATTTTGACACCAGGTATCCATCTCAGTAAGACCCTTTTGGAGGATGTCTGTGTCAGCCAGAGAGTCAATTATAGCCCCTAGTTTGCAGTCATCTGTGAACTTGGTCAGCATAGTTTTCCTGTGCTTGCCTGTACCTCTGAGAAGTATATGACAAACAGGAGAGGTCCTAGGACTGAGCCCTGGGGAATGCCACTTGTAACCAGTTTAGAGGTGGACCTAGCTCCTGCAACCCTGCCATGTGGGTTCTGTCTGTGAGCCAGTTGGCAACCCATCTTGTTACGGAGGGGTTTATGTTCAGACTGGTGAGCTTGTCTATAATACCAGAATGGGGAATGGTATTGAAGGCCTTAGCGAGGTCTAGGTAGGCTGTGTGTACCACCTTTCCCTCATCTATAGCCTTGGTAACTATCTCAAAGAAGTCCACCAGGATTAGGAGGCATGATCTGCCCTTAACAAAGCTGAACCAGGTAGGGTCCAGTGTTTGGAGGTTCTCAATGTCTCTGTTAATGAGTTCCATGATGATGCACTCCATAGCTTTGCAGACCAAGCTAGTCAGGCTTATAGGGTGATAGTTCCTGGTGTCTGTTGTGGCTCCACCTTTGTGGAGCAGAATAACTGTTGCTGTGCGCCACTCTATGGGTATGTAGCCTGTGGAGAGGCTGAGTTTGAACAGTGTGTTTAGGTGAGGGGTTAGTTCGTCTTTGAGCTCATGTAGAACGCAGTCTGGGACACCGTCCAGTCCCATTCATGCTGTGTCTTTGGCTTTGGAGTGGGCTGTTTTAACCTGAATGTCTGTGATTTCAGGGACTCTACATTCTTCTGGTATGGTTATGAGCCCTTTTGGGGGTGAGAGGGGGTGAAGTTTGCGCTGAACCTGTCTGCCAGGATGTTGGCGATATCAGTCAGTTCAGTGTATTCTTGACATAGCTAAAGAATGCCTTGTGGTTATCTTTGGAGTCCTTGGCAATTTTTCTTTCAAAGCTCGCCTTGGATGATTTCATGAGGGATCGTAGTTTCTTGCTGATACTGATCAGGGATGTCTTTCCTTCTTGGGATTTTACTCTTTTCTGTACTAGTTTCCTCCTTCTATTGTATAGCTTGTTTATGGCAGGAGTTCACCAGACTGGTTTCCTTTTCTTGGAGGAGTGAGTCTTGGTTTTGCATGGGATGGCATGATCCATGCGTTCTTGTAGGTGCCCATAGAATGCATTAGTAAAGGATATTGCAGCTTGAACAGCATTATCCTTCAGCATGGGGGCTTTGAAACTTTCCACCTCGGTCTTAAGTAATGTGAAGTTTGCTTTTGAAAAGATTTTCACAGTGGTTTTCTTGTCCGGGGTAGGCGCGGAATGTGGATATCCAAAGTGATTTGTTTATGGTCAGATCTAACCGGCGAGGGTTTGACTTCCGGTGTGGAACACTGGTCGCCGATGTTGGTGATGACCAGGTCCAATATGTTGTCACTTCTGGTGGGAGTGTTGACCAGTTGAACCAGGGCGTTTAAGTTTATAAATTCTAGGAAATGTTGGGCAAGGGAGTTAGTACTTGAGTAGTTCTCCCAGTTAATGTTTGGGTAATTGAAATCACCCAATATTAGGGTGTTCGGTAGGACCTTTATGTTTCCCAGTGTTTCCAGAAATGTGGAATGTGGGTCCTGGGACATGGTGGGTGATCTGTAGCAAGCTAAAATTTGAATTGCAGTTTTCTCCATTGTTAGTTGCACGTGGATGATCTCTGAAACATCGTGCTGTGCCACTAACCTGGAGTTGTGGGTATCCTTGATGAATATGGATATGCCCCTGCCTTTTGAATTTCGGTTTGGGTTCTGTGGCCAAAATGTATGGTATGAGTTGTAGCCTGGTAGTGATGGGGTGCTCTCTGGAGCCTTAAACCAGGTTTCTGTTACTGCATATATATTGATTTTCTCCATACTGAGGAGTGCCTCGAGTGCGTGCATTTTGAGGTTTAGACTTCTGACATTGAGTAGCATTACTCTCAGTTTTTTGTTACTTGTGCTATTTATGGTGTTGGGTTTGTCTTTTGAGCCTTGCCTAAAAAAGGCACTATGGGGATGGCAAGAGCCTTGGCCAGTATTCGAAAGCCTAAGGGTGACAGGTGCAAGCCATCTCTAGCAAAGCAGCATGGCTTGTCGAGCATGTCATCCCAGGCAGACAGACACTAGATCCCCTTTGAATGACACCAGAAACTTAGCGAATTGTTGAAATCAAGAATTTTTTCTTTATACCGTGGTATCATTCTTGGTGAGGGCAGGATGGGTCATACCGGCCTGGGCTACGTGATCAGAGAGCTCTTCCATGTCTCTTTTCATGTAGTCCAGGGAGGTACGGCTCAGGTCATTCACACCAACATGGACAATGACAGAGTCATATTTGTACTTGTTCTGGAGTAGCCTGAGTGCTTGTACTATGTGGCAGATCCTGGCACCCAACAGGCAGCTAACAGTAACCTTCTTATTCAGCCTAGTGAATGGGACGTCAGTGTGCCTGACTATAGAGTCACCTATTACTAATATGTTGGGTATGTTATTTTGCCTTAAGGGCTGTGAATGCATGACACACTGGTTTTGTGAAGTATGTGTTTCATGGTTTGTGTTGGGTGGTGGAGGTTGCTTGGATGTTTGCTTTGGAGGTCTCTGTTGGTTTTGCAGATTTTTATTTAGAGCCTCCGAGTATATTTTCATGTATTTATGTGTGTTTTTTGCCAGTGCTGCTTTAATTGGTCTACGTGAGACTGGTGGTGTGATGCAAGTATTTCCCTTCTCCTCTTGACTGTCTGATCCAGTATTGGGTTGAGAGATCTTAGTCTCCAATTTGGCTGTATAATTGCATCTCTCGCATGTATTAGTGTTTGGTGATAGGAGGAGGGGGTGGTCTGTGTACATGAGGCAGTTGTAACATTGCCTCAAAATGCCCAGATTCACCAGTTGGACTGGAGAGTACACCTGAAACTGCCCCTTGGACATGCCTGGATAGGTACAGTGAACTGTTTTACTGGATGGCTGGTAAGGTCAAATAGAGAGCCTTGTCCTTCTTTACAGTACAGATGGGTCTAGTGCTAGGGTTTATAAGTGCTTGCTATAAGTTTTGAGCAAGTGCTGAGCTGAGAAATGAATTGCTTGAGTGCTTAAATTGAAAGTTTGACTAGTTCCAAGAAAAAATTGAAGAAGAGACTTTGTGGAGCTGGGAATAGTTTTACCCTATCTAACCGGCGCTGCCCGGCATGCAAAACCGGGCAAATACGGTATTTATAGCAGGGAAATGAAAGAGATAGAAATTAGCCCAAAATGGCCAATAAACTACTAATTTCTGGGATGAAACCACTACTCCAGAGACAGATAGGCTGCTCAAAGCTCCCTTCTCTCACAGGTGAACAGAGAACTTCCTTCTATCCAAGTAAGGTATGGGCAAGCACAGAGATTCATAACACAGCCCTAAATTCAACAGTAACCTGAAAACTGGACTATACTAGCTTAGAAAGGCGGGAAATAAGTGTATATATATATATATATATATATATATATATATATATATATATATATTTTTTTTTTTTTTTTTTTTTTTTTTTGAACAACTACAACCTTTGACTAATACCATATGAGAATTGAACCCATGACTACCTGTTAATGCTACATGAGAACTAATATTTTGAGCTTGTAAGCTGAAAAGCAAAAATTTCAATATGAACAACAATCTTATTATGACAATCTTCTGTGTTTTACTTTCACTTGTTATGTTACTGGAGTTGTATGTAAAAGCCAGTATTTATTTTCTAAAAATCAGTTTAATATGCATGGAGTTAAATTACTGAGTAAAACATGCTGTGGTAGGTGTCAAACATACTTTACATGACATACTGTCCAACACACTTAATGATCTGTGCTGAGTCATATTTTTCCAATAACTATTGTGCAGAATATACATATACAAGTGCATTTTAAATTAGCTGTGATCTTTGTTATGCTTAACATACTTCACACAGATTATAGTTGACTTATTTAGAAACTGTACACAGAGTTGTGTTGCAAATTTCATTTTTCTTTCAGTTGTACTTCATGTTCAATTCCTAATAAAAATAGTAACAATACTTATTCTAATTTCTTAATTAAAACTATCTGTTATATGGAGTTAAACCCTGTCATTACCTCTCTTGTTTCTTCAGACTTCTTGCATTAATACTTTGAGCCACAGAGAAAGCTACCTAGCATGTGTATTCTTTTCACACTGTCCAGAATGCTAATAGAACATATCAGCAGCAGTCTTACTTGTGTTACTGAAGGCAGCCCATTGAACGTTTGAGTTTTTCCCTTCAGATATGAACCACCACTGACTGATAGTGATTGTTGACACTTAACAATGCACAATGTCAAATATCACACAAATGCAGACGCTAAAAATAATATATCTAGCAGAAGCTAGTAAATGATATATCTAGCAATGAACCCAGCACTCTATAGCTTTACCCTGACAAATTAAATCTTTTAACGGTGTTTGCTAAATGATAAATTGCATTTATATTATACATCATGACACTTCCTGAGGAAGGGGCCACACGAGAGATTATAGGTTCATAGGTTCATAGGTTTATACTAGGCTATCTGCCCTAAGGCATTTATAAGCCTAGCCCAAATTTTTGTGGCTTCGCCACCTTATATGAAAAAATACTGTGCCCATTAGTTTGTTGTGCCTCTGTCCAGCAGTGACACAGAGATGATTCCCGGGGTAAACCTACGATCTCCCATCCACAGGTCTAGATTTCTCTTGAACAGAGTCAGCGAGGTGCTCTGCCTCACATGGACCGGGATTTTATTCCACAGCATAGGGAGTCTCTGAGTGATAAATCTATCCCTCCAGCACGTCCTATTTATATCCGTGCTAAGGTTTAAGTCGCTTGCTCTAGTGGTTTTGGTGGATTTGGATTTTTTGAGGTGGAGCATGTCCATTAATTCCGGGTTGGACATGGCCTTGTATGTCAGGCACATGTCACCTCTGAGCAGGCGGTATGCGACTGAATAGAGCTGGAGTTTCTTCAATCTGGCAGCATATGACAGATTTTGGAGTCCTTTATCCTTTTGGTGAGGAACTTTTGGGGTCTCTCCAATTGCTGCAGATGTCGGGTGAGATACATCCCGAATGGGGCATTGTACTCGATCATTGGTCTGATAAGTGAAGAGTACAGGGGAACAATGACCTCACTAGATCTGGATGTGAATCCCTTCATGATCAGGTGGGCAATGTAGAAGGTCTTTCTAACCACTTTAGCAATGTGAGTGTCAAAGAAAGGCCACTGTCAACCTGGGTCCCCAGGTCCCTGATAACCTCTTCTGTGCTTAGTGGATTGCCACCTATATGGTAGCTTGGGGTTACCTTGTTTTCCCGAAGGTATGACTATACATTTTTTGGTGTTTAACTTCAGGCCATGGCTCTGGCACCAGCTATCTGTTTCCGTGAGTCCCTTCTGAAGGATATCCGTGTCCGATGCACTTTCCACTATGGCCCAGTTTGCAGTCGTCTGCAAACTTTGTCAATAAAGTCCTCCCATGTTGGCCTGTACTTCTGAGAAGTAGATGCCAAACAATAGGGGGCCAAGGACCGAGCCCTGTGGGACACCACTTGTGACCGGCTTGGAATCTGACACAGCGTCAGCAACTCTAACCCTGTGGGTTCTGTCCTTAAGCCAGTTTGCAACCCATCTTGTGACATATGGGTTTACATTTAAGCTGGTAAGTTTTTCTACAATACCGAGTGGGGTATTGTGAAAACTCTTGCAAGGTCAAGGTAGGCTGTATGGACTGCCTTTCCTCATCAATGGCCTTGGTGACTGTTTGAAGAAGTCAACCAAGTTCAAAGGCATGATCTTCCCTTGACAAAGCCAAACTGGGTCGGGTCCAATGTCTGCAAGTCCCCTATATCTTTGTTTATGAGCTCCATTATCATCCTCTCCATAGCTTTGCAGACTAGACTTGTTAAGCTTATGGGGCGGTAATTACCAGGGTCCGTAGAGGCGCCGCCTTTGTGGAGTGGGACCACAGTTGCCGTACGCCACTCCTTGGGCACGTATCCTGTGGTAAGGCTGAGATTAAACAGCTGCCTTATGTGCGGGTTTAATTCCTCATTTAGCTTTATATTTTGTACACAGGATATACAAGAAAGAATAACATCTTTTAAAGGAAATGTATTACTGTCATGATTACTACTGCAAATATATGTATAAATAATACAGAATATTATATGTATTTTGAAATTCATTATGTTATGATTTTATTTACTCAAACTTTAATAAATTTCATATTGTTTACACCATGCATAGGAAAATGTGTTATTACTGCTAACAATAGTTCAGGTTCCAACAACAAAACATATGTGTCACTGTGAATAGTACATTCAAAATATCAATAGCTGGATTAAAACCCTACATTATTGCTGCTGTTACACTCGTTAATGTATTTACATGTTAAGCCACAGAGAAAGTGTCATAACAAATGTCTATTTACTAATGACTACTAAATATTGTTATATTATACATTTTCAACAGAAATTTCAGTTAACTAGGATCAGTGTGATGCTTAATTCAATAGACAAAGAGTCTAGGTAATGTATTTAGCATTCATTACACATAGATTCATATATTGCTACTAGGCTAATGACCAGTGGGCCTTTCTAAGCCTAGCTAAGTTTTCCCAAAAGAATAATGATGTCTTGTATCTGAAAAGGACACTGAGAGCCAGGCATTTATAAGCTACCTCTGTCCATAAGGGATATGGGTGCCAGGCCTGGTGTAAATTTTCTATTCCCCATCCACTGGTCTAGGTTGTGCTTAAACTGGGTAATAGACAGACTCAGCTTCACACTGACTGGAAGGCTGTTCCATAGGAGGGGCAGTCTCTGGGACACATACCTGTCTCTCCAGCATGTTCTATTTACGTTACAGACAAAATTCAGGATCCAGATCTTGTATTTCTTGTACTCTTTAACTTATGAATATGTAAAAAATTCATAAGTGTAGGGTTTGTGAATGTTTTGTAAGCCAGGCATAGATCATCCCTCAGCAATCTATAGGAGACTGAGTAGAGTGAAAGGACTTTAAGGTCCTATGGATAAGGCAGGCTTGTTACACCTTGTATTCTTTTTGTAAGAACCTCCCTCTGAGGTTGCTCTAGTTGCAGGATATGCCTGGTCAAATACATACTAAAGGGAACACTGTACACTATAATTGGTCTGATAGGGGCAGAATACAGTGGGATAATGAACTCTTTGGATCTAGATACAATGCCCTTAATTATAAGTCGTGCAACCTAAATGGATTTCCTCACCACTGAAGCCACATGGTGGTCGAAGGTAAGGCTACTGTCTACATGCATACCCAGATTCTTGATTAATGGGTTGACTCTTAGAGGCATATTATTAACATATAAATATGCATTTCTTAGCATTGAGTTTATGACCATGACTCTGGCACCATTTGTTACTCAGAGATAGACCATCTTGAAAAATATTAGTATCTGCACCAGAGTCAGTATGAACTCCTAGCTTGCAATCATCTGCAAACTTAGTCAATCATAAACCTTCAGAATTTGTTTCCATTCAGAGAAACAGATGACAAAAAGGAGCAGACCCCGTACCAAGCCTTGGGGGAGTCCGCTAGTGACTGGTGTCTTGGTGGAGATGGTGTCACCTATTTTGACATCCTGAGTCCTATCAGTGAGCCAGTTGGCTATCCAGTGGGTGATAAAAAGGTTTATACCTAAATTAGTGAGCTTGTCTATAACGCCTGAGTGGGGTATTTTATCAAAAGCCTTGAACAGCTAGAGGTAAGCTGAGTGTACAAGTCTTACCTTCATCCATTGCTCTGGTGACCCTCTCAGAAAAGTCCACCAGATTTAATAGGCATGACCTTCCTTTAACAAAGCCAAACTATGATGGGACCAGTGTTTGCAGGTTACCTGCATCATTTATCATGTCCTTGGATTTCTTTTTATGGCCTTACATATGAAACTGGAAAGACTTATGGGCCTGTAGTTACTCTAAGCAGTGGATGGACCTCCTTTGTGCAGGGGAATGACTGTAGCCATCTTGCATTCCTTGGGCACAAAACCTGACTAACGGTCCAGCTGAAAATTTATTCAAGTGGACCAGAGAGGCCATGTTTTCTGCTATTTATTAAGCATCCTGGGATGTTATTGGGGCCCATTGATGCAGTGTTTTTGGCCTTGAAAAGTGCATTGATGACCTGTTCCCTAGTAATGTTCAAGAGGATTGTGGTATGCAGTATTTCTTTTGGACTACTGGGGGGAGTGGGGGGAGAAATTTGAGCTAAACCTGTCAGCCAAAACATTAGCAATGTCCTCTCTGATTTACTTTTTTAATTTCTGCAAATTGTTTGGGTTTCTAATTCCATGATGGGAATGGAACCCATTTCTAAGTCAAAGTACAATTAAAGTTCATGAAATTAATATTGTTTCAGTCTTTGATGTCAGCCAGAAATGCTCTTCTCAGCACCTGCACCGTGCCCAGTAATTACTCCTTCTGCAATTCGCAAGGAGTTACAGTTATTGGTTGTTTGTTTGTCTTTCGGCTTTCCTGGTAAGGGGTCGCCACAGCGGAACTCTGGTCCGCAAATGATTGTCAGTAGATTTTTACGAAACGCTGAGATGCCAGCACGATGCTCAACCTTCAACGAAGGCATGCCCATTTATGCATGCATGTCTTTCGAACGCTACCCAACCGCAGGGAGGACATGCAGACTCCACACAGAAAGCACTCCCAAGCCCAGCCGAGAATCGAATGGGAGAACCTCTTGCTGTGAGGTAACAATGCTACCGCCGTACCACCGCGGCATCTAGTTACAGTTATTGGTAATATATCTAAATATGATTGTAAATTCTTTCTTATGAGACCCATTGCCCCTACTACAACTGAAACTTTCTGGGTATCTTTCTTCCACATTGCTCTTGTTACTGCCTGCAAAGTCTGATAGTTTATGACTTTGTGTATCTCTGTACGCAACACACTGTAGTCATTGGGTGTAGCGATTTCAGTGTTGAATGCTACTTTTGTCTTCTTTTCATGGACCACTATATCCGGTCTTCTAGCATCTATCTTTTGAACTGTTGGTAATGGATGATCCCATGTAATGTAGACCATCATTTTCTATGATGCATTGTGGCTCATGTTTCCAGTGCTTTTCAGCTACTTCAGTACCATAATGGTTGCACAATCCCCAGTGCAAGAGTCTTGCCACATTATTATGCCTTTCAGTACACAGTCCTTCTGCAATTTATATGTCACAACCAACAATGAGGTGTGCAACTGTTTCCAGTTCTATTTTACAAAACCTACATTTGTCTATTTCTCCTGCATGCTCAATGGGCTTTGTAAACCAACATGTATGCAGGACAATATCTTATGCTGCCAATAATAACCTTTCATCTCTTTGAATTTGCCTCTCCTTAACCATTCCTGTGTTCATTCCTGATCAACAGGAGGTTCTTCTGGAAGTTTCCTATACTTGTAACTATATTTATGCATTTTCCACATTTCTTGCCTTCTCATCTTGCCCTTCACCTTATATTCTTTCTTTTGTTTTTGGCACATTCAGTTGCTGCCTGATTTTTATCTGCTCGTGGTTTGATTTTCATTCTCGCTTGATGCTGATATGCTTCTGCTAGACTAAGCAGAGACGTCATCTTAGATTTATTCTCCTCATGTTTTAAAACTTTCACTACATTTGGGTCTTGTGAGGTCAGCATATTTGTGGAGTCCCACAATTGCAGATCTCTATATGTTATCAGTTTCAAGAAAGCCCATCCCTCCTTCAGAATGGGGAATATATAATCTTGGTATGCACTGATTTTTATAAATCATTTTGTGAGCATAAAGCATCCTTCTTGTTTTCCTACCTAATCTGTCCACCCCATTTTGGGGCCAGTCTATCACTACAAAAAAGTTAGGACAGGATGATCAAATTAGTTTTATAGCTTGGATTTTGTTCCTAAATGTCAATGCTGTTTTTAGGATTAATTTGTCTTCTAAAGTATTCCTTACTAAGTGTTATTCACATTTGTTCTCATGTTTTATTGTTGATTCTTCATCAATTCTCAAATATTTATACACTCCCTCTTGCTCAAGTTCTTTTATATCACATTATTGTGCCAAACTGATGTTTTCTTGATGCTGCAGTTTTCCTGCTTTAAAGGTTGCTTTTGCACATTTATCAAAACCAAATGACATTCTTATATCATCTGAAAAAGTTTTGACAACTTGCATTTGTGCTGTCAGTACGGATATACAGTTTTACATCATTGACAAAGAGAAGATGAGAAGTCTTTACACTTTGTTGTTTTCTAGGAGCCAGATTATAGCCATGGCCTAAGCTGTTAAGCAGACAGCTTAATGGGTTAAGGGCAAGACAGAATAGCATCAGTGACAGAGTCACGCTGGAATATCCCCCATTTTAATTTGTATCCCTAGAATAATAATTTCTCCTTTATCACAGCTTAATTGCAAAGAGGTCAGCCACTGTTTCATGGTCATTGAAATGTAGTCGATCAGTGTATGGTGTATCTTATATATTTTTAAGCACTCTTTTATCCATGAATATGGAATATTATCAAATGACTTTTTTGGTCAATCCGTGCCATACTTAAATTCTTCCCCTTTTTACATTTCTCCACTATGACTGCATTAAACAACAAATTATCATTTGTTTCATGTGACGTTATTTTATTGCCCTTTTGTTTTATTGCCATAATTGAGTTTTCTACTAAATGACTATAAACTCTGTCGGCATCAGTTCCAGTGTATAGTTTATATGTCATCAGAAGGCAAGTTATTAGTCTGTAATTTTTAGGGTAGCCCCCAGGTTCACTCTTAAGTTGGAGCATTGTTTTTTTCTGTTAGCCAGTTCAGGGTGTGCATATAAATAGTTCTTACTCATGGCTAAATCTTCGTGCAAAGATGTTAATATTTTTAACCCGAAGTTACGACTGCATTTGGGCCTGGGGTTTTCCAATTAGAGGCTTTTCGTAACTTTGTTTCAATCTCTCTGGCTGCTACTTCATCCCATTTCATATCTTGCACCTTTGAACTTCTTATTCTTTCTTATACTTCTATCCATTTAGCATATTTGTTATGTTCCACAGGATCTTCTTAGATACTTTTCCAAAACATATCTATTTCTTCTTTTTTTGGTGGTCGTTCAGTTCCTTTTACCTTGTTTCCTAATTCTCTATAAAACTTTTTTGTGTCATCAATAAATTAGTTATTTTCTACTTTTCCTTTATATTTTTCTGTGTATCTTCTAAGTTTTTCAGCCTGTGCTGAGATTTTTAGTTTGTTATTTGCGATAATGGATGATAGATCCTGGTCTGTTCTAATACTGTGCATTGCTTTTATCACATCTATATTTATTGGTATTTTTGGTGATCTGTTCCCTCTTCTATACTCTTCTAACAGTGACACTTCTTTTCTCAACTGCTTTATTGTTTTCTCTATTTGATACTTCCATGATGGTATTCAATTTCTCTCCTTCCTTTCTGTCACTGCCCTGTGTTCTTGTGGTGGAACTTTATCAGTTATTAATTTAGCTGCAAAGTAATATATCCTGTTTACTTCTGTTATACTGCATGGATCTCTATGGACAGTCCGAATTACTGTGCTCATTTGTTTTATCAAACTTCTGACTTTTTGTTTTCAATTGATCTTCTGCCTCCAGTTCAGTGTGGCTGATGCCATTTACAATATGTTCTGTCTATTGTTGTTCAGAGGTTCATAGGACAATACTAGGCTATTGGCCCAGAGGCCCTTATAAGCCTAACCAAGAATTTCAACCTTGTTTCCACAAAGTCAGCACCTGTTTTCCCTGTGCAGCAGGGATACAGGTGGGATCACAGGGCTATATTTTCTGTTTCCCATCCAGTCATCCAGGTTCCTCTTAAAGACGGCTAGTGAGGTTCTCTGCTTGACATGGAGAGGGAGTCTATTCCACAGATGGGGGAGTCACTGGGACACAAATCTATCCCACCAACAAGTTCTATTAATGTCACACACCAGGCTGAGGCCTTGTGTGTGGGTTGCACGAGTGGAGTTTGGTTTACTGATATGCAGCAACTCCATCAAGGCTGAGTCTGAGACAGCCTTGTATGGCAGACACAGGTCACCTCTGAGCAGTCTGTATGAAATTGAGTATAGGGACAGGGCATTTAGCCTATTTGTATAGGATAGGTGTTGGAAATCCTGGATTTTCCTGGTCAGGAACCTCTATGGTATCTCCAACTGCTGCATGTGCTTGGCAAAGTACATGCTGAGGGGGGCACTGTACTCGATAATTGGTCTGATAAGGTTGGAGTACAGGGATGTTATTACCTCCTTATTTTTGGATGAAATACCCTTACTTAAGAGATGGGCCATGTGGAAAGCCTTCCGTACAATGGAGGCAACATGGTTGTCAAAAGTCAGGTTGCTATCAATCTGGGTGCCCAAGTCCCTCACAACTGATTGTCTGCTTAGTATGTTGTTATTAATGTGATAATTAGTGGGGACACCATTTTCCCCAAAGGGGATAGTGATGCATTTCTTGGCATTCAGCTTGAGGCCATACTTCTGACACCAATCAGTAGTTTGGGTAAGGCCCTGTTGGTGGCTGTTCACATCACTAGGGGAATTTATGACAGTACCCAACTTGCAGTAATCTGCAAACTTGGTCAGCCACAGACCACTGGTTTTGGCTTGCACATTAAATAAGTATATCCGAAACAGTAGAGGCCTCAAGAATAATCCTTGGGGTATGCTGCTTGTTATCTGTTGACTACTAGAGCTGGCTTCCTCTATTTTGACTGACTGGGTTCTATCAGTAAACCAGTCAGCTACCCATCTGGTAACATGGGCTGATGCCTAACTAGGAAAGTTTATCTATTATGCCTGAGTAGGGGATAGTGTCAAAGGCTTTGGCTAGGTCAAGGTAGATGGTGAGCACTGTCTTCCCCTCATCCATGGCTTTGGTGACTGTTTTGAAGAAGGCAACCAAGTTTAACAGGCATGATCTCCTTTTGACAAAATCAAACTGTGGGATCAAGCATTTGGAGGTTGCCCATGTCCTTGTTTATAAGTTCCATGCTAATGCATTCCACGGCCTTGCAGATCAGGCTAGTTAGGCTGATGGGCCTATAATTGCCTGGGTTGGTGGATGCTCTACATTTGTGCAGAAGGATGACAGTGGCTGTCCTTCAGTCTGCTGGGATGAAGCCAGTGTACAGGCTTTGGTTGAATAGAGTGCCTACTGGTGCAGAGAGCTCTTGCCTGAGTTCATGTAGGACACAACCAGGGATGTTGTCAGGTCCATTGGAGGCTGTATTTTTGCCTTTAAGAAGGCATTAATGACCTGCTCCCTGGTGATAAGGGGAGGGATCAGGTGCTGGGGATGTCCTTGTTTACTGATGGGGGAACAGGGAAGTGATGTTTTCGCTGAACCTGTCTGCCGCAGGTTGACTATATCTATGGCATTTGTGTATGTATGTAGTATTCTTTACCACCAATTCAGAGCAGATTTGGGAGTTACCTTTGTAACTGCAGATGTATGCGAAGAGGGCCTTGTGATTGTCCTTAGTGGATGTGGCCAATTTGGACTCAAAGTTAGCCTTAGAGGATTTCACCAGTAAACTTATTTGCTTGTTCAGACAAAGGAGAGATTGCTTCAACTTGGTACCTGCTCTTTCTTGGTCCTGGACAGCATTTTTTTTCCTTTTATTATAGAGTCTGTTTATTGCTGCTGTCCACCAGACAGATTTACTCTTCCTTGAGGAAGATGATTTGGTCTTGTCAGGTATTGCTGAGTCCATGCAGCAATATAGGTGCTCATATAGTTTTTTTGTGTAGGCTTGGAGATTAGTGCATATTCCAACTGAAAGGATGGTGGCTGCAAAGCTGCTTATACCTGCTCTCAGGTGGTTGTAGCCAGCTTTGGAAAAGTTTTTTTGTTTGACATGGCAAGGGGTGGGGGGGGGGGGGTCAGGGGAGTTGGTGACTTTGAAAATGATTGCTTTATGGCCAGATCTTACCAAGGAGGATGACACTGTAGGGGTGCTACAGTGGCTACTCATGTTGGTTAGTATCAGGTCCAGGATATTTTCACCACTTGTGGGGGTGTCGACCAGCTGATCCAATGCATTGGCATTAATGAAGTCAAGGAATCTCTGGGCATTCGTGTTTGAACTAGAACAGGTCTTCCACTCTAAGGATGGGTAGTTAAAGTCACCCAGGATCAGGGTAGAGGGTTGAAGCTCGATGGAATCAACCAAATCCAGATAGGTGGAGTGGGCCTCCTGAGTCATGGTTAGGGGTCTGTATGATTTGAATAGGTGTTTTGTAAACAGTTAACTGCACCTGGAGTGTCTCCTGTACGTCATAGTGTTTGACCAGCCTGGAGGTGTGTATGTCTTTGATAAATATTGAAACTCCACCTCCTTTGGTTTCGTAGCCCTCCGTTTGAGTCTGAAAGTATGGTAGGACAAGTAACCTGGTAAGGCTGGGGTGCTCTCCACAGCTTTGAACCAGGTTTCAGTGACTGCACAAATGTCAGCATCTTTCAGGGTGAGGAATGCTTGCAATTAGTGCAGTTTCATGTTAAGGCTCCTAGTGTTTAGTAGCATGACTTTTAAATTTTGTTTGGAAGAATCTTTCACATTAGTAATTTTGACTTTGCCTAAAAAAGGCACTATGGGGGAAGCAAGAGCCTTTGCCAGAAGCCTGAAGCCCAGGGGAGACAGATGAAGTTCATCTTTGGCAAAGCATTGTGGTCTGTCAATCATGATCCCCTTCGAATGACACCAGAAACTAACCCAGTTGGTAAAGTCAATCATTTTCTGTTTGTATTGAGGCATCATTCTGAGTGATGGAAGGATGCTGCTTAAGGCTAGGGACATACCTGCCTTGGACACATTTTCAGCAAGCTCAATCATGTCTCTCTTCATTTAGTCCAGAGAGGTACATCTCAAGTCATTCCCTGGACTACATGAAAAGAGACATGAAAGAGCTCTCGGAACATGTGGCCCAGACAGGTATGACGTTAACCCTGAGTAGCATCCTGCCTTCGCACAGAATGATACCACAGTATAAGGACAAAATGATTGACTTCAACAACTGGCTAAGCTTCTGGTGTCATTCAAAGGGGATTCAGTATCTGTCTGCCTGGGACGACATGATCAACAAACCACAATGCTTTGCCAGAGATGGTTTGCACCTGTCACCCCTGGGACTCAGGTTACTGGCTAAAGCTCTTGCCACCCCTATAGTGCCTTTTTTAGGCAAGGTTCAAAGGACAAAACCATCACCATAACAAATACAAGCATGCAAAATCTGAAAATAATGATACTCAATGATTGAAGTCTAAAACTCAGAATGCACTCTTTCGAGGAACTCCTAAAAATGGAAAACATTGATATCTGTGCAGTAACTGAGACCTGGTTCAAGGCACCAGAGAGCACCCCTGCAATACCAGGCTACAAATCTTACCACAATTTTCAGCCACCAAACCAAGACCAAAAGACTAAAAGTGGAGGAGTGTCCATATTCACCAAGGATAGTCACACCTCCAGGCTAGTTGCCCAACACAATGCATCTGAAATTCTCCAGGTGCAACTAACACTAGGTAAGACTGCAATCCAAATTGTAGCTTGCTACAGATCCCCCACCATGCCCCAAGATTCTCACTACACCTTTCTAAACATACTGGAAAATATTAAAATACAACCAAACACCCTAATACTGGGTGATTTCAACTACCCTGCCATTAAATGGGAAAACTACTTGGGTACCAACATCTTTTCCCAACGATTCTTGGAATTCATAAATTCCAATGCCCTGGATCAACTAATCCATTGTCCCACCAGGGGCTACAATATCCTAGATCTGGTCATTACCAACATGGGAGATAGATGCTCCACACCAGTGGTCACCCCCTCATTGGTCAGGTATGACCATAAGCTAATCACCCTTGACATCCACATACCACTCCCACCCCTCAATAAGGAAACCTCTGTGAAAAACTTCTCCAAAGCCAACTTCATGCTACTCAAGTCAGAAGTGACAAACTTCATGACACCCATGCAGACGGGAGCTGAAAGTTCGACTGCTGAATCCTACACTAAGGAACTGTATGAGCACATCCACTCATGCATGAATCGTGCCATCCCAAATAGAACCATGATGATCTCCTGCAAAAAAAGGAAGCCAATCTGGTGGTCCCCTGCCATAAGCAAACTATACAACAGAAGGAAGAAACTGTTGCAGAAAAGAGGAAAATCCCAGGATGCAACAAACTCCCTTACCAGCCTCAGAAAGAAGCTGAGATCCCTCATAAAACCTCCAAAGCAAGTTACGAAAATAAAATTAGTAAAGATTCCAAAGACAGCCACAAGGCTTTCTACAGTTATGCCAAGAATCTAAATGGCAATGCTCAGATCTGCTCTGAGCTACAACAGAATGGCATTAAATATACTGATCCCAAGGATATTGCCAATATCCTGGAAGTTCGATTTAGTGCCAACTTCACCCCCCTCTCACCCCCCAAAGGGTCCATCTCAATATCAAAAGATTGCCAAATTCCGGTAATTACAGCCACACAGGCAGATACCGCACTCTACAAAGCTAAGAATACAGCATCTATGGGACCAGATGACATCCTGGGCTGTGTACTACATGAACTACAAAATGAACTGGCACCTCACCTAAGTGTCATGTTTAATCATGGCCTCACCTCAGGCTTCATGCCCACTGAGTGGTGCACAGCTACTGTTATCCCACTCCACAAAGGGGGATCCACCTTGGATCCCAGGAACTACTGCCCCATCAGTCTGATGAGCCTGATCTGCAAGGGCATGGAACGCATTATCATGGAACTTATAAACAAAGGCATTGGCAACCTTCAAACATTGGACCCCACCCAGTTTGGGTTTGTGAAGGGCTGAGCTTGTCTTCTGAACCTGATTGACTTCTTCAAATCAATCTCCAGAGCTGTGGACGAGGGTAAGGAGGTCCACACAGCCTATTTGGACCTCACCAAGGCCTTTGACACCATCCCCCACTCTGGAATCATAGATAAACTTACTAAGCTGGGCATAAATCCCTACGTCACTCAATGGGTTGTCAACTGGCTTACTGAGAGAACCCAGACTGTAAAAGGAGCCGACTCCAAATCCAGCTCCAGACAGGTGACAAGTGGAGTACCTCAGGGTTTGGTCCTGGGGCTGCTCTTGTTTAGCATCTACTTCTCTGAAGTAGAGGCCAACACTAAGGGACTCTGGCTAACAAAGTTCAAAGATGACTGCAAACTGGGAGCCATTATTGAATCCCCAAATGATGTGGATATTCTACAAAAGGGCCTTACAGAAACAGATGCTTGGTGCCAGAGCCATGGGCTCAATCTTAACGCCAAAAAAGGTATAGTTATCCCCTTTGGGAAAAAACATGCACCCATGAATTACCACATAGGTGGCAGTACACTAAATACCAAAAGTGTGATGAGGCACTTAGGGATACAGGTGGACAGTGGTCTCACCTTCGATAACCACATCGCCACAACAGTCAGGAAATCCTTCTATGTGGCACACCTCATCACTAAGGGCTTTTCATCCAGAAAAAAGAAGGTCATTGTCCCACTGTACTCATCCCTCATTAGACCCATTATAGAGTACAACGCCCTGTTTGGTATGTACCTCACAAGACATCTGCAACAGCTGGAAAGGCCACAGAAATACCTCACTAAAAGAATCACAGCCCTAAAGCAGATGCCTTATGCTGCCCATCTAAAAAAACTCCAGCTATACTCTGTGGCATATCGTCTACTCAGAGGTGATCTCTGCTTAACATACAAGGCCATGTCAAACCCTGAGCTGTTGGACATGTTCCACTAAAAGAAATCCCAATCCCTCAGAGCCACATGATCCAAGGATCTACACCTTGTCATCACAATGAACAAAACATGCTGGAGGGATAGGTTCCTGACCCAGAGACTCCCCATATTCTGGAATAGATTGCCCATACATGTCAAGCAGAGTACCTCCTTGGCCTTCTTCAAAAGGAACCTTGACAACTGGATGGGAGAAAGGAAATTCACCTCGGGGATCACGTCAGTCGCCCTGCTAGACAGGGGTCCAGGGAAGTAAATATTGTGGGAAGAAATATCCAGGGAATTGTTATGGCTAGGCTTGTATAGGCCCTAGGGCTGATAGCCTAGTGCCAGCCTATGAACTTATGAACCTATTCACACCAACATGGACTATGACAGAGTCATAACTGTACCTGTTGTTGACAGACTTGAGTGCAGCGTGTATTTCCCTTGAGGTTATGGGTATACCTGTAGAGAGCTTTGTAATTGTCCTTTGCCTGAAAAGCTATTTTTCTTCAAATATAACATTTGAAGTATTAATTAACCCTCTTAGCTGCCTGTTTAGATTGGTTAGGGGACTTTTAATATGTATGGCTTTGTTCCTTCTACACTTGGCCAAGATTTTTTTCATTTGTTCTATAACCAATTGACATTGTGATTCCACCAGGGTGGCTTGCCTTTTGAGTTTGTCTTATTTTTAACACAAGTGGGCACAGTCGCTTCTATACAACTATTAATACAACTGTACAGAGATTTTGTAAGTAGCTCACCATATGCTATGGTGTTTATTGGGTTTAGGGAGAGAGGTTAGCCTTGGGATAGCTCCTAAAGGTTTTTGGTTTCACTGGATCGCCAGATTTAATTTTTATTTTACGTAATACTGCCTTATGGTCAGATTTGATGAGTAAATACATTACATTGGGTAAGGAACATAGTTGGGTGGTACATTTCATGTTGCAAATGGACAGTCATATTTAATGTTCAAGTGATAATAAAATGCGTGTGATGATTCTAATTCTGATCCCCCCTCCAATAAAACTATTTGTAATCCAGATTAGAACAACTTGAGTTGAGCCACAGAGAAAGATAATTGACAGTTGTATTTTGTTTGGTCATTACTGTCCAGATTACTGACACAAGTGCACCAGAGTCAATCTCTTTTCATTACTGATGACAAATTACATTTCTGAGTTTTTGCCTTGGGAAGTGAACTGCTAGTCACAGCTGACAGTCATGTAAGCACAATGCCAAGCTTCATGCAATGGATGGAACCAAAAATTAAAAGAAACATATGCCGTGTTATCATTTCTCAGCTCTCGTCTTATACCATGAAAATGAGGACATTGAGGATCCCTTGTTTCACATAAACATCACCCACTCTAGGTTTCAACCTTGAAACTATGGCATTAACATGAAGCATTGGGAAGATTAACAGTATGTACTCCATTCAGAGAGGAAACTGAAGCACATATACTCAAATTCTGACATTCTAAAATTTTATATTTCTGCAATATACACATTTTAATAAAGTTGTCCTTTGTCATTTCACAGTTGATGGCTGGGTGATTGTGATATTTGCAACAGTTAACCTAAGAAGAAACATATGTAATACAAGAGTGTGTTCTTCCCTTTCTTTTGTGAGCAGTAACTGTCTTTTGATACATATGTAAGGTGATGGCATTTGGCTTTTCATGTATTTAGAGGTGTGTTGTCTGTATGCTTCATTTTGATGTACTTCACATAACTTACACATGCTTCATATCCAGAGACATGTTTACCTCTTAACTCATTTAATCCTGATCAGCAGGAGGCCAATTAATACCTTTATTTCCTGAGATCTTATAAACCATGAAATTACTTGCTTCCTGAGAGGTTCCCCAAAATCCTCTACTGAAAACACACTTTGTTAGGTTTATAATATATAATATTTCATAAATTATATGAATTACAAATACAAAATATGATAGCTCTTTGACAGAAAATGGGCTATGTAATGTTGTTGGTTTCACTGGTCTGCCTGTAGATGATGATTTTATACTGCATATTTATGATGGAAAAATGTATTTTGTTTACCAAAATATACTAATGTTTTGCCCAGACAAAGGTTAATTTATCAGTAGGTGTGGAAGATAGATCCAAGATATCAATAAGGGTATTGTTCACCTGTTCAAGAGCTTTCTAATGATGGATGTCAAGAGGGGATAGCATGCTGCTTTTCTGTGGTATTGTAGAATCTATGCAGATTATGCATATAATAATTTTACAAGATTTCAAAACAATATTACTGTAGAAAAACATTTGTGCTAGAGGGCAAGCATCAGTGGAAACATTCTGTGCCTTAATATGCTGCATAAGATGTCACTATGTTTACCTGTTACATAGTTCTTATGAAATTCATGCAGTTATGAAAATATAGGTAATAGTCAAAAATGCTTTACCAAGAGAGCATTTATATCTCAAAATGTCTTCACGTTACCCATTATGTGTTAATGTCAGTTTTTACTAATACCCATTGTCTGAATACTCCACCTGCAACATTATTAATATAAACATGCAAGTGTCCTATTTGTTTATAACATTTTGTTTACACTCCTTAACAACTCCAGCTATGCACATCCTATACTGACCCTTTCACTGTTATAGGTAGCAAATCATGTCACCTTGTGGATGCCATATTGTTGCCTTCATTTTATAAATGTACCTTTACCAGGACATCAATTAGACTTTTAAAACAGAGATGAGTATATCCATTTCAGGAGTACATGGACATCTCCTATAAAGACAATTATACTCTTAAAGGACACACAGGAACTCTTACAGGAAGCAATGAGATACGCATATATTCTTAAAAGTGTTATAATTTCTTATCTCCTAAGTAATCCAATATAATAGGTTCATAGGTTCATACTAGGCTATCTGCCCTAGGGCATTTATAAGCCTAGCCAGAGTGTGTTTGGCTTTCGCCACCCATTTTAAATGAATTTTGCTATGCCCTTTTTCGAGGTTAGTATACTGTGCCTCTGTCTAACAGTGACACAGAAGTGATACCCGGGGTAAACATATGATCTCCCA
The DNA here is from genome assembly GCF_019279795.1 of Protopterus annectens. Taxonomy (NCBI): domain Eukaryota; kingdom Metazoa; phylum Chordata; order Ceratodontiformes; family Protopteridae; genus Protopterus; species Protopterus annectens. Next base: position 1,959,585,826 of record NC_056726.1, read on the forward strand.
TCCACTCAAGATTCCTCTTGAAGAGAGTCAATGAGGGACTCTGCCTAACCTGGACTGGGATTTTATTCCAGAGTGAAGGGAGCCTCTGGGTTATGAATCTGTCCCTCCAGCATGTCCTATTTATTTCAGTGCTGAGGTTCAAGTCTCTCGAGCGCGTAGCTCGATGGGATTTGGATTTTCTGAGGTGCAGCATGTCCATTAATTCCGGGTTGGACATGGCTTTATACGTCAGGCACAGATCGCCTCTGAGCAGGCGGTATGCCACTGAGTAGAATTGAAGTTTCTTTAACCGGGCAGCATATGGCATCTGTTTGAGCCCTTTGATCCTCTTGGTGAGGTACTTTTGGGGTCTTTCCAGTTGCTGCAGGTGTCTGGTAAGGTACATCCCAAAGGGGCATTGTACTCAATTATGGGCCTGATGAGGGATGAGTAAAGAGGCACGATGACCTCCCCTGATCTAGATATGAATCCCTTCATGATTAGGTGGGCTATATAAAATGTTTTTCTAACCACTTTGGCCACGTGGTTGTCAAATGAGAGATTGCTATCAACTTGGGTCCCCAGGTCCCTAATTACTTCTTCTGTACTTAATGGATTACCACCTATGTGGTAATTTGTGGGCACTTTGTTTTTGCCAAAGGGGATGACTATACACTTTTTGGCGTTTAGCTTGAGGCCATGGCTCTGGCACCAGCTGTCTATTTCTATGAGGCCCTTTTGGAGGATGCTTGTGTTGGCTGGAGAGTCTATTATGGCACCCAGTTTGCAGTCATCTGCGAACTTGGTCAGCCACAGTCCTTCTGTGTTGGTCTGTACCTCCGAGAAATATATACCGAACAAGAGAGGTCCCAGGACTGAGCCTTGTGGGATGCCACTTGTAACTGGTTTGGAGTCTGACATGGCTCCAGCAATTCTAACCATGTGGGTTTTGTCCTTGAGCCAGTTTTCAACCCATCTAGTGACATAGGGGTTTATATTTAAGCTGGTGAGCTTATCTATAATGTCTGAGTGGGGTATTGTATCGAAGGCTTTTGCGAGGTCCAGGTAGGCTATGTGGACCACCTTCCCCTCGTCAATGACCTTGGTGACTGTTTCAAAGAAATCAACCAGGTTTAAGAGGCAGGATCTGCCCTTGACAAAGCCGAACTGGGTAGGATCCAGTGTCTCTAGGTCCCCAATATCTTTATTTATGAGTTCCATGATGATCCTTTCCATAGCTTTGCAGACCAAGCTAGTCAGGCTTATAGGGCGATAGTTTCCAGGATCCGTTGAGGCACCACCTTTGTGGAGAGGGACCACTGTTGCTGTACGCCACTCTTTGGGTAGATATCCTGTAGTAAGGCTGAGACTGAACAGTAGTTTTAGGTTTGGGTTTAGCTCTTCTTGGAGTTCATGTAGGACGCAGCCCGGGACACCATCTGGTCCCATTGATGCTGTGTTTTTTGCTTTGGAGAGGGCGGCTCTTACCTGAGCATCTGAGATGTCAGGGGGGCAGCACTCTGCTGGGATAGATATTTGCCCTTTTGGTGGGGAGGGGAGAAGTTTGCTGAACCTGTCAGCTAGGATGTTGGCAATGTCTGTGGGTTCGGTGTATTTTTTGTCATTTTGGACTAATTCTGAGCATATCTGGGAATTCCCACCCAGGTTCCTATCATAACTATCATGTCCTGTGCAATTTTTCTCTCGAAGCTGGCCTTAGACGATTTTATGAGTGCCAGTAGTTTTTTGCTAATACTTATCAGAGAGGCCTTCCCTTTTTGGGATTTTACTCTATCATGTAGTAGCTTCCTCCTTCTATTGTATAGTTTGTTTATGGCTGGGGTTCACCAGACAGGACGTCTGCCTTTGGAGGATTGGGTCTTGGTTTTATTTGGGATTGCATGATCCATGCATTCCTGAAGGTGTTCATAGAATGCGTTTATAAAGGATTCTGCGGTCTGGGCCGTATTTTCTACAGGCCCGGGGGCTTTGAAGGATTCCACCTTGGTTTTGAGGAGTGTGAAATTTTCTTTAGTGAAGTTTTTGACTGTGGTTTTCTGGGCAGGGGTGGGGTCGGGATGTGACTATCCAGTGAGATTAGTTTATGGTCTGATCTTACCAGTGAGGGATACACTTCTGGTCTGGAGCATAGAGACCCCATGTTGGTGATGATCAGGTCCAGTATGTTTTCCCCTCTTGTGGGAGTGGTAACAAGTTGTTCCATAGCATTTGAGTTTATAAATTCTAGGAACCTTTGGGCTAGGGTGTTGGAGCTAGAGTAATGCTCCCAGTCTATGTTTGGGTAGTTGAAGTCGCCCAATATAATGGTGTTTGGAGAGACCTTCATATTTTCCAGTGGTCTCAGGAAGGCCGAGTGGATTTTCTGGGTTTGGGCGGGTGGTCTGTAGCAGGCTATAAACTGGAAGGCAGTTTTACCCACTCTTAGTTGCACATGGATAGTCTCTGATGCTTCGTGCTGTGCCACCAACCTGGAGGTGTGGATATCTTTGACAAATATTGATACTCCCCCTCCTTTTGTGGTTCGGTCCAAGTTTTGGGACAGAAAAGCATGGTATGAGGTATAACCTGGTAGTGCTGGGGTGCTCTCAGGAGCCTTGAACCAGGTTTCTGTTACTGCACAGATATCGATGTTCTCCATGCTAATGAGAGTTTCGAGTGCATGCATCTTTAGGTTTAGACGTCTGGCATTGAGTAGCATTACTCTTAGTTTCTTATCCCTTGTGATACATATAGAGGTGGGTTTGTCTTTTGAGCCTTGCCTAAAAAAGGCACTATGGGGGTAGCAAGAGCCTTTGCCAATATCCAAAAGCCCAGGGGTGACAAGTGCTAGCCGTCCCTAGCAAAGCATCGTGGGTTGTCGAGCATGACATCCAAGGCTGACTTGCATTGGATCCCCTTTGAATGACACCAATACTTAAGCCGATTGTTGAAATTGATCATCTTGTCTTCATATTGTGGCATCATTCTTGGTGAGGGTAAGATGCTACTCAAGGTCGGGGTCATACCGGCCTGGGCTACATGCTCAGAGAGCTCCTCTATGTCTCTTTTCATGTAGTCCAGGGAGGTACATCTCAGGTCATTCACACCAGCATGGACAATGACTGAGTCATATTTGTACTTGCCTTGGAGTGACCTGAGTGCTTGTGTTATGTGGCGGATCCTAGTGCCTGACAGGCAGCTCACCGTGACCTTCTCCTTGTTCAGCCTGGTGAGCAAGACGTCAGTGTGCCTGACGATAGAGTCACATATTACAAGTGTATCAGGTGTGTTGTTTAGCCTTAAGGGCTGTGACTGTTTGGCACACTGGCTTTGTGAGATATGTGTTGCACGTGTTTTGTTATGGGGTAGCGGTTGCTTGAGTGTCTGCTTTGGAGGTCTCTGCTGCTTAGGGAGATTTTTATTTAGAGCCTCTGAGTATGTTTTTGTGTGTTTATGTGTTTGGTTTGCTGTCGTGGTAGGTCTATGTGAGACTGGAATTGTAGTGAGTGTGGTTTCCTTCTCCTCCTGACTGCTTACGCCAGTACTGAGTTGAGAGAGCTTAGCCTCCAGTTTGGCTATATGGTTGCATCTCTCACATGTGTTGGAATTTGTTGGGAGGAGGAGAGGGTTGTCTGTGTACATGAGGCAGTTGTAACATTGCCTCAAGATTCCCAGATTCACCAGCTGGACCGGAGATTGACAACTGACCTTTGGACATGCTAGAATAGTATTGGGAATTCCTTTATAATTGAAAAAAAGGGCCAATGGGGAACAAGGTACTCAAGGGGAGTTTGTGAGGGTGTAGTGCTTTTAATTTTTTAGTGCTGACATATAATTGCTTTAGTGAGCAAGTGCCAGGTATCTTAAATGCAATGTGTTACAGGTAACTTAAATGCAAAAACGACAAACAGTAACTTTCTTTCAAGTGAAACAAGGAAATAAGTACAGTAAGCAATGCAGATATCACTAGTGTGATAATCTCAAACCTATATGTATTCTCCATGACAGAACTGTAACTGTACATCAGGAGTGCTAAACACAATTATTTTTGCACTACTGGTAATCAGTCACACTAATAAGCACACTTGCAAGTCCTTAGCGAGCCTCACTTCTCTTATAATCCTAGGGTGTATGCATGGCATCATGCACGTTCTCACACTATGTTTGCTTGACAAGCACTTTGACTAGATTGTGATTCCTGAGTGATAATGAGCTGGCACCTGATTTATATATTCACCATGTCCAGAGGAGTTAATATGCACTATATAAGCACAACCTGGGGTTAGAAAACATCAAACATACTATAGGAGACTTGGATTCACCAACTTATGATACTGCTTTTTTCTGCTACACTTGCATTACTTTTGTTGAACTTTAATACAAATCCTGTCAAGGTATGTTATGTTTCTTTACAGTTAATAGTTAAACAGCTGTGATATTATTTTTCAGACAGCTCTGCATTATGTCTGCACTCTGCCCATTTATGTTAGTATGGAAGGTATAGCAGTTGTTATTGCCTTTATAGCAACATTTCTCAGAGAATGTAAACACATGTAAAGATATTTTTATATTAATAGTAGCAATGTGAAAGGTACATTTTAGACCAACACCTACATTAAGCCTGTTGTATATGCCTGACACAAACAAAGGTTATCCCAAATGGTAACATTTTCATTTCATACACTTGATTCATTGTTAATACTGCTATATATTCTGAAGTTACACATTTCTTCATTCTTAGTCAGGTTTGCCATTGCCTTGCTTGTTGTGCTGGTGATGGAAAGGTACAGTTATGTATTAGCTGTGTGTATTCATAAAGATCAGTTAGGTGACTTTTTTAATGATGCCTGCATAAAGGCATATTTATTTTCTTGCCAGTCACTGCTTTTTTTTCTGATGCATATATTTGTTTGTGGGATTTTTTTACACTTGTAAGGGGATATGCCCCCCAGAAATCTGGTCCAGCTAAACCTCTCTGCTGAGAATGAGGTTATAGTGTAGGCACACTGTCAACATGGACCACACCTGTTACAAAAAGCCTTAGTTGATAAGCCATTCTGTGACCATATCTGTTTGCAGGTGAATGATGATGTCAGTGTTGTGGGTGGTCATGATTGTGTTTACAAACAAATGAGATATTGGGCCAGTGGCATGATCACCAAGGCTACTGGTGGTGGTCCTACTACAGACCACCAATAAATGAGACAGAGGAGTTCCAGTGCACTGTAAGGGATCTGGGCAGCTCATTGGAGGCTCCGAGTGTAGTGCTGGATCTAGGTGCAGAGGTGGACAACCAAAGGGTGTCTACTGGTGATGCTCCAAGTATGCCATTAACTATCTGTTACATACATACCATATGTATATATAGACAGAGACAAATAAAGAGGGTAGAGGGGAGTGAGAGAGAAGACAGAGATATAAATATTTAAATCTTTAATTTGGTTTCTAAACAGGTGATGTTTGTCTTTCATGTGCCATCTTCATTTTAATGCTTATCCTCTTTCCATCTCCATGTAGTCTGATTAGGCACATCTGATAATGAGGCTCAACAAGCACTTACTAATTGTATAGGCATACCTTTTTTTTAATCATATTAATTTATAAAAATGTATCTTGAAATGTTCTTTAATTACTTTTTAAATTGCACTTGCTTCTATTATTGATTAACTTATGGTTATGTAACATAGATCTGATTACTTATTTTTTTCTTCTGTTTTATTGATCTAATTACAGGTAAACCTGCCATCAGCATTCTGCAGCTCCTACCACCTGATGATAGAGCTTGTTGGTTCTACATCCCCTCCCTGGAGTTTGGACATAGTCAGTATGCCTACGCATACCAGTGTCATGGATCAATCTGACATATGACAGGTTGAAGGTGACATGGCTGATCAGAGTATTGTGAGTCCTCCAGCTGCAGAGCTGGCAGTGCCTCCCTCATCCATCATTATGGTGAAGTGCCACATGTGTGTTTCTACAGAGTTGCTCAGAGAAGGCATGCTCTCTGCAATCTAACTGATGTTGGTGTGTCAGTAGGTGCTACTCAATGTGTGTCTAGGGCCATCATGGAGGCACAGGCATGTTCCACCAAGGTCTCAAAAGAGATAGTCAGAGTACTCAATGTTGTGCATTTTGAAGTACAAGACTGCCTGAAGCATGTGCGTGTCTCCTTAGACTGGATGAATGGCACAAGGAATAGTGCTGTTTTTACAATGGAACATATACTAGGGAGAGGGCTAGCATCCATGGGGCCAGGGAGCCATTATATCATCAGGTGTTAGTTAATTTGGCCATGTAAAATCCCACTCCTGTACTGGAAATAAGTCCACTGTTCTGTTAGTGACTGAGATATCCATACACTGACATGGTAGTCTATGTAGTCATGGACTAGGTCTTGGTCTTGATAAGAATTCATCCAGCAAACATCGTTCACATTCATATAGCATCCTGACTTCTCGCCAGGGTCACAGAAATAACATTGCAGCTTCTGGAAGAGGTAGTTTATGTGATCAGGGTTGGCAACAGTGAACTAAATCCCCTACCATGCAAGGCTCACGCTTGTCCAGGATGTTAAGGTATATTGGTAGTACAAGTGGTTTGATTGTGTCCTACAGACCCTCACATGACAAAATTAATCTTGGCCATGCCACCTCAAACACACACACACACACACACACACACACACACACACACACACACACACACACACACACACACACACACACACACTTCTTTGTTGTCAGACTTGCCCTCTTGTAACCCTACCACCACCTTGTGCAAGTGATAATGACTGTGCCCTGCCCTTTGCACATTTCTTTGTGACTTTGACATGCCTATGACTGATGCAAACCTTTCATACAGGTCACAGGTGTGCCATATGCATGAGTCATGAAAACTGCCTGGGTTACCTTCTCATACTTTGTAGAAGATCCCTTGTGCATCATAGACCATCTGACAGTTGATCGAGTGATATCCTTTTCTGTTGATGTACCTCCTTCCCTGTTCATCAGGTGGGGATTTTATTTCAATGTGTGCGCTGTCTATGGCCCCCTAGAACCTCAGGGAAAGGTACTATGTCATAGAAATGTAGAAATCCGGTAGCTTTCTCCTCTGGGGTACATGGAAACCTGATATGATCCCTTACATGTTGCGGCATTGCATTTAGAAATTGGCTTAACTTTTTTGAGGCTTGTCCTGTGACACCCCTAGTATATCCCCTGTAGGTCCGTGAAAATGACATGTAGCTAGTATTCATAATGTAACACATACCTTGATTTCCATTGGTGTGGATTCTCCATGGTTTCCCTGGAGCCAAAAGTGAGGGCAGCAGAGGTTGACTATTTCCTCTAAGGTAAGGTAAGGTATACAGAGCATGTTGAATTGCTTCATTAGCATGCATTTCACCTACTTATGCCTTGATTAACATATTATTCCGCTTACCTTTGTTTTGAAGCTGGGTGGGACATGTAGACCTTTTTAATGAATACAAATTAGAGTAGTCATCTCTGTGATTGTGTGCATGGTGTTAGCATGGAGTGTAGGTATTCATGAATCCAGGCCAGTGTGTTCCAGAAACACTTTCAGTAGTAGTAAATATTCTCATTAGTGCAATAGTGAGGTATGCTATTATAATAATATATAGAATATATATTTATAGTTCTTACTTTATTTTAGTAAGTAGACATATTTCATACAGAGAAATACCTTTGTTTTAGCCAATATAATTTTATTAAGTTGTTGTTGTGTGTTTAGGTTAGGTCTGTGGATAAATTCCTACTTCTTTGCAAAATGTTTTTCTTAGTTTCGAAGAATTCATTATGCAATGGCTGATGTGTTCTTAGGTTTTATATACACATATATATATATATATATATATATATATATATATATATATATATATGTATATATATATATATATATATATATATATATATATATATATATATATACACACACACACACACACACACACACACACACACACACACACACGCACACACTAATGAATTCATACATCTTTACAGGATGTTCATCTTGATCTTAGCTTTGAATATTGAAATGTGAAATTTTTATTTTTGATAGAAAATAGATGTTATTTCTTGGGTCAGAAACTGAATTTCTAATTTATCTGAACTGAAAACAACCAATAGCAACTACCCTACCTTTATCATTTACCTAGTTATTTCATATTAGTATGGAAGATAGGCCATTCTTAAAATTGTATAGTCCTATGTTTAGGATGCATTACATTCAATAAAGGTGATTGTGTTGCTAATGGGAGGGTATCACACTATCTGCCTATTACACACACACCCAGGTACACAAAGACATACACAGATGCATACTTTACACACACAAACATAACAAACATTCATTCACATATCAATGATACTCACAAATTCTGAAAAAAAAAATATATATTGGTAGCACAAAGACCTGAAATTAGGGAGAATTTCAGATTCATCTAAAAATGTAATACAACAACAGGATTTCCATCAGCATACATTTTTTAATTGTGAGAAGTATGAAACTCTAATGCCTAGCATTATTGATTGATTGTTATCCTAAATACGTTACACAATATCAACAATGTTATGAGGAACCTGGCATAAATATGAAAAAAAATCAAGGATATTCTACAAAAATCAGGGGCAGTTAAGAGGTGTGCTCATGTACACACACACACACACACACACACACACACACACACACACACACACACACACACACACACACACACACACACACACACACACACACACACAAACACACACAAGCATGTGCTCACACAAACACACAAACACTCATACACACATGCATGTGCTCACACACACACGCATCACATATAGGCACAAACGTATACTTCTAAATATGGGATGTGGCTGTCTATTATTCTGTATTACCATTACAGTTGTGGTGCTGGAAGTTACTGCATTGTGACATAGGCTACACTATATGCAGCCACATGATCCAAAGTAAAGCAGCAGTGAGGCTGAGGTTGTGTGGCTGATGTTACTTGAGTTCACATGTACAAGAAAGCTCCTCATAGCTGCAGTAAAGGCAGTGATAGCAATCCAAAGTGTAAAGTCATTCATCATTTAAATGAGGTAGATGGGAAGATAGTAAAGTCAGAAATGAAGAAGAGCAATTGGAGGAATATGAAGAATGACAACATAAATTGTAGAGGGGGAGTGAAGAAGGATATTTTTATTTCTTCAGTAAAGGAAGGCAGCCAGAGGTAAGTGTGGGAGAGAAAGAAGATATACAGAAGTATTTGGGGTCGGATGAGTAAGCTATAAATCACACTCAGAAATTGAAAGGAATGGGTTGACCCAAGATGGAGCAATAGTGGAGACATGCAAACTGAGAGGGAATGAACATGTGGAGATAGGGAGAATTGGACTACATACATGCAATGAAGAGGGGCTCATAAAGAAGGGTAGGGGTAACACAATGATTTTGGATAAGGAGGTTATGGATGGCTTGCCTGACTAGGCCAATGGGTGGCACCAAAATGTAAATTGCCTCTGTGATTAATATAATGTTTGGTAGTCATCTCAAGTGACCCAGTGGATAGAGGAGGCTGTAGAACTCACAATCAGGATGGGCTCTGGCCAGGGTGCCAATGCCAGCATCCTTCATGGGTCCACCTTGGTCCTCCTGAGCCATCACATTTCCTGACAGATTACATAAGAAAACCTTTCCACATGACTCTCATATAAGGAACCTTTAATCCCCTTTCCAAAATAGTGGCTACAGTTGCCACCAGTGAGCTGTTCAGGATCTGTTCCATATGATCATCCTTATCATCATAAAGAGAACCAAGTTAGTGAATACTGAGAATTCAGTAGGAGACACAGTGACTGCTTCCTCACAAAAAAATAGCAACATAGCAGTCCCTTTGAAAGAAAGAAAGAAAATAAAAGAAAGTGAGAAACACATACAGCATAATAGAATGTGTATGACACTTTATTACAACAGTACATGCAGCTGTAACATACATATACACTGCCACTTGCACAGTCTGTCATGTACTATAGACAGGCCATCATTTTGGCATCAACCTCTTTAGCTACTGGAAAAAAAAAACATAAACAGTAATCAGTACAATATATTCCTGACAAAAAGACACAATAATAGTGAGAGCAAATAGTCTAAATTTAGAGTGACAAACCAAGTATAGAATGTTTACAATAATAAATTGACTCCTCACCTTAACCTTTGTCTTTCGACTGGGGAGGCAGGCCAGACTGCTGCTTCCACATGCATATACTACTTATCAGTTTGGGTGATACCACTGGTATCACTCAGTGCCCTGGAAAGCTGACACTAGGCTTCAGGCTTATCATCATACTCCAACAGCAGGTGTCCCTTACAGTCTTGGTGCAGTAAGTGTAGGAAGATCTTGCATTCCAAATTACACCAATTTGAATCTCAGCTAAATTCAGTGTGCAAAGAAACACTTCCGCTGCGTACTTCAAAACGAGGAAAAAACAGTGCAGACAGCCGCATGTAGTGGGCACCATGTGATGCACATTATTGGATAGCATGGTTGTACAAGACAGCTGAACACTAGCAAGGACAAGCAGTGATACAGGACTCACTGTGGCTGTGCATGTGTTCACTGAGCACATGATATCCCATTACATGAATGTGCAGAAGCAAACATGGTGGCACTGACTATGACTGAAAATGCATTGTGTTATAGCTTCAGTTCAGAGATAGGTATGTTATATTACCTATATCACCTCATTTGCATAATCACTGCCCTATGAGTCAGCATATTGCTGAAGATCATGTTACGATAAGCAAAGTAGAAACTGTGGTATAGTGGATAAGTAAGTGCAGTGTCACATGGACAACTGACAGCACACAGAATTACTGGCAATGGAACTTGTGAGCACACAAGGGTGAAAGGAGTCCACAGGGACAGTTATTGAACAGGGCAGTTTGTGGGATAACACAACAGGACAGGGAACTGAGATAAGTTGACCATAACAGAGTACAGAATACAGAACAGGACTAGTCACAGGTTTGCTGAGAGATTAGCTTGATAAGGAACACAGTACAGGGCAGGACAGATTACAGGCCTGTGGTGACACACTCTAACAAGTAATAAGGAACAAGGTCAGGCTAGGAATTGTGTTGTTTTTCAGGGTTAACAGTAGAACCTCATATACATACAGACTGCAAGACATTCAGTGAAGGAAATGAAGACTCTTCTGTATATCACATATTGTGGGGTGGCAGCGGTGGTGCAGCGGTTAGCATTGCTGCCTCACAGCAAGAGGTTCTCTGGTTTGATCCTCAGCTGCGGTGCCTTCTCTGGATTGGACACTCTAAATTGGTCCTAGGCATGAATGCATGTGTGTGCCTTCTGTGGAAGGTTGGGCGCCGGGCTGGCAACTCAACACCATAAAACTCCACTGTCAATCATGAGCAGACAGGTGATCCACTGTGGTGACCCCTAACTGGGAAAAGCCGAAAGAAGAAGAAGTTCTGTATATCACATATTGTGCGGTCAGCAAAGCTCTGACAGATGACACATAGTAGTAACATGTCCATTGCTGCTGCACCATAACACATAGAGCTGTGAGGATTAAATGGGGGCAGGGGATAATTACATTGTCTACACTGGTTCCAATGTAGGTCACTAACAGATACTGTTCTGATAGTACTGATGCTACATCTAGCGTCACAACATGATTTAAGCTCCTGTAGACAGAGAAATCCTGGCATTCAGAATTGAAAATCTTCATGACTCATCATGCTAACTTTATATGTTTCTGAATCACTCCACCATGTCTGATTTCATCATTTATACAAGCGATGATGTTGACATTCATTTGCATGTAATTATATGGCTATTTGCATGTGAGCACCCTGTCCTCTTTCTATGATAACACGGTCTCTGAATCATGATGCTCAAAGCACTAAATTGCATAACACAGAGAGCTACATGTTTCTGAATACTATCAAATAATTATAAATCTCTATATCACTAGTCACACTGTCCTATGTAATACTATGCCTTACTGGCTTAAGTTATAATCTATTGTAAATATTCTGTATCATGTTCTCCATTGCACCTACCAACAGAAATCTGTTTGTGTATATTCATATAGTGCATTGTGTAAGAATGTGTTAATTGTAAATGTGTTAATCGACTGAAGTTCTTATACATTGTGAATTTTTTATGATTTTGTTACTCTGTAGAAGACCACTGGCTGAGGTATTAGAAGTATCACTACTAGAAATAACACCCTGCCTGTTTTAATACTTCCTGTTTATTGTGCTATTTATTACTCCTTTATTACTTAAAGATGATGGCTATCAACTTGGACTCTCTAAAAAACGTCCAGATGCTACTTAGAAAAGGCCCTAAATCCTCTACAGAAAAAAATAGTAGATGAGTTTACTCCATTAGAAGGTATTTAGGTGATGGTGGATCAAATACGGGTAAAGACATTATGGCTCATTATTTTTGGTTCAGAATAAAAGGCTTATGGGGCTTTTTGTCTCCCCTGTCCTTAATGTTACCATGAATGTTTCCAGTGGAATAAAATGCTTATAAATGAACTTGAAAACTGTTTATATAAGAGACAATAATACTTGTTTAAATATAATAGCAATTAAAGATGTCATAAAGATCTGAACATAACACCAAGAGGCCCTCATTGTTTTGAGATACCATTATCACAGTTCATTGATGGAAACCCAGTAGAAGATATTTTTAAAAATGCTGGTTTGCAGCAGTGTCTTGAAGTAAGTACAAATTCAAATAGAAATGGACATGATTAAATATGAGAAATTAGCCTCAGAGGGTAAGGAACAGGTTACTAAAAGGAAAGTGTCTGAACTGGATGGTATTTAAAAAAAAGGCTAATTATCAGGTGTATCTTAATCTAAAAAAATGTAATTAATTCTAAATATTACTCACAGCACAGAAGTAAGACAAAGTATCCAGTCTCACGATAGAATTAACTTAAGGAATAAACTCACCTGGTGTCAGGATTCAAAGAATGTAGGAAATACCTCCCAGAGTGAAACCAGTGATGAAAAGATGAGTCTTATACAGTCCACCACACTAAATGACTGGTCCATGATTCATGTCTTCCCTAGAAATCATAACTGTTACAGTCCAGCACACTGAATGACTGGTCCATGATTCATGTGTTCACTAGAAATCATAACTGTTACAGTCCAGCACACCGAATGAATGGTCCATGATTCATATGTTCACTAGAAATCATAACTGCTGCAGTCCAGCACACTGAATGACTGGTCCATGATTCATGTGTTCACTAGAAATCATAACCGTTACAGTCCAGCGCACTGAATGACTGGTCCATGATTCATGTCTTCACTAGAAATCATAACTGTTACAGTCCAGCACACTGAATGACTGGTCCATGATTCATGTGTTCACTAGAAATCATAACTGTTACAGTCCAGCACACTGAATGAATGGTCCATGATTCATATGTTCACTAGAAATCATAACTGCTGCAGTCCAGCACACTGAATGAATGGCCCATGATTCATGTCTTCCCTAGAAATCATAACCGTTACAGTCCAGCACACTGAATGACTGGTCCATGATTCATGTCCTCTCTAGAAATCATAACCATTACAGTCCAGCACACTGAATGACTGGTCCACGATTCATGTGTTCACTAGAAATCATAACTGTTACAGTCCAGCACACTGAATGACTGGTCCATGATTCATGTGGTTCACTAGAAATCATAACCATTACAGTCCAGCACACTGAATGACTGGTCCACGATTCATGTGTTCACTAGAAATCATAACTGTTACAGTCCAGCACACTGAATGACTGGTCCATGATTCATGTGGTTCACTAGAAATCATAACCGTTACAGTCCAGCACACTGAATGACTGGTCCATGATTCATGTGTTCACTAGAAATCATAACCGTTGACCATTTTAACAATTTAGACAAAAAGGTAGAAAGATGGGCAAGGGCAGCAGGTTTTTTTAACAACTACAAAAGAGCAACTGAACAAATACATTTAATGGTTACATTGACATTATTGGTTCACAATTTTTTATAATGAACAGTTTACCATGTCTATTATTAATTTGTTGATCTAGCATTCAGTGATTCTCATCTTCTTTATTGTCAGATGGATAAAGGTTTGTTCCCACTGTGATACTTTGGTTTTATAAATGGAATGTGTAGTGCTTTAAACTCATTAGAAAACTGCATTTATTTATTTATTTAACTGAGGGTGCTATGGACTCTCTGACTACATTTAAATGCTTCGGAGATTATGTTAGTTCTCTGGTGACCCTTCATTCCAATAATCCTGAAGTTGATACAACTGTGTCTTAATGATTATATCCCTACTGCTAAAAATATTTTAGCCAATTTGTGACAGTGAAATTGTAAGTAATTTCTCTACTTTTTTATTTTATCGTGTTAAAGAGCAACATGATTATATTTAAAGGTTACATAATACTCTGAATATAACTTTAATAAAAGTAATGGCAAGGCATTAAGGAGCTTAATATGAACAGTGTGTTGCTATTAAGCCAGCAGATAAGGGCAATATAATGGTTATTATGACTGCATCACACTATATATAATCCGTGTACGGTTCACCTACAGGATAAAAATACATCCAAAGAAGTCTCAAAAGATGACTAAGAACAGGCTCTGTATAATTTACGAGTTGGTAGATAAAGGAATGAAATTATGTTTAACTTCAGATAAAATTAAAAGTCCTATTTAACAATATTCTCATATATAAACTTTTATTGTCTTCCTAAACTTCATAAGGATTACTATAACCATCCTGAGCAGGATGTTTGTTTTTTTTTAGAAAGCATTAGTAAAGTACCTGATTTTTTTTATAGAATTACATGAATAAACTGACTTCATTGATTAAAAACTCTAATCAGCTGTTTAATAAAAATGATATATTATGTAATGACTGGTCATTAACATTCAAAAACAAGCATGTTGATTGGTCAGCCTAACCAGCGTGCCTGTTGTAAAATTGAGAAATAGACCAACAGTAAGAGTCCAGCCACTAAAGTATCATTGAGTGGCTGGACTTTCTTATCGGCGTATACAACTTCCAGTCATAACTCTCAACTGAACATATTTTTGCAGAATGTTTTGATTCAGATTTTTGATCTGTTTCTCATAAAAGTGTGTGTGGGTTTTTTTTGGTAAATCATTTAAAGTTAAAGCTAAACATTTGGGTTTCAGATTTCATACCCTTCAGGAAATTAATGCTAATGCAAAACCTGTTATTCAATCAATTTACTTAATTTGTAATAGCAATAGGTAAAAACCTTCCCTACTTTTGAACCATTATCCCCCGATTATTTATGGCTTTGTCCAGATTTTCTGCTCTAAGAGGTTGAGATGTATGCTTTAAGACAACAAACATTGTAGATCCGGCAGGTGTTTGTAAGCTACTACGTCAGCCATGATGTTCTACAACCAAGAAGAATCAGGTACGTTAAAAAAAAAAAGAAATTAAAAATATCTTTTTTTTGTTGTTTTGTTTTATTCTATTTCCCCCTATACTCTTTTTAAAATTGTTTTCACCACTCCTATCTTTTAATGCTATACCAGTCTTTGCTGTTTTTGTATATGACTTGTTATCAGTTAAAAGGATGCATGGAGGTGCAGCAGTACCGTTGTTGCCTCACAGCAAGAGGTTCTCCCGTTCGATTCTCGGCTGGAGTGCAGAGAGTGCCTTCTGTGTGGAGTCTGCATGTCCTCCCCATGGTTGGGTGGCATTCGAAAGACATGCTTAAATGGGTGTGCCTTCGTTGAAGGTTGGACATCGAGCTGGCACCTCTGCGTTTGTGAAAATCTACTGCCAATCATTAGCAGACCAGAGTTCCGCTGTGGCGACCCCTAACCGGGAAAAGCCGAAAGACAAACAACAACAACTTGTTATCAGTTAAAAATTAAGCTTAGAAATTCTTACTTACTTATTTGTAACTACACTCTTTACAATCTTGTATTCTTTACAATTATAACCATTTGTATTTCTGAACTCTGCACTGTACCTACATGTGCTATAATGCTGATTCTAACTGCCATGCATGCTTAATCTGCTTTACTTATTATATGTACTTTTTTCTTGTTTTATTAACTTAATACTTATTCAACATATTGTATGTAATTACTGTGGAGTTTTTCTCCCTGGGTCTCCACTGAAAAAGGGCTTTGTCCCTGCTGGACTAACCTGGTCAACAGATGTCAAATAAATAAACAGAGCTGATTTTTCCTGTATGCAGAACATTGTGGCTGACACAGTAGCTCATAAATACCTTCCCCATCTATATTTCTTTCCAAACCACTGGTGTACTGTGTAAGCGTGGGAACGTAAGTCCCATACACATGCACAGTACATCAAGCGACCCCAAGACATAACATTTATTTATTTATTTAACATTTGTAGAGCAGGAAAGTCTGACTAGGACAGAACTTATTTTCAGAGGAGGCCCAGATTAATGCTCCAAACCCATGTCTTTGGAATGTGGGAAGAAACCGGAGTACCCAGAGGAAACCCATGTAAATGCAGGGAGGACATGCAGACAACACAGAGGGCACCCCAGCTGAGAATTGAACCAGAGAGCATCTTCCTGTGAGGCAACAACATTAACTGCTGCACCACTATGCCATTATACCCTTCAGAAAATTAAGTGGAAGAACACCACAGCACTGTTATACAATGACATCATTTAAGAAAAGTAATTTTTTTTTCTTAAATAGTGTCATTGTATAATATGAATAACCCATGGCTGGGTGTGGGTAATGCTGGATTTACCCACAGTTGGCTTTGTTTGGTCACAAGGGCAAAACCACACCAACCATGGGTAAATCCAGCATTACCCACACCCAGCCGTGACTTATTTCTATAATATCACACAGAAAAAATATGCATTTGGTCAGTATAGATGTAGTCAGCTTACATCTCTGAACCCTTGGACTATTTGTCTCAGGCAGATATGTCCCTAGCCTTAAGCAACATTTTACCTTCACCTAGGATGATGGCTCAATACAAACATGCAAATAGAAAATTACTGACTTCAATAACTTACTTAGTCTCTGCTGTCATTCTAAAGGGATCCAGTATTTGTCAGCCTGGGCTAACATAATCGACAGGCCTCAATGCTTGGCCAGAAATGGTCTTCATCTGTCACCCCTGGTATTTTTACACCTCCTTGCACATGTTCAGACCACAAACTGAAGGCTTGAAAACTAAAGGAGGCAGTGTATCAATATTTTTAAAGACAAATACACCTCCAGAGTGGTTAACCGTGTGATTCCCTGGAGATACTTCAGGTGCAATTAACTGTTGGTAGGACAACTATTAAAGTAATTGCCAACTACAGGACCCCCTCCATGAATCAGGACACCCACTCAGCCTATTTGGATCTACTTCAGTCTATCAAGATACATCAAAGCACCATGGGTTTGGGTGACTTTAACTACCCATCCATTGAACGAGTAAATTATTCATGCTCAAACTAACTTGCTCAAAGTTCCTTGACCTCATTAACTCCTATGCCCCTGACCAGCTGGTTGACACCCCCACAAGGGGTGTCAACATCCTAGATCTGGTGCTTACCAATATGAGGTACCACGGTAGCACCCCCCACTGTCAGGTCTTCCCTGGTGAGATCTGACCACATATCAGTCTCATTCAAAGTAACTATCACACCTGCCACCCTCCTCAGCAGCAACTAAACTAAAACCTTCTTCAAAGCAGATTATAACGTCTTACGGGATGATACAGTTAGCTTCATTGCACCCCCCTCCTCAGATGGAACTGGAAACTATGCTGAATTCTACACACCTGTATAACTGCATTGACTCGGCTGTACCTGATAGGACCAAAACAAGCTCTTCAAGGAAGTGAACCTTAAACTGGAAGCACTTCCTCCTCAGCCTAAAGAAGCAAATGAGACTTCTTGTGAAGTCCTCAAAAGCAAACTACAAATCCAAATTAGCATCCTTATCTAAGGACAGCCATAAGGCATTCTTTAGTTACATCCATAACCTGAAAGAAAAGGCCCAGATTTGTGCCAAACTGGTAATTAACAATATCACATATACTGAGCCTGTGGACATAGCTAACCTGTTGGCCAACAGGTTCTGTAAAAACTTTAGTCCCCTGTCCCCATCACACGTATTCCATGACATCCCTACACCTGTCCCCTACCTTGTATCTCTAAAGAGTAGGTCATAAATGTCCTCTCTAAGGCCAAAAACACAGCACCTATGGGACCTGATAACATCCCAGGCTACATCCTACATTGGCTCCAACAACAATTAGCAAAACCATTGGGTACCCTTTTCCATCATAGTTTAAGCACTGGCTTCATCCCAGCTGAATGGAAAGTTATTCCTTTGCACAAAGGTGGTGCATCCACTGACCCCCCAGGAACTATAGACCTATTAGCCTGACTAGACTTATCTGCAAGGCCATGGAGTGAATCATTATGGACCTTATCAACAAATATATAGCAATCTCCAAATACTTGACCCTACTCAGTTTGGATTTGTCAAAGGGAGAGCATGCCTGTTAATTCTGGTGTATTCTTGAGATAATCACTAAGGCCCTGGATGAGGGGAAATTGGTACATACAGCCTTCCTAGACTTAGACAAGGCTTCTGATACTATCCTCCACTCAGGCATCATTGACAAATTGACCCAGCTAGGTATCAACTCTTATATCATTAGATGGGTCCCTAACTGGATCACTGATAGAACACATATAGCCAAAATAGGGAAATCCACCTCCAACAACAGATATGTAACCAGTGGTGTTCCACAGGGACCAGTCCTGGGACCTCTACTGTTTGGAATTTATTTCTCTGAATTACAAGCAAAAACTAAAGGTCTGTGGCTGACAAAATTTGCTTATGACTGCAAACTGGGAGCGGTCATAAAATCTCCAAATTATGTCAACATCCTACAAAAGGGTCTTATACATACAAATGATTGGTTCCAAACTAGTGGCCTTATACTCAATGCAAAAAAATGTATTATCATCCCTTTCAGTATAAGCGATGTTCCTGCTAATGACCACATCAATAGCAACACCTTAAGTATGCACTCAGTGGCGAGAGACCTGGGCACAAGGGTTAACAGCAACCTTATCTTTGATCTCCATGTCTCCACAGAGGTAAGAAGGGCTTTCTATATTGCTCATCTCATAAGTAAGGGCATTGCCTCCAGAAAAAAAGAAGTTATAACCTTCCTGTAGTCTTTCCTCATCAGGACAATAATTGAGTACAACACCCCTTTTGGTATGTGCCTTTCCAAGCACCTGCAACAATTGAAGAGACCACAAAGCTTCCTTACAAGGAATGTTCAAGGTCATCAGCATCTGTCCTATGTGGATCATCTGAAATCACTGTCACTTTATTCTGTTTCATACAGAATACTCAGAGGCAACTTCTGCCTTGCATATAAGGCAATCTCTGACCCTGCTTTATTGGAAATGCTGCATATCCACAAGTCAAATGGTACACAGGTTACTTGCTCTAAAGAACTTAATCTGGTATGTGACATTAATAGAACCTTCCAGAGGGACAGATTTATTTCCCAGAGGTTACCACACCTTTGGAACAGACTCCCACTTCATGTCAAACAGATCACCTCATTTGCCCTCTTCAAACGAATTTTGGACGATTGGATGGGTAACCGTAAATTCACCCCGGGGTTTCCAACTGTGTCTCTCTTGGGCAGGGGCAATAGGTGCTGATTGCAGAAATAAGGGTAGAACTTGGCTAGGCTTGTAAGGGCACTAGAGCCATTAGCCTAGTAACTTCTTATGATCCTATGATCCTATATACAACTATAAGACTCGAAGGTGTTATTTATGCACTTAGATATATATTAGTTTCCAATGAAATATTCAATTATATTTTGCAAATAGTTTAATTTATCTGCAATGGTGTGTCCTTTACCCCTCTATATGCTAATTAATTAAATTGCCTTTTTGAAGATTGTTATAAACATATTAACAAAAAAAGGTTCATCATTATTTTATATGTATAACTGACATATTCCTTATACATACTCGTAGTAAAAATGATATATTAGAATTTATTTTGAATATTCTCAAAAATTACTTAGGTCTAAAAATGATGTATTAATTTTTTGACACTAAGATTGTTTCCTGAGATTACTGTCATTACATACAGCTTAATATGGCAATTTCTATTTTACATGTATGTCTTTTCAGGCACCATAATAAGATAGGCACTGGATGACATCACAAAAACAATGCTTCGTTTAACTATTTTCATAAAATTAATTGTTATAAGGAGCAGATAACTGAAAACTCTGCCACTAGTGGAGCTTCTTAGGGTTTGTAGAAGCTGTAGCATTTAGGATGTCTTCCAAGTTGAAGCAAGAAAGATTATTAAAGTTTTTATTACTCAGAGATAAAATGGCTATCAAAAATGTATATTGGAAAAGTTGCTGTTTTACATGTGACACTTTAATTTGTTATTAACAACTAACCTCCATGCCTTTAATGGTTTTCTATCTGGTGCAGGGGTTTACAATGAAAACTGTATATATTTTGCAATTAAATATAATATCATATGTTGAGTGCATCATTAGTTAATTTGCTCTGCAATTCAGTAAGGGCTACTGCCAGTGGTAAGACCTAATGTGGACATTTTCACACTTGTGGTAGCCCTTGTCAATTCAGAGAGAAGCCCTCTACAGCGATTTTAAGTGGCCTATAAAATCACTGTGCTGGGCAATCTTCTCAGCCAAGCTACATGTTAATGAGAAATTCTGGGAAGTGGTCTATGCTAATTACCCATGTGAAATCCCTTAGAAATGCAGGCAGTAAGGCATTTGCACCGCTGAGTAATTCAGCAATGACTGGGCTGTATAAGATAGCTCAGCAGGCCAAGTTAACGATTTTATAAAAAGTTCACACTCATGTATTACTTTCAATGTGTGAGATTTCATTAGAGGTAAATGCTGGGGAGTTTAGTGGACAAGTAGTGGTGGGGTATCTCTGCCTGTTTGTATGTAGGTGTCTGCATGTATGAGTGTATGTAGGATGCATGAATAGACTCAGGTGAGAGAGTGTGACTTTGCATGTGTGTGTGTGTGTGTGTGTGTGTGTGTGTGTGTGTGTGTGTGTGTGTGTGTGTGTGTGTGTGTGTGTGTGTGTGTGTGTGTCCGTGTGTGGTGTGGTGTGTGTGCTGTGTGGGTGTGTGTGTGTGTGTGTGTGTGTGTGTGTGTGTGTGTGTGTGTGTGTGTGTGTGTGTGTGTGTGTGTGTGTGTGTGTGTGTGTGTGTGTGTGCAGCCTTCATTCCCCAAAAGGGAACACTCCCCCACTACAACTAGAAAATGGAATACCTCAACCAAACTGAAAATGGAAAGCGGTACCCTTTGAAAATGCCACCAAAATTACCAAATTTACCCAATACTTACATTGCAACTTTTAAGTGCTAAATTAGCAATGTCTTTTTTTACTACAACTCATTAAACTACAAAAATGCTCATAAAATCAAAAAACTTTAAAAACAACAAAAAAAAAATAAATAATAGTATATTAATGTAATTGAAAAAATAAAAAAAAAAAATTTAAAATTTTTTAAAAAAAAAAGGATTTATGTTTGCTTCTGAAAAGGGTGATTTACATGCTCTAGTCAGCTTCATGCTCATAGTGATGAAAAAAAAAGAATGAAAAGATTCAAAAAATTATGAAAATGTATGAAAATATATATATAATATATATATATATACCTACTAAAAAAAGTACACACTGTGCAAAAATATATAAATATAAAATAAAATAGGGACAACAGAAGACAGAAGCAAAGAATGAGCAAAGCAGAGAAAATTTGAGGAGGGACACTAGACACTAAGCAATTTTAAATACTACATTAATCCAATTAAAAAAATAATCTTTTGCACCATAAAAGATATGAGGGGATGACACTAAACACCAGGGACACTCATTTAATATGCCATTTTAAAAAGTTTGATTTGAACGCTGTGCCCTAATTAACTTGCGTAATGATTAATAAATTAAGACCAGTGATTCCTGCACTAATTAGAGACAAAAGAGAAAATGATTATTGTTATCTTAAATCAAATGAAGACAGAGGAGAAAAAAGCTTTGACCCCCAGTACCCATGGCACAGGCCCTTAGCAAAGCAGAGCTTTAGTCCAGAGTACTAACCCTAGACACTAGACATTAGATTACACTAATTCACTTTAAATAAATAAGACAAGGGGACAAAGTCTATATTCTTGGTACAGAAAAGCAACTCATTCACAAAGTAGATCTTTAGTCCTCTACATCTACTAACGATTCCATGAACTAGTCGCCCTTGTATCCTGATGGTTTCTGAATAATAAGAAGCATATCGGAGATATAAACTCGAAAACAACATTAGGGAGAAATTGTAAATATTACTCTGACTAATTTAAAAAGTTAATAGAAAAATGAAAATTGAATCTCCGGCATTCCTGGGATGCACAGCAGGATGCTTCTGTAAACTGTGGGACAGTAAGTTGAATGTGTGTATGTTTGTGAGAGAATAAATGATGTGAATGCATTTAACAACATGGCTAGTGGGCTGTCAGAAGTGATTACCAAATGAAACTGCTAATTAGAACTAACGGTAAGACCACATTATTCAGAGACCTACAAGTTAGCTAATACATTCATAGATTCATAAATTGTTGCTAGGCTAACAACTCTGGAGGTCTTTCTAAGCCTAGCCAAGTTTTCCCAAAAAATAATAATGTCTTATATCCATAGAACATTGAGAGCCAGGCATTTATAAGCTAGCTCTGTCTATAAGTGACATGGGTGTCATGCCTGGTGTAAATTTCCTATTCCCCATCCACTTGTCTAGGTTATACATAAACTGGGTAACAGACAAACTCAGCTTCACATGGATGGGAAGCCTGTTCCATAGAAGAGGCAGTCTCTGGGACACATCTGTCTCTCCAGTATGCTCTGTTTCAGTCACAAACAAAATTCAGACCCATAGACCTTGTATTTCTGGTACTCTTTGACTTATGAATATGATGAGATTCATAAGTGTAAGGTTTGGTAATGCCTTTTAAGCCAGGCATAGATCACCCTTCAGCAATCTATAAGAGACTTAGTACATGGAAAGGGCTTTAAGGTGCTTTGCATAAGACAGGTTTGTTATGCTTTTTATTCTTTTTTAAGGAACCTCTGAGGTTGCACTAGTTGCTGCAAATGCCTGGTTGGATACATACCAAAAGGAGCACTGTACTCTATGATTGCTCTGATAAGGTTGGAGTACAGTGGGATAATGACATCTTTGGACCTAGATACCATGCCCTTACTTATAAGTTGCACAATGTAAAAGGATTTCTTCACCACTGTGGGCATGTGGTGGTCGAATGTAAGGTTACTGTCTACATGCACACCCAAATCCCTGACCACTGGGTTGACTCTCAAAAGCGTATTATCAATATGGTAACTAGCCAGGATGGTTGACTTCCCAAAGGGTACAATTATGCATTTCTTAGCACTGAGTTTAAGACCATGCCTTTGGCACCATTTGTTGGTTAGGGATGGAACTCCTTGAAGAATGCTAGTGTCTGCAGGGGAGTCTATGATAGCCAACAGGTTGCAATCATCTGCAAAATTAGTCTGCTATAAACTTTCAACATTTGAGTCCATTTCAGAGAAACAGATGCCAAACAGGAGTTGGCCCAGTACTGAACCCTGGGGGATTCTATTAGTGACTGGCCTCTTGGTGTAGGTAGCCTCACCTATTTTGACCTCCTGGGTCCTATCAGTGATCCAGTTGTCTATCCAACAGGTGATAAAAGAGTTTATAGCTAAATTTGCGACATTGTTTATAATGCCTGAGTGGGGTGTTGCATGAAAGCCTTGGCCAGTTTGAGGTAAGCAGTATGCACAGTCTTACATTCATTCAATGCTTTGGTGACCTTCTCCAAAAAGTCTACCAGATTTAATAGGCATGAACTTCCTTTAACAAAGCCAAACTGTGATGGGTCCAGTGTTTGCAGGTTACCTATGTCTTCATTTATCATGTCCGTGATGATTCTTTCCATGGCCTTACCTATGAGGCTGGTAAAACTTATGGGCCAGTAGTTACCTGGATCAGTGGTTGGTCCTCCTTTGTGCAGGGGAATGACTATAGCAATATTCCATTCCTTGAGCACAAAACCTGAATGAAGTTTAAGTTTTGTGCCCAAGGAATTGTAGCTAACATGTCTCTGAACTGCTTTTTTGTGACTGGAAACTACTGCTTTTGAGCTACAGCAGTTTCTGCCAGCACAGTGTGCTGTCTTTGAATCTGACCTTGGATTTTAAGCTTTGGAAATGTTTTCAACAGAATCCTTTACTATTTCTTGGCATCTCAAATAGATACAAGATTTCATATACTATGGGTAATAACCAGACTTCCTGGTACATTGTCATTTAAAAAACACAGTCCAAAAATTAGGCACCCCATCACATGAAAGGCTAATATGGCTCCTTGTGGTAGATGCAATATGTCTAATCAAGTTAATAGGCTTATTAGACTTAGTAATTCTAATTTCTAAGGGACTTAAGTCACTCGGTGCCCATGTTATCTTTATGAAACTGAAAAAAAACACTAGGAGCTTTAATTTTAAAATGTACATACATATTAGGTGTGCTTGTAATGAGAAAACTGAGAAGTCAGTAATAGGACATTTTAAGGGTACATAATAAAGGTGCTTCATTACTGTTAATAAATTACTTCCTATGGTGCAGGGCTTGATTCTCTCAGATTTCCTTTACCTATTGTGTTACCTTGATGAAGTCACTTAACCAACCAGTGCTTTGGGGTAACTTAGAATTTGGGATAGGTTGTGTAATGGTCTCCTAGACTGCATGCCTAGTAACAACTATGAATGTAAATGTTATTTTCTCTGACAAGCATCGTGATAACAGGGAGAAGCTTCTGGATTCCTTAGTATGACATGAAGAAGCTATAAACACACACACACACTCACACACACACACACACACACACACACACACACACACACACACACGTGCGCACACAAGCACATGCGCATACACAGATATATATATTTTTAATGTAATACTTTGAAGTCTTATGACTTAAACAGGAAACAGGAATTAGAGTGATGTTTTTATTATGAATATTTTAATTTTCATTTTATGTTTCTTATTCCATTAATTAAACTGGGCGGCCACGGTGGTGCAATGGTTAGCACTGCCACCTCACAGCAAGAGGTTCTCCGGTTCGACTCTTGGCTGGGGTGCCTTCTGTGCAGAGTCTGCATGTCCTCCCTGTGGTCGCGTGGGTTTCCTCCGGGAGCTCCGGTTTCCTCCCATATCCCAAAGACAGTAGTGGATTGGACACTAAATTCACCTTAGGTGTGAGTGTGTGCATGTGTGTGCCTTCTGTGGAAGGTTGGGCACCAGGCTGGCAGCTCAACACCATAAAACTCCATTGCCAATCATGAACAGACAAGGTTTTCCGCTGTGGCAACCCCTAATGGGAAAAGCCAAAAAAAAGAAGAAGATTCTATTAATTAAATTATTGATGAGTTGATTGACTTAATTGAAGTCTTTGTATACTGTGAATGTTTTATTTTATTTTTTTTGTTGCTCTGTAGAAGACAATTGGCTAAGGCATTAGGACTTTGTTAGAAATAAAGTCCTGCCATTTCAGTCCTTTCTGTTTATTTTATTGTTTATTATGAATCAGATATATATAGTTATTCTGGGGACAATATGACAGACACACTACTGGTTTAGAAGCACACAATTAGTAAGATTCAACTAAAACCAAAAGGAAAAGCTGGTGTTAATGTATGTTCAGTGAACAGCCCAATTTAGATAATTTTGCATTACCAGTATTTGTCTCTTCACTGTCTAATCTTGCACAATACATCCATCCATCCATCCATACACAACTCTTTTTATCCCATTTCTGCACATGGGGTCGGGGTGTCACTTCAATAGTGGCTATCTTCTAGAGCCAAGGTTACCATGCAGGGTGTCTAGCCCTGCTGTGGTTCTTGCACAATACATCACGATTCATCAACTTTCAACTCATTTTCACCAGTAGCAACATCCATACAATCTCTGATCCATGCCCACTTTGCAAGCTGTAAAATATAAGCCTTCCCACTCATGCCTATAGCCCCCAGAGAGTGCTCCCCACTATAATTACAAATATTTATCTCATTTTAGTAGTTAGAGATGCACAATCATAAGTACAGAATTCCATTATTGTGCATTTTTATCTCCAAACAATAAAACATACAGTTGGCTTTGCAAAATAAATAAATAAACATAAAATAGATTTTTCTCTACATTTTTTAAACTAATATATCACTGGTAGTACAGTGGTGATTGAAAAATGCAAGGTAAACATTTTATTTTATATTAATTCCAGTAAGGTTTTCCCATCATGCAACTGCACTGTTCCTCTTTCTGTGTCTGTCTGTTGTAACTGGAGCCATGCAGATGCATGACATCACCAGAGAGCAAGTTAGTCAGATCAACAGATGTCTGCAGTTATGGGTAGAATGGGCTTAGTAGGGGGCAAGTATTGATTGTTATAGGTATGTTAGCACGGTACGTTGGGGGCCCAAAATGCAAACAAAGCCAACCCCCCCAACCTTTTGGTCCCCCACACCCATAGCAACCCATAACTTGGTATTTACCATAATACCCACCAATTTAAGAATTAATGCTATAACTTTAAATAATATAATAGCATAACTATTGCTTACATTAAATCCGCGAGATGGCTGGCATCCCTCATCCTCCGACACTGATACTTCCGGGCGAGTCTGATGTACTGTGGCAGCCTCGCAGAGAGAAAGCAAGAGCGTGAGCAAAAGCAAAAGAGAAATGTTAATGAGTTTTTTTTGTTTAAGAGCCAGTTTTAAAATAAGCAACGGACAAAGGAATTTTAAAAAAAAATAGTTGTCTCATCTCCGTTTTTTATTTAGTCTTTAACATTTAACTTTAAATCATTATCTTTCAAATTCAAAAAATTGTTTGTTTTCATTTAACACTAAGTTAAATGGGTTATGGATTGCTTTAATTTTTTTAAAATAAGCATGAAAGAAACGAACGGTTTTTGTCTCCGCGGTTTATTTAAATGTTAACATTATTACAGACCATGTTACATTGTTTGAAAACGAGTTATACTAATGGAAAAAAAAAAACGGACCTTTTTTTCACCTTTATAACTCGATGAATAACGGCACGCTGGCCAATCATCAGCGCACGCTTTTGGGGATCATGGTATAATATTCTGTTTTCCATAACAGTACAATCAGGGAAAAGGCCAACAGAAAAACAGAAAATCAAGGAATTACTTTAATATTTTACTTACATACTTAGGAAGTCATCATATTAACAGGTATTGCTTTAGCATGCATTTTGTAAAGGATAAGAAGTTTGAAACTTGCAAGTCTCTCATTATTTTGTGTCTACAATGTGTAGAGTTGGAAAGTTGACATGATAACAGGTTTTACATTAACATGCAGTTTCTGAAGATCACAAATTCTGAAACTTAAATACGCATGTGTGTGTGTACATTTATATGTCTATGTATATATTTATGTCTGTATATATTCATATGCATGTATATTTCTATGTATGTAGGTATGCTTATATAGTCTGTCTGTATAAACCTATATTTATAACAGCTCACACTTCTTAAGGCCAATTGCCTTTTTGTCGAAATGAACATGGGGTTGGTATTTGTTACTAAGGGGGTATGAGAGTGAAAGCCCCACATCGGAGGGGTGGGTGTGAAGCTTTCCCACATAAAATCATTTTCTTGGTGTATTTTATTTAGGGTGTAGTGTATTTTTGGTAAGGGTCACTGATGAGGGCTTTTATAGGGTGTTTATGGGGTGCTTATTTTGCATTTTTGGGGTGATGTTGATGGTATGATTATATTAAGAAGGAGCAGACATTGAGAATGTTGACTACTGTGTTGACATTTTTTTTTATCAGCTATTTGGTGGAAAATTAAAATACATACATTTGTGAGGCAGTAAATCTGCAGGTGACAGAAATTCTACTCAGGCTAATTATTATTTTTGTTAATAAACTAAACTACCAGTTCATGTTCAACTCCTTGGCATACAATCATTTTGTACTAAGAAGTTATTACAAACAACACAATCTTCCCTGATGAACTCAACATGTCCTCTCAGCCATCTTCAATTTTTTTTAAAGTAGCAGCCACCACAAACAAGACTAAAAACCAAAACTGTGGTGAATCTAAAGAAAAAACAAGTCCAGTAACCACAAAATGGTTTACTAATTCCCCCAAAAAACTTATAAAAAAGTTAATGTTTCATTCACCAAACAATACTTATGAACTTTGTGGTTGCTTGACTTGTTTCTTCCTTGGAATCACCACATCTTCTATTTTTACTATGGAATCAATGTTTCTCAGTTTATTCTGGTAATTTTTTGCTTGCTCCATTTATAAGCACATCAGTCTCATGGACATTTATTTTATTTTCTCAGTTGTCTCATCAGAATAGTGAAATACCAAGGGCCAGATTCCAAAAGGTTTGCTGTCAGTGTAAGTCCGTCCTGATTCCAAAAGACGTGCTCTCAGTGTAAGTGACTTACTTTGGCATAAGTCCTGTCTGTAAACATGTTTACACTGGGGCCAAATTCCAAAAGTCCTGATCTCAGTGTAAGTGGTCACTTACACTAAGAGCAAGTCTTTTGGAATTGGGCCCTAATAGTCTCCCATTGCAAAATACCTTTAATGTTGCCTGGAAAAATATTTAAATGACAGAACTTTACACTTATACTTTCATCACATCTATGAACTAAAAACAGCACCTTAAATTCAGCTTGGAATAGCACAAACACAATTCTTTTACCACAGGAAATATTCTGCCTGGTTGCCACTGCTTCCAAAGTACTTGCTCTGTCTCATAGTAAGTCAAATTCTTGACCAATATTAGCCTAAGATTTCCATATCTGACTGCTCTTTTAAGACAAAGGCAGACCTTTTACTGATGCAGACCCCAAGGACTCTTTATTAAAACCAAAACACTTAGCTATTTTAATTGCCACATAGTCTGACAACTCATTATTTGCCACACCCTTCAAAACATTACATAATAAATCATGTTGTTGTGCTCTATCTTCCAGTACAACGACAAGTGACTTAATATACTCAAGTCTTAACTGTCCATGTTGCTTTTCTTGGAACTCTACCATTTGAAGTCTAACCGGACCTATCACCTCCTGTTGTTAATGAGGTTATTTGCAGTCCTCAGTAGTGACAACCTCAAGCGTTTTCATGCACGTCAGACATTCCCATTAAATTCCTTAGCTCAATTTTTATTGCTCCCAGGCTGTTGATCACCTCACTCATATTCAGTCTAAACATCTTTTTAGAATGTCTGGCAGATGAATGCTAAATATCAAGGGGACTTGTTTCTGACTTGCAGACTTTCTCACCTCAAAATATTCCACAACCACCTCAAAATATTCCACAACCACCATACAGTCTATATCTTCCATTAGTTTTTCGCTTCCCTCCAAATCATGTCAAATTAACTACTTTCAGTGCTTTATTATACAGCTTATACTTTTAATTATGTGGTGCATCCTGGGAGAATGTCCCGTTTGAAGTACCACTATGCATGTACACCCAGAGAATACATGCACTCTTAAAAGATCGGATATAGTGTACATGACTACAGCTGCACTAAGTAAATAAAATTGAAATTGACAATTAAGAACATTTAGCAATACAACTAAAATAAAATTTAGACTCTGCTTGGATTTAGTTTAACATTACCAGATGCTTACGTGATAATGAAATGTAAATATACCGATAACAGTCTAGTATGGTGATATGAAAAACAGATCTAAACATACAATTTAAAACTAAGCATACATACTGTCAATGATGCAACCATTGAAAGTTACAGATCATTTTAAGAAATGTTCAAGTATTTGATGTTGATGATATGGGATTCAAATGTCACATAGCTTTGTCCTATGTACCCCACTGTGTGGAGAATACTTATTGGATGCTTATGAATGACTTGAAATTTTTATTAATAGTGTTGATATGTCAAAAGTGAAACAAAGCCTGATTAACACAAGTGCCCAGTCTCGTGTCTGCCTTCATTTAAAAAAAAATAAAATAAAAATGGCTTTATGGCTTAGACAGGCATATGTAGCCTTATGGAGTAAAAATCCTAAAAATAATCAATTACTCAATTTTGTAGAAAAAAAGTAAGACAATACTTTGCTTTTACCTGACACTGGAACAGTGTTAGAGGGACTTCTGTCCTCACATGAAAGATGACTTCCATACCCCTATAATAAAAGTAAGTAAGCAAATAAATACATTCTATTTGTATGGCAGCTAGGAGGTGAAGAGAAAACACAGTGTCAGCTTTCCATTATACTTTTGATATAACTAAACTAGTAGTTCCAGAGACTGTTTATATCTAATGTATGTTTATTCATTCATGTATTTATACTTTGGTACCAGCAAAGTGGACTTACCGTTTTACCTTTCTAACCATTTTCTGAGACAAAATGCCAAACAATTATGTTTACACAGGCAATTGAGTTCAGTTCACATGTATTAAACAGTGAACTTCAATGTCTGTGAGTCTAATATGAAACATTTTTTGTGAGTCAACATAAATCCTGAGAACACAATCATTACCAAAGTTGTTCTAGTAGCAGTTTGTGCGTCCACCTAAAACAGACAGAAATACCCACAGCCCTTGCCTGAAACTTGGAATGTCAAGTCCTACAATTCTTTGGGTCTACTTCAGTTTATCAAATGCTTAATTGAATGAATTGCTATTCATTAAACCCTATTCAGCAAAAGCTCAATTAAGCAATTGACAATTTCAGCAAAAACTTTCTTGGGGAAAGGACGGGGTTGGCCGTTATTTGGTATTTGCTCTTTTCCCCACTGTAGTGCGATCTCGAAGTTGATATATTAAGTTAGGGGTGGGAGGGGTAGTTTAGTTACGGTCAGAGGCTGGCCCAGTGATTATTTCGCCTGGGAAAGTTTTCTCTGAAATTGTTCACTTAATTGAGCTTTTGCTTAATTGGGTTCGATGAATAGCAATTCACTCAATTAAGCATTCGACAATATGATATAGACCCCAATTGTTTTAATTACCCACTGCCTGGGACATTAAACAGAAGTTTCATTTAATGTGGTATGATCATTCCTCAAGACAAATGTTACCCTTTCATGATGCACTGCAGTTACTAGTAACTGTGACATTACAGTTATACTTAGATATGTGCCACTCGTAAATTAACTTACCCACACAAAATGATGCAATTCTGCAATGTATATAAGAAAACAGTGAATGAAGTGCAATTCCTCTAGGTATCAACAACTGCAAACGTAAATTAAGTTCCTGAGGATAATAAAAGCAGTTAGAATAAGAGGAGGAAGTGGAGTTGGGACACATGCACTTGAAAGCCAATAACATTACAAGTTAGCAGTGTCATTACTACATCCCCGGAGTACAAAGGTACATCATGTGCAAACATTATGCATGCATGGAGTGATGCTTAGCAGTGCATATTTTATACACACTCTGTAGTCTCAGATACATTGTTGCTTATAAGTATATTTTATAAGGAAAAGGACCGATGTGGAGTAATTACTGTTGTCACGGCCATGGCCTCAAACTAAATGCGAAGAAATGCATAACAATACCCTTTGGGAAATCAATACCTCTGCAAATTACAACATTGATAGTATGCCCCCCCCCCAAGAGTGGATACAGTGGTGAGATATCTGGATATTCAGATAGATAATAATCTGAACTTTGACCTCCATGTGCCCACGGTAGTAAGAAAATTCTTCTATGTGGATCAGCTTATTAGTAAGGGCAGGCCATCCAGATTAAGGATGTCATAGTACCTCTGTACTCAGCCTTCATCATACCAATAATCGAGTACAGTGCACCCTTTGGCATGTATCTCACCTGGTACCTGCAACAAATAAAGCACTCTTAGAGGTTTCTCGCCAGAAAATACAGGGTATAACCAACATGTCATATGAGGATCTATTAAAAGCCCTAGCATTATATTCAGTGTTCTACTAATTATTGAGGGGTGAGCTATGCCTGACCTATAAGGCAGTATCTGACCCAGCCCTGATGGAAATGTTGCATATTTACAAAACTAACTGCATGAGGGTTACCCATTCCAAGAGTCTACACCTGACATCTGGCATGAATACATCATGTTGGAGAGGCAGATAGGTGTCCCAGACATTGTCTCTCCTCTGGAATAGGCTTCCTATTCATGTGAAACAAAGCCTTTCCCTGATCATATTCAAGCTCAGTCTGGATCAATGGATAGGACATCACAAATTCACTCCTGGGGTGGCACTCATGTCCCTTATGGACAGAGTCAGTCTATAAAAATTGTCAAAACCTCACTTATTGACACTTGTTATCATTCCCCTTGGGATAGAAAATGAGGTAAAATCTGGGTAAAACTGACTAGGCTTGCAAGGGCTTTTGAGCTGTTAGCCAAGTAATTTCCTATGAACCCAATGTTGTGTGAGGCAGCAGGAAATGCCATAACTATGCAACTGCAAATTCAAGTAGTCACAGCTATGGTAGTGCCTCTATAGTCTTACTCTGGTGCCAAAGTTGGATGTCAAAATTTATTCTAACTAATAGGAGTTTAGTTCTTTGGTCTAGGTGGGAGATAATCCTAAAAGAGGGTTCTGATAGTTGGGTGGGTCCCTACCCTACCCATGTTTGTGCTTTCATACTGTGGCCATTAAAGTTGGACATCACAGTTATTCTATTTACGGGAATCATAGTTTATTAGTTTAGAGAGTGGAGAAATGTAAATAAAGTTACAAGGATTGGGTTTCTTCACATGCGTATAACATCAAACCTAATTTATTAAAGGTCAGTAAGTGAAAAAATAGTTTATATTTAGACTTTTCTACTGTCACCCATCCACTAAAAATGCTATGAACACAATGATCATACAAGAAGTGAGATTCCTCTTTATCCAGTGATACTAAATAGATGCCTTTGTCTTTTCAATATACAAGAAATTGTTTGCGATCACCTTATTTTTGCAGGTATGGTGGGGCCCATGACTTGCTGTATCATTAATTACATAATTTGTTCTGCTATACATACCTGCTCTGGTTGTGGCACTGTTGTAGCTGTGGCACTGTTGTAGATGACTTAGCCGTTGATGGTATAATAGTTTTTATTCTGCTATACGTACCTGCTCTGGTTGTGGCACTGTCATAGGTGACTTAGCTATTGATGGTATAAAGGTATTTATTCTGCTATAGGTACCTGCTCTGGTTGTGGCACTGTTGTAGCTGACTTAGTCATTGCTGGTATAATGGCATTTATTCTGCTATACTTACCTGCTCTGGTTGTGACACTGTCATAGGTGACTTAGCTGTTGCTGATATAATGGTATTTATTCTGCTATACTTACCTGCTCTGGTTGTGGCACTGTCATAGGGGACTTAGCCATTGATGGTATTCTTCTTCTTCTTCTTTCAGCTGCTCCTGTTAGGGATTGCCACAGCGGATCATCTGTTTCCATTTCTTCCTGTCCTCTTCATCTTGCTCTGTCACACCAACCACCTGCATGTCCTCTCTCACCACATCCATAAACCTTATCTTAGGCCTTCCTCTTTCCCTGTTACCTGGCAGCTTCATCCTTAACATCTTTTTCCCAATATACTCTGCATCCCTCCTCAGCACATGTCCAAACCAACGTAATCTTGCCTCTCTGGCTTTGTCTCCAAACCTTCCAACCTGGGCTGACCCTGTAATATACTTATTCCTAATCCTGTCCACCCTCGTCACACCCAGTGCAAATCTTAACATGTTTAACACTGCCACGTCAAGCTCTGACTCCTGCCTTTTTGTCAATGCCACTGTCTCCAACCACTATAACATAGCTGGTCTCACTACCCTCTTGTAGGCCTTCCCTTTCACTCTTACTGATACTCGTCTGTCACAAATCACTCCTGACACTCTTCTCCACCCACTCCATCCTGTCTGTAATCTCTTCTTCACCTCTCTTCCACACTCATCATTACTTTGAACTGTTGATCCCAAGTATTTAAACTTATCCATCTTCACCACCTCTACTCTCTGCATCCTCACCATTCCTCTATCCTCCCTCTCATTCACACACATATATTCTGTTTTAGTCCTGCTGACCTTCATTCCTCTTTTCTCTAGAGCATATCTCTACCTCTCCAGGGTGTCCTCCACCTGTTCCCTACTCTCACTACAGATCACAATGTCATCTGCAAACATCATAGTCCATGGGACCTCCTGTCTGATCTCATCTGTCAACCTGTCCATCACCACTGCAAATAAAAAAGGGCTCAGAACTGATCCTTGATGTAATCCCACCTCCACCTTAAATGCATCCGTCACTCCCTGGTATAAAGGTATTTATTCTGTTATATGTACCTGCTCTGGTTGTGGCACCATTGTAGCTGACTTAGGCATTGTTGGTATAACGGTATTTATCCTGCAATACATACCTGCTCTGGTTGTGGCACTGTTGTAGCTGACTTAGCCGTTGTTGGCATAATTGTATTTATTCTGCTATACTTACCTGCTCTAGTTGTGGCATTGTTGTATCTGACTTAGCCGTTGTTGGTACAAAGGGATTTATTCTGCTATACGTACCTGCTCTGGTTGTGGCAATGTTGTTGTAGGTGACTTAGCCGTTGTTGGTATCATGGTAGGATAAGTGTAGTTGCTGTTTTTGAAAGTCTTTACAAAAGGCTGATCCTAAAGAAAAAAAAACAAACAACATTTAAAACTACCCATTTTTTTACTTCTTAGATTTACTTTATTCAGTCAGTGCTTACTAAATGAATACCCTTTAAAGTCAACTGCTTTCATGAGAAACAAAGCTAATAAAATACTGCCAGATATTTACATCTCATAGGCACACTGCATTCATGAAGATTTCATCAGCAACATTTCTCAAAACTCTGTCAACCCTGCCCTGTCCCCAATGCTAAACATTAGGGTATTAAACATCCTTTCCCTAAAATACTGCTACAGCAGACAAACACAGACACATAAATGCACAAGCACCCACACACACCCACACAGACACAGACATACTTCAGACAAATCTATCCCATTCCACAGCCCTTACTCTAACCATACCTAGCAAGTAATCACACAAACACACACAACCTGAATGCCAAAACTTTCATTTCAAAGAAAGGTTTCTGCATTACTACCTATCCAACTTAGCTTACATACAATATAGAAAACAATTGCTTCCCTCAGTAATCCAACCACGCGACCAATGTTGACGCCAAAAAATTCATATACAAATGGTATATTCAAAGAAAATAATTGTGTCCATATATATTATACATATATGATGAAGGTATACATACACAGATGCGCACACACACACACACACACACACACACACACACACACACACACACACACACACACACTGTGCCTCCACACCCCCTGCAATTTAAATATACCAACTCCGAGATCACACTACAGTGCGGAAGATGGGAGTTTTCCCATTCCACACTATACAGAGATGCCCGATCTGCATGACTGAAATTTCAAAAGTCAGTCATGTGGTCTCAGCCATAGGGGAATCAGCTTTCTGAAATTTCGATCATGTGTAGGGGACCCATATATCTATATCTATATCTATATATAGATATATATATATATATATATATATATATATATATATATATATATATATATATATATATATATATATATATATATATATATATATATATATATATACACACATGCACACACACACACACACACACACACACACACACATTTTTATATATATATATATACATATGCACACACACACACACACACACATTATTTATATATATATATATATATATATATATATATATATATATATATATATGCACACACGTGTGTGTGTGTGTGTGTGTGTGTGTGTGTGTGTGTACGTACATATGTATCATATAGAATCTATAGGGTTTGGAGTGTAATAAGTAAAATATTTTGTACTCTGAATTTTCTATTTATTTATTCTTTGCTGACCAGGTTAGTCCCAGTTGGTTATGGCCGCCTTTTAGGAAAAACCCAAGGTGGCATTTATACTACAATACTAAAATGGAAATTTTTGCCTAAGGCTTAACATCTCATCCAAAGGATGTGCCTCTTGTTGAGTGTCGCAGCCATGAGTCACAGACTAAATTTACAACCCCCAGAGTACCATATGTTTTATTCGTTACATTTCAGACTCAAATATATATTCATTTGATTTACTTTTCCATGAAGCTTATGGTGTATAGTCTTAGTTTTCATTGTTTTTAATCTATTTTAGTACTGCAGTAGTCTTTTTTTGATAGGAGGCTTAGCAATGCTCTCGTTAGGTGCTGTGAATGTAATAAGTATAATAATATTAGGCAACTTTATGCCATTTTTTATTCTTCATTTTTGTTAACCGTGTTTTTGTTTGATTTTTTTTCTTTTTTTTTTTAATTGTTTGAGGTTGTTTAGTCTTTTCAAAAGTGAAAGTTGAAGAACCATAGTAGCCATTAGAGGGTTACATAGGTAAGTATGTTAAGTTATATAAATTTTTAAGTATTATTTTCATAAATGTCAGAGTTTTTTAGGTAGTTTTATTTTTTTTTTATTTTAATTACTTTTTGGATATATTGATGAATTTATATTTAGGTTGTATGGAGGACCAAATGTAATACACTGGTAAGCTTGTCAGTAAAGCCTGGGCATTGTAGCTCCTACTGGAGGTGCCCTAGGCAGCTTAAGTTAGTAGTAAGATTCAATGTCTGAAAGTGCTTTTCTGTTTAAGAATTTGTACTTTATATATTTTTGTTTCACATTTCATCGATTTCTCAAAACCTATGTGTAATATGTAATGCAGAGGTTTTATTTAATTGTTTCCATATTTATTCATTTGTTTTCTTTGAGCGTTTGATATTTTTTGTGTTTGTAGTTGCAGTAGACAGCATTTTTATTCATGTGTTTATTTATTTTTAGTTTTATTTTATATTTATATATATCTGCATAATATTATTAATGTATGTGTAACTGTACAGTATACTTTAATACATTTTTGAGGTTGACAGGTATGTGAATACCATTAGTTTTAGTTTATTGTGTTTTTTTGTGGTTTCATGGATTTGTATGTGTTCTTTACCAAAGGGTACAAATGTGTTTTTATGTGCATGTGTTGTGTTATGTGTGTGGCTTGTCTTGTATTTTTTTCTGATTAATAAATGTTTGGAAACCTGACAAGTAATAATATAGGTTGGGATTTAGAAAATGCTCTCTTGGTGTTATAAAATGCCTATGGCAATTTACAAGCTGAAGGGAAAAGCAGTTCAGAGATAGTTTAGCCTTAAGGAGGAAGAGCTTATTATCAGCTAATTTGCATTTTACTGAATTACTTCTTATTACTGCTAGTGATAACTACTGGGAACAATACATTGCATTGGCACAGCCATCTTCCTCATACACTCTAACACGCATTAAGAAATTCACAGACACACTTACATAAACTCACAGACATGCACACATCATTTCAGCATCACCTGCCCTCTTCACTTGTACTGGCTCATGGTCATTCTCAATCATTGTCTCACACACCCCCACAAAATCACACACACACACACACACACACACACACACACACACACACACACACACACACACACACACACACACACACACATACATTCATCCATCCTCTGCCTAAGCCCCTACTGAGACAACCTAGGCAAAGCCCCTACTGAGACAACCTAGGCAGACACACAAACACACATACACACACACCGCTTCTTCTCTGCTGAACTTTACTAAACGTACCTGCAACTCGGTCTCTCCCATTGACATTGGCTGAGTTAATTCTTACATCTGGCAATGCTAATTTATGTAGCCATGTCAACTTTTTTGACAAAGTTACAAAGGCAATGGATGAGGGCAAAACAGTGCACACCATATAGCTCACTAACACCATCCTACTTCAAGGTATCATAGATAAACTTGCTCAGCTAATTGTCAATCCCCATGCAACTCACTGGATTAACAAATAGAACGTAGGAAGCTAGTGTAGTTGGGACCTCCTCCAAAAGACCAGTCACTAGAATTGAACCACAAGATGCATTCCATAGGTCACTGCTCTTTGGAATTTGCTTCTCTTAGGTCAAAGGTAATGTTAAGGGCTTGTGCAAGACCAGGTTTGCAGATAATTATGAACTGTGTGTCATCATAATCACCCCAGAAGACACCAAAATCCACCAAGAAGGCTTATCCCAAATAAATAGCTGCTGTCAACGTCATGGACTAAAACTAAATGCTGGGAAGTATACAATCATATCCTTTGGGAGGCATAGCACCTCTTCTAACTATCTTATTGACAATGCACCTTTAAAAATTGATCCTGTTGTTAAGGATCTGGGAACCTATGCTGACACTGAAGTGTCCTTTGATCACCATATATCAACCACTGTAAGGAAGCCATTTTTATTGCATAGCTTATATCTAAAGGTATTGCATCCAGGTCCAGGGATGTAACTGTTTTACTGTGTTTGGCACTTATTAGACTGCCATTTGAGTATAATGCCCCTTTTGGTACATGCCTGTCCAAACACTTGTCACACCTGGAAATATCGCAATGCTTTCTTACTAAAAAAAAAAAATCAAGGTCTTAAATCTTCCAAACTAAGCATACCATCTCAAAGCCTTGTCTCTTTTCCAGAATCATATAGGCTACTGAAAGGCACCTACTGCACTGCATATAAAGCTTCTTTAGATATTACTCTGTCAGACCTGTTACATATTTACAAGTCCAATAGTATCATAAACACCCACTCAAGGGATCCCAATTACAGAACATGCTGGAGGGACAGTTTTTTTTTTTTCACAAAGGCTACCACTTCTGTGGAACCATCTTCCACTCCACTCCACATAAACCAAAGTATTTCTCTTAGTCTGTTTAAGTGTAATTTGGGCAGATTGATTGGTAACTTCAAACCCATGCCTGGTTTAGCACCCCTGTTGCTTAAGGACAGGTGAAACATGTAAATGTCCCAAGATATTTGTTTGGCCCAACTCTAGGTTAATTGTATGCAAAATATAAGGGTTAAAAACTACCATGGTAATGTAAGGCTAGGCTTCTTAACATACTCATAGAGCAATAGCCTAGTAAGGACCTATGAACCTCTAGAACCTACGAGTCTGAATCACTCAGCAGCATAAATCACTGACTGTTGGCATTTCCAGGGGAGAATACATGTCTAATTAGTATTAACCACTCCTCTGAAATGTTTTATTATTTTGAAACATGGCTGGCAAGATAGCCTACCTCAGTGATTCTTCTGTCTACAGAAAATCACGGTGGTGGGTCTATCTCTGAATCAGAAAGGCTTACTGCGGGGGGTTAGCTAACCATTGTAGGATTTACTACTTGTGGTAACCTTTTATGAAACACAATGATAGTGTTTCAGTCTTGTTGGAGAAGAAAAACTGCATGCTCCTGTAATGAACATTTCAATATGTCAGACAAGGCTGTGTTTCAGATGCTGTTCTGCAGTTTTAGTTTTTGCAGGACTCAGAGAAGATAGAAAAGTTTAAATTTATTTTACAGCTATTCTCATTTCTCTATGTTTGTGTAACTTTGATTAAATGAAAATGTGATTAATCAGAGTAAAGCCATTCATTTATGTTGTGCAAGCATGTCCACACGTGTGTCTGTCTGCGGTTTTGCTTCTGAACACTGTGTGTGTTGTTTTATGTTGGCTATATGCTGAGGCTGAAATTTTTATATCCTGCTTTCTGCCTTTGTGCTTGCTTAATATCGAGCTATGTGTGTCATGCAGTGTGCTGTGAGTGGTCTTGTATTGTTTGTGAGATAGGGTTTTGGGGATACAATTATTGTATTTCTACTTTTGATGCATGATGCATTTATTTATTTGCTTATAGTTCTTGATATACAGTTAATAGTGCATCATAGTAGGTTTATTCTTACTTTAGGCATTTCAGTACTTTACTTCTTAGTTCAGTTTAGTGCAGTTTTAATCTTTTCTTGCTAGATAAAGTCTTCAGACTAGATATGGTGCACTGTTTGTCACTATTTTATTGCATTTTTCTTTATCAGTATTGACTTGTTTAATATCATTTTATAAGCTTTTTTTCTTCTTTTACAGATATCTCAGTGATTGACACAGTTTGTTTTCAATAACCCCATTTTTATTTATGTGGTGATATCTTGTTATTCAGTTCCTTTTTCATTTAATGATGGATTTTGATTGAGTTTCTTTCAGTTTGTCAGTTCCTTCAGCCTCTGTTTTTATTGTTGGTATTCTGTCCATAGTTTTTTTATCTCCTGTACTTTTCTGGAGGCTCTTTTGAGAATTTGTGAATTTGTTCTTGGGGTGGCTTGTCTTAAGTGCAATAACTATAATTGCAAGTAGCTGACTACAGATATTCGATCATGGATGTTATAATTATGTAGGAAATTTAGATGGTCATTATAAATGCATTTATATGTTTTAGTTGGGATTGTTTTCTGATGTGGGGATTTTGT
Source organism: Protopterus annectens (assembly GCF_019279795.1). Lineage (NCBI taxonomy): Eukaryota > Metazoa > Chordata > Ceratodontiformes > Protopteridae > Protopterus > Protopterus annectens. Next base: position 1,959,626,447 of record NC_056726.1, read on the forward strand.
CTTTTACATCTGGTATTTATATAAATTAAATGTGAGGTAAATGCATCTTAAATAGAAGAGTGTCCCCTAAGATGTGAGTGTGCGAGTTTTGGGGCTGTGGTGCTATGTACAATTTCTTCTAGTTGTTGCTGTGCTGTTGTGTTGGTATGGCCATTATTTCTTGACTATTTCCCAACATAGCTGAATGTTTACATTGCTGTTTATGTGCCATTTCTCATGTTTTAGATGTATTAATGTCAGCTGTATGATTATTATGCTTTGTTGAGGTGAAGAGTAGATTTTATATGCTGGTTGTGTATACTGTTAGGTTTCTGTTTTTATTGGAAACCCACAGACCATGGCAAACAATGATTACATAATCCAAATTGACTAACATGTGTTTAGCCTGCTAAAGACCTGCTTCCGATGTCTGGCTATAACTAGTGGCAAACTACAGTACAGTCCTACAACATGCAGTAAAATCTTTGCAGTGTGTGAGGTTTTACACAACATCCTGATATGTAAACTGTTACAGGAGGGCAGAGACATTCTGGAGGAGGAAATGTCAGACAAAGCAGCAGAATCAATGTCTGATGTTGAAATTTGGAGGAACAGGGTATGGAGGATGACTATCCCAGATGGCTGATGATACAGCATGCATGCTATGGCACTGTCTGTAATGTAGTGGCTGGTTCACATAATCCACATTAAAGCTGTATATATAAAATAACAGATGATGCCTGCAGTTTTGCAAAACTATACCCAAGCTATGCCATGCCATGCACAGAACTGCCACACCATGCATCAGACATGGGGTTACTCAAGTAACAGAGTACTGAGGGCAGGGCACAGTTACCATCATACGCAAAGGTAAGGAGGGCTGCAGTGGCAAGTGTGCAGTGTGTGGGGGGGTTGGAGTGAGAATTACTGCTGTGTGTGTGTGTGTGTGTGTGTGTGTGTGTGTGTGTGTGTGTGTGTGTGTGTGTGTGTGTGTGTGTGTGTGTGTGCTGGGAGGGGTGAGTGTGTTGTTAATCAGCTCCACCAGAAGATGCAGCTCATGTTGGAATCTGGTAGACAGGTCCAGGATACCCACAAGCGTTGTATGTGCCATGTACATCCCGGCCCATGGGGGTTCCCTATCCCAGGAAGGTGACTAGCTTAGTTTGCAGCATGATTAGAGGAAGGAGTGTTTCATCAGTGTGAATGGCTACTCATGCTACAGACAAACACCTACATGAACACCCACATCCATGTATATATCCTTGT
>NC_056726.1:1959632691-1959850191 GCF_019279795.1 Protopterus annectens
AGTTTGCTGATGACTGCAAATTGGGACCGGTCATAGAATCTCCAAATGATGTCAACATCCTTCAAGGGGTCTTACCCAAACAAATAATTGGTGCTAAAGTCATGGCTTTAAACTCAATGCAAAAAATTGTATTAGCATCCCTTTTGGTAAGAGCAATGTTCCTGCTAACTACTGTATTAATAGCAACACTCTAAGTACATACTCAATGGTGAGAGACCTGGGCACACAGGCTGACAGCAACCTTTCCTTTGATCACGTCTCCACATTGGTAAGAAGGGAATTCTATATTGATCATCTTATAAATAAGGGTATTGCCTCCAGAAAAAAAAGTTATAACCTCCCTGTACTCTTCCGTCATCAGACCAATAATCAAGTACAACACCTCTTTTGGTATGTACCTTTCCAAGCACCTGCAGCAATTGGAGAGACAACAAAGGTTCCTCATAAGAAAAATTCAAGGTCTTCAGCATTTGTCCTATGTGGATCATCTGAAATCATTGTCACTTTATTCTGTTTCATACAGACTACTCAGAGGTGATCTCTGCCTTGCACATAAGGCAATCTCTGACCCTGCTTTATTGGAAATGCTGAATATGTGCAAGTCAAATGGTACATGAGTTATAGGTTCATAGGTTAGTACTAAGCTAACTGCCCTTGCGAGCCATTGTAAGCCTAGCCAATTATCCCTTGTGAGACTCAAACCCTGCACCTTGTGCTTGTAAGGCAAACACCTTAACCATTAGGCCACCCTCCCTTTACTCGCTCTAAAGACCTTAACCTGGTATGGGACATTAATAGAACCTGCTTGAGGAACAGATTTGTCTCCCAGAGGTTACAACACCTTTGGAACAGACTCCCATTTCATGTCAAACAGACCACCACATTGGCCCTCTTCAAGCAAAATCCGGACGATTGGATGGGTAACAGTAAATTCACCCTGGGGGTTCCTCCTGTGTCCCTCTTGAACAGGGGCACTAGGTGCTGATCATGGAAATAAGAGTAGAATTTGGCTAGGCTTGTAAGTGCCCTAGGGTCATTAACCTAGTAGCTTCCTATGATCCTATGAGCCTATGATTATGCAGTGCTCTCTATATATAAAAATAAGAATTTTAAATATTGACTGGAAGGTACGTTCTTTTAAAATAGGAAATAATGTGAACATATAAAGAAGCAGTCATCAGCACTCTAGCAAAATACTTCTGTACCATGTCTATTCATAGGTTCAAAAGTTCATAGATGTTTACTAGGCTAACGACCACAGTGTCCTTTTTAAGCTTAGCCATGCATCCCAAATCTCTGACAAGTTCTGCTACCAATGATAAATGTAAACAGGAGCATGGGTGATGAAACATTTACAGGCTGCCTGTGTCCATTATAAACATAGATGCCAAACCAGAAATGAATTTCCTGTTTCCCATCCAACTGTCCAATTTACAGCTGAATTGGGTTAGGGAGGAGCTCTACTTCACAGGGATGGGGAGCCTGTTCCATAAATGGGGTAGTCTCTGGGATGCATACCTATCTTTTAAGTAGGTCCTATTTATATCACAGGCAAAGTTTAAGTCTTTACAATGGGTAATTCTGTTGATGTTTGTTTTGCAGATATACAGGAGGTCCATCAGCATGGGTTCTGGCAATGTCTTGTATTCCAGGCATAGATCTCCTCTCAACAGTCTCTAGGAGACATAATGCAGGGATAAGGCCTTGAGGCAGTTTGCACAGGACATGTTATTATGTCCTGTATTCTTTTAGTGAGGAACCTCTGTGAACATTTTAGTTGTTGGATATGGCTGCTTAGGTGCATACCAAAAGAGGGGTTGTACTCAATGATAGGTCTGATGAATGCTGTATACAGTGGAATAATGATTTCCTTGGACCTAGATGCCATACTTTTGTTTGTAAGTTGCACAACATAGAATGATATCCTCACTACTGTAGACATGTGATGGTCAAAGGCTAGATTACTGTCCATGTGTGTCCCCAAGTCCAGACCATTCAGTCAACTCTTAGGTTTGTTTTGTCAATATGATACTTACCAAGGGTGGATGACTTCTCAAAGGATATTATTATGTATTTTCTGGCATTTAATTTTAGTCCATGGCTCTCGCATCAGTTGTTTGTCTCTATCAGCTCTTCCTGGGGAACATTTGCATCAGTGGGGGATTCAATGACAGCTCCTAATTTGCAGTCATCTGTAAATTTAGTCAGCCATAGGCTGCAAACATTGACCTTGACTTCAGAGAAGTAAATGCCAAAGGGTAGCGGTCCTAGAATCGATTCCTGAGGGACTCTGCTTGTGACTGGCCTCTTTGTAAAGGTAGACTCCCCAGTTGTAACTTCCTGGGTGCTGTCTGTAAGCCAGCTGGCTGTCCACTGGGTAACATAAGGGTTTGTATGTAACCTCTTGAGTTATTATAGTAAGTCATCATTTGTTCATATTGTGGCATCATCCTTGGAGAAGGTAAAATGCTGCTGAATGCTAGGCTCATATCAGTAATCCAGGTTAGTGGCTAACATTCCCAAGGTACATAGCATTACAACAGTAAGATAAAGATTAAACTAAAACATGCATCAATGTCAGACCTAGACAGCATTCTGGAAAAGTCCTTAAGATGGAAATCCAGTGATTTTGTGGCTGCTGGTACTGTGTGTTAAAAAAAAAAATCAAAATTTTGATTACGGATACAGCAAAAGTTTGAATGTGTAGCAAGAACTCAAACACATTGTCCAGACAAAAGACCACAAGGGACAAATACAGGGACCGTGGAGGACCTCTGGCATGAACTACTACTTTTTTTTTAATTTTTCAGTGGGCTAAGCTTTAGTCAAAGCCAAATTAGTCAGTTAAGAAATGGATCCAGACAGCCTTCTAAACAACTGAACTGAGATTTATGTTCATGAGAAATTGATACTCAGAGCATTATCACCATAACAATGATATTGTCCCCCTTTTCTTTAGATGGTTCTCTTAGGAAGTACATCTAGGAGTCATTTGGAAAGATAATAACTAAAGAAAAAATCCTTTCTCAAAAGCAGGAACAATAGGAAAAAGAGACACCAGACCTATCAAACCTTTAAGATAAAAGAAAATGAATATGTGAAAAAGAGAAAAGCATTCATTAACAAGGAGTGATACAGATAAATACAAGAAAGGCACAAAGGGATGAAAAAACCCAGTAGCAAACATTATCTGGGCTGAAAGGAAACCCTACAGCACAAGTTACAGAAAGGAAAGACTTTTTTATTTATGTTGAAGAATGGAAAATAAATCAGAACTGCACTTTGTCAGTGTTACACCCCACCACTGGACCAGTAATCAAGGAGCCTCAAACATCAACACTGACACCAGTGGGAGGTGTACACTGGGAGGATGACACACACACTATTTCCAGATACAGCTCTCTGTATCAAGTGCAATTTCCCTTAAGAGCACACAGAGACCACAGTCAGTCCACAGCTGCTTTCTCCCTCTTTCTCCAGATTCCTTATAAGACTACCCACTGGTACAGCTATAGAGTTGAGATCTCAGCTGAGTGACAAAGCGAAGACCTCCAGCACCCTCTCTGTCCAACCAGTGCTTTGTGTCCTGCCCAAGTAGCTGAAACACACACTCTTTGAGGTTTGATTTATGCACGCACCCACCTAGGAAAGGCTGGCATAGGTTTACTAGCTATGCCCCCTTTTGCCCAGACTATTAAGTAGTTATCACTGCCACCAGCCAACTCCTTATCAGCTACTTTAAGGCTTTTAACAAAGGGTGTCCAATCTTGCTGTGTAATATTAATATTAATACAAATGGTAATTTGACCAAGAGCAAGGTTCATAGGTTCATAGGTAGGTACTAGACTATCGGCCCAAGGGCCTAAGTAAGCCTAGCCAACAAGGTTCCCTGGCTTATGCCACAAGGCTATTAGGAGTGGCCCACACAGTGTCACCAAATAAATATGCAAGTATTCTCAAATCTTAACTATTTCTAGACAGATCAGCCACAAGGAAATGTTTACATATCTTAAATAATAAATAATAAAACAACAGGGAATTACTCAGTATATATTCATGGTGATATCAGAGTTCAAAAATCACATGAAATATTTAAAACAACATTGCAGGATAGTCTCAAATAAATTAAGAAAATATCTAAACTAAGCTTTGCTATATTCCTGGCTATATCTATGAGGATTACTATACCCTAGAAATTTACTTACAGAACAAAGCAGATGTGACAAATGGTTCTTGTCATCAGGTCCTAGACTGAATACAGACTGCTCTGTCTCTCTAAGAGACTTTTAAATTAATATCTCAAATATGACTGCTGGGATAGCTTGCACAATGACATCATTTCTTGTCATCTGACTCTATCCCAGGTGAAACCCCCACTGCTGGAAGCATGCTTGTATACTGCAGCATCTACCTGTGAAACTACATAGACCTCAGATCTTTGACAGATGCTGGAAGTCATAAAACAAATGCATTCCTTCACATTCCAAAACTAGTAATTAGTTCACTTTGAAGGGCAATACAGAAAACTTCTGAGCACAGACTCTGTGTCTGTAGCTGCAATGAAAACTTAAATATACCATATTTTATTGTGTAACCATAAAGTAATTTAATTTCAGCTATTTTTTCTGAAGTTAACATCCTGTATTCCAGTTTCCACTATTAAAATATATACATTTAAACAGTTACAATAGTGGATGTACATTTCTGTTCTATTCCAGCAGAGCACACTGTGGTTACATTTCAGACAGCACTTTGCAAAAACCTTTTCAACACACACCCCCAGATTCACTATCCTTCCATGCAGGACTAGCTTAGTCCTGCACGGAAGCAGCCGTTTAGGAGCATGATGGCAGCGCACCATGCATATTAATGAAGGTGCGCTGTCTGAGCTCCTAAACAGACACGGAGCATGTACGAGTGCAGGGGGCATGTCTGAGAGCTGAGCTCTCAGAATATACATGCCTCTGCAATGAAGAACAGCAGTGTGTGAATAAGAATGAGCGAGACCACTCATAGGTGTTTGCATACCCCCAGCAACATCTCCCCAACTGTACAAGAGCAATAGTTAAAACATTAAATATAAAGAAGTGTTTTTTTTTATGAAACAGATGAAATTTAACTGTAGGTGTGCGGGTTTGCCCATCACTTAGCTATGGTTAATACAGCTTATAAGGCACAAGAGGATAAAAAGCAAGATATATGCAAATGAAGCAGTACAGCAGTAGTGTAGTGGGCAAAGCATTTGCCTTATGAGCAGTCATTCCCAGTTCAAGTCCCACTCCAGTACATTCCATTTTCCATGTCAAATCACTTTATGACCAATTTTTTGTTGCATAACCTACTAAATAACATATATTTCTGAACTGGAGTACTGCATTAAATCCAGATGTGAGGTGTCATTGTCATAATGTTGTAAAGTCCACAGATAATCACAAGTGCCCCATACAGTATATGTACACAGGAATCAGGGATACAAATGAAAGGTAAAATGTGTAATGAATGATAGATCTATACAGTTTCCAAATCCACCACCTTCCTAAGAACCATTAGACATTACTGTTGAAATTAGTGTGGTGGTAAGCAGGAGTACGCATTAGTAAGCAAGAGTAAGCATATTTAAGCAGTAGTAAGTGGGAGTAAGCATATTTAAACAGTAGTAAGCAATTTTAAGCCCATTTGCATGGGGGTAAGCAATGCGCACACAGGTTAAGCAATATTGAAGCTAACTCTCTGTAAGCATATTTAATCAGAGGTTAGCATTGCTTACCTTTGCGGAAACCCATGCAAACCCACTTACAATTGCTTAAAAGTGCCTTAATCATTCTGTATACATGAGCCGCTGTTCTGGCCAGAAACAATATAAACAGCCTTTGCAGGTCTTGAACCCAGGACCCTGTACACTATAGTCACAGTAGTTAACCAGTAAGCCATCACAGAAGTACATAAGATTGAGATATCACCAAACAGATTCTCACTATAGGAAATACAAACTGAACATGTAAAAGGAATCTATATACAGTTTTATATTGTATAATGTACTACATAACATAAATATGTGAACTGGAGTACTGCATTAAGCCCAGATGTGAGGTGTCATTGTAATACAGTGTTGAAATCCCCTAATAAACATAAGGACCCCATACAGTGTATGTACACATGAATCATGGATACCAAACATGTATATAACATGTAATGAATAATAAACCAATGCCAAAATGCAACTATAATGCAAATTAAATATTAAACAATGCTAAGCATTGCACAGCCCAGCTTAGTAGGTGTAAGCAATGTGTAGGCCATCTAACTCAGTCTGCCCATTGGTATACCCCTTTAAGCAATGCCAACCTTAGGTAAGCAGGTTTGCCCATAGCTTAGAATTTTCAAAGCTGTCCAATCACTGTAAAGTGTGGGAAACCGGCCCTATTTAAACCCAACATGCGTGAATACATCTCATAACTAGTTGTAGCTTGCCCCTGTAGCACTATGTCTGGAATGGGAGAGGGTGTGCACTTTTGGGTGCAGCGCTGGGGCATCCAGGAGTACAGAGTCATGGCAGGACTCCTTGTGAAAGACCATGACCAGAGACTACTGCAGGGCCAGTACCAGAGGTGGAAGCCTGGAACCATCTCACCCGTGACCTCACCAGTGCCACTGGGATACCCCGAACTAGTGAGCAGCTCAGGCATTACTATGCTGACCTGAAGTGGAGAAAGGGGGATCTCTTGGATCAGTGAATACAAGAGGTTAGGAGGACAGGGGATGTCCCAGCCATGTGTAAGTATCAGTCCACTACTTGTTTAATAATTGCCAGCTCATGTATATTATAGATAGGTTTGGCTAAATATTCCTCTTATGTCTTTCACAGTGGCAGGTGAGTGGGCTGCGAACCAAGAAGCCCATGCTTGTATACTGCAGTGGTTGCAACACGAGGCAGGTTAGTAATACACTTGCATGTACTGTCATAGGAAATAAATCTAAAAGTAGTAGTAAGTTAATTGCCTGTATAAAACCTGTATTGTTTAAGGCTTGTGCATACACCAGAGAATAGGGCAGGAAGTGTCTCATATAGGTTTTATGTAAATAAAAGCATAATAGCCTGACAATAAAGGTCTAACTGCTGGACTGCATGCGTTCTCTCTGGTAGCATAGGTTTTTACTAGGCTAACTGCCCTTGTGGGCTATTTTAAGCCTAGGTAATTACACCATGTGAGAATCAAATTCTGCACCTTGTGTCTACAGGGTGAACACCTTAACCACTATGCCAACCTCCATATGGTAATGCAGAGATGCAATCACTTAATAGTACTGTTGTATTAAGCATTGTTACCCACAGTGTGCTACATAAATAAAATGTGCAGGAATGTCTGTATATGACTGTTGTAATCCCAAGAGGTCATAAAGTACAACTAAGAGAGACTTAGACAGAAAACAGTGAAAAGACAGACAACAAAATCCAAATAGCACACTTCACTGCAACGTGAACCGTTGTGTTTTTTTGCACACACAGGCATGGTTCGAATCCTGGGAGTGGTAGTAGGCTGTATGCAAAATCATACTCCACAACTGTACAAATATGTCCAAAATGCCCAGTAAATTGGCCCATATCTGCTTCCTGTCCCCCTGGCAAATCACTGGGATGATCTCAGACGTTTAGGCAGCAAACAAGGTATAGAACTGTGTCAGATATCTATAAGAACAAACATGGCACTCTAGCAATATGCCAAAATGTTATGAGAGTAATTAGCAAAGTATGTCCCATATCCACCCCCATGTTGTCAACCTGTGACCAGAGTGTGTACAGTAACAGAGTGAGACGTATGTGCATAATAGTAATGTGGAAACTGGTAATTTGTGTGGCAACATTCAGGTGGTGATAACAAACATTGCTCCCACAGGTCTGTCAGATACAAACACTGTGCCTAGAAATAAAAGATTGATATCCTATACTGGTACTGTTTACTCTGGTATTGTATGGCAATGTTAGTGTTGCAGTTGCTCCGAATAATAAGGTATTACTCATCACTGTCTCCCACGTTGTACTACATAATACAACTCTCTAGGAAATCCTCTATAAGAGTGTTGTAATTACAAGGTCAGAATGTAAAACCACAGGAGATTTATAGACAGAACTCAGACAAGAGATATACAGCAATATCTATATAGCACATATAACTGTGATGGACAGTGTTTTAATTTTAGCAGACACAGCCATGGTTCGAATCCTGGGAGTGGTTGTAAGCTGTATGCAGAATTATACCCCACAAGTGTACAAATATGTCCAGAATGTACAGTAAATTGGCCCGTATCTGCTGCCTGTCACCATGTCCCCCTGGAAAATCAGTGGGATGATCCCAGACATTTAGGCAGCAAACAAGACATACAACTGATTGTCAGACATCTATAAGAACAAACCTGTCACTCTAGCAACTCCCCAAAATGCTATGAGAGTAATTAGCCAAGTATGTCCCATCTCCACCTCATGTTGTCAAGCTGTGACAAGAGTATGTACAGTAATAGAGTGAGGCGTATGTGCATAATACTAATGTGGAAATTGGTCATTTGTGTGGCAACATTCAGGTAGTGCTAACAAACATTGCTCCCACAGGTCTGTCAGATATGAACACTGTGACTAGAAATAAAAGACTGATATCCTGTACTGGTACTGTTTACTCTGGTATTATATGGAATTGTTAGTGTTGCAGTTGCTCTGAATAATAAGGTATCACTCATCACTGTCATCCACACTGTACTACATAATACAGCTGTCTAGGAAATCCTGTATAAGAGTGTTGTAATTACAAGGTCAGAATTTAAAACCACAGGAGAATTATAGAAATCAGACAAGAGATACACAGCAATATCTATATAGCACACTCAAATGTGATGGACAGTGTTTTATATTTAGCAGACACAGCCATAGTTTGAATCCTGGGAGTGGTAGTAAGCTGTATGCAGAATTATACCCCACAAGTGTACAGAAATGTCCAGAATGTCCAGTTAATCAGCCCATATCTGTCCACTGTTACCCTGTCCCCCTGTCATATCATTGAGCTAATTTCTGACATGTAGGCAGCATTTCATGCCATATAACTGTCAGACCTGTACATATTTGAAAATGTTAAGTAAAGCAAACTTGTCATTGTACAAGTCACTAAAGGTTTAAGAGGGCAATAGTCGAAATATGTCCTGGTTCACCTGCATGTGGTGAAGACATGCCCAGAGTGTGTGCAATAAGAGATGGACAGGTATGTGCATAACATCAACCTGGAATCTGGGAGTATGTGTAGAAACAGTTAGGTAGTGTTAACAAACAATACCTCCACAGGTATACCAGGTAAGAGGTGTATACTGCAGGTAAAACTCAGTTCATGTATATAGCTGTCGACAGCCATACCACTGTCCAAACTAAGGCAATAGGGTAGTGTACTAATACCTGTAAGGTACAGATCACATCACAGACTAGGAAAGTAATGCGAACTACAGGAATATACTAGTTGTTAATTGACATCTTTCTCCCCCCCCCCACCATATCTGCAACAATAAACTAAATACACAGCTCAGTCGGTATGTGCTGAACTAACTCTACTGTTGGGACATATGTCTTATTGTTTGATAATTATTTAAATTTATTTTTATGCATGTGTCATGCTGAAATACTCCCACATTGGTGGCGTGCTGCCATTAATGTACCTGCATGCTGTTGTAATGACCACTGTGGTTCCATATATGCATGTGTTCTGATTGCTATGCAACTGCTCCATATCTGGTGTTTGGGTTAATGGGAATATCTATGCATGCTGTTATACCTAATCCTGGAATGTGTTGAATAATACTAACCCACATATGTTGATAACATTTAAACACCATAGCACTTTGGGAAGACCGGTCCCGGCAGACTCTGCTGTCCCACCTCAGCTGACCATGGCACTGGGTCACCAGTACATCTGAGGCCCAACCCAGGATCTCCTCATCTGTTGGCCCTGCACCACCTTCAGGTGGAACCACCTCAGGGGTTGGGGCTTACCCCCCAGGAGCGGACGCGGACAGGAACCAGTCACCTGTCACCAGGTCAGGGTCATGGTGCGTAGTGAGCTCCGCAGTGAGTTCGGAGATCTGCTATGCCAGCTTGAGGGCAATGTGTCACAACTAGAGGGTTGGCCTGGCCCTCCTACTCTGCCCCCAGCTCAGCCACCTTCGGGGCTGTGAAGCTGCAGTGGTGATTGCCTATGGGTGGGGACCTCAGTCCCACTGTTTCCACTAGGGGGCTCATGAGCTTCTGATTTCCAAACACCCCTCCCCATCAAGGCGTTTACCCCTCACATGTGTCATATACCGCCCATGTATGTGTCCTGTTTGTCTTGTATGTTAACCTACCCAACCTACCTCCCCAAATATACCTACTATCCCTCCCCAACATCACACTCTCACCTGAAAAAAAAAATGGGCAATTTGTTTCGAAAAAAAATATCGCCCCATACATAGCTGTCCATTTCGTACATGTGTTCACACAACACATGTAATCTGGTCTAATTGGCTTAACAGCATATTATTGTTGTCCTCGCCCCTCTCTCAGGGATATGAGTGTCCAAATCTATCTCCAAGCTCAGTGTATATGCACAACTGTTGCTGTAGAAGAAATTGGCAGCTATGGACCTTCCCTACACCTTTCCTTTACTTCCCTAGCTATTCTCCCTACTGTTTTTCCCTCTTTGTGTCCCTTTTTCACCACTTTCCTGTCAACCCTTTTTCATTTCTGTTAAAGAAATTAGCGCTAGGGTAAGCGGGAGTAAGCACTTTTAAGCAGCAGTAAGTGGGTTTAAGCTTGTTTGAGTGGGGGTAAGCAATTCCTACACACGTTAAGCAATTGAGAAGCTAAATCAGTATAAGAAACTGTAACCGGAAGTTAGCAGTGCTTACCTCCTCGCAAGCTTGCGCAAACCTGCTTAAAAGTGCCTTAATCACTCTGTATCGAATGGCCCTTGTACTGCCAAGCAACAAAAGCCTCTGCAAAGCTCAAACCCAGGACCCTGCACTCCATAGTCAAAGTGATTTACCACTAAGCCATGTCAGATATACATAACCCTGATGTTTTCACAAACATATCATCCAGAAGAGTCACTCAACAGTACAGGAAATATATTTAAACATGTAGATGTATTTATTTATTTATGTATTTATTTATTTTACATTTGTTAACCATATTAGTCTGACTGAGCTTTTGGCTCATTTTCAGCAGAGACCCAGGGAGAAAAGCTCCTCAGTGAATAAAATGTAACAAAGTTCCATTACAGTCAGAAAAAATGCTACTATCAGGTTACAATAGCACATGTGTGTGTGTATATATATTTATATCTAAATAGCTATACAAATATATATATATATATATATATATATATATATATATATATATATATATGTGTATATATATATATATATATATATATATATATATATATATATATATATATATATATATATATATATATACATATATATATATATATATATATATATATATATATATATATATATATATATATATATATATATATATATATATATATATATATATATATATATATATATATATATATATATATATATATATATATATATATATATATATATATATATATATATATATATATATATATATATATATATATATATATATATATATATATATATATGTATATACAGATATATATCTATAGATATAAAAGAGAACATAGCAAATACATTTATGACCACAGTTACCGTTAATGAGGGTGAGGGGGCCCAAGCTACACACGTCTTGTACATATTGCTATTACCCCCCCCCCCCCAGCCAAACAGGTCTGCCCTGCAATACAATACCAACTGCTGCAAGTCCCATAAGCAGGACATGACACAACATGGGCACAAGATGTTAACAGTAATCCATCCCACCTGTATGATGTCAGGCTGGCATCAATAACATAGCATGCAGTACAGTCTGGCTAAAATAGGGAATGTACAATGTAGAAGCAATAAACATTCCTAAGATACATATACACACACACATATATGTATATATATATATATATATATATATATATATATATATATATATATATATATATATATATATATTATATAGATATATATGTAACTACACATACACACACAGAGATATGTATAGAAAGATACATATTTCGAGGGTGCACACCATACGGAACAGCCAATATTCCTACAGTTGCCACCTTATCAAATGGACACTGTATGAGTCACCCATACAAAAGACAATTGTTGCCTGAAACATATATCCACAGAGAGGTCAAAGAATATAACACCACACACAGGTTTGCATACATGAAAAAGCTTTATTTGTGTACTATTACAGTTGTATATTTCATGTCATATTGCTGTTTAGACTTTGAAATACATATAAACAGATTAATGCAACTCTCAAACAGATAATTTAATACAGTATTCCGGAAAGCATAACATATGTTGCTGTCCAGGCCAAGGCCTTCAAGTAGTACAACAGTAAAGACAGATTGGGCCACAGGATAACAATCAATCAACAGTAAGTAATGCAGATGTATAGTCCAGCAGCCTATAACTACGTTCAGTACACAATCCCTAGGGGAAAAGACTTCGGTTGACACAATCGGATGTATCTGTTACATAACAAGGCATAACTGAAACCATCACAATCACACTGACAAACAGAACAGTCTGTATGGCAGGAAGCAGTAGGCCATCATTTTCCCAAGGTGAATTGTATGGTAGTTTACATCCAGATACCTTAAGGAAGCTTACCCCTGATATCCCTCCCATGTTGCAACAGCCTAGGTTAGTTATGGTGCATCCCCCCATAGACTGACATACATGGGCATATATGACTGTTACATACACTGACCTCTGGACTGCAGAAGGGCACACATGTATTGTGCAGATGAAGCCCACACATGTATGGACCTAATCCCATAATATGTGTGGGGGCCACGACAGCACTGGAATGATGGCAGGAATAGCAGCACAACATACTCACAGGCCACTACATAACAACCGCTAACTGCATGTCATATGGATAAAGCCTGGTATGTAGATGGAGGACAGAGGCCGGAACACAGGCCCATATGTGAAATAGTGTTGTCATACACTAAGCAAGTCACTAGTGTTACAAAATAGTCTGCAACATACCATTAGTCAGGAATATGAAGTCAAAAACACAAATGGATGTAGAAATGTACTGATAGCACTCAACACACACACTGCCAGTGATATATCTGACACAAGACCTGTGTGGTGGACAGACAAGACATAACAGGCACACCTCTGGCCATCAAGTGGACAGGCCCACAGTTGAGAGCTATGCAGACAGACTACATTCCATGTTAAACTAGTATGTAGACACAAACTCTGTAACACTGGTGCTATACAATGCATACAACAACACTACTCACACTCTGTCTGTATTTTGGGAACCTCATACAAATATGTAGCTGGCCATAGTGTGCAAGTTCTCATGTAAGAGTTATTGCTACCTGCTGTCTGTAACACTGCTGCCCACACACAGGAAGGATGTCCACCATACAGGAAAGGTAAAAGGACCACACCCACATGATGTAGGGATTTGCAGTAGTAGTGGGTTGCCATGGCAGTGGTAATTGGAAGTACTACACAGCATACTGCATGCAGGTAGCAAGTGGAGGACACTAATTGGTGCAGAGGCCATCACCTGATCATTTGCATCACCTACAAAATCCATGCTGCAATCTATTCCAAGCAGCTCAATCCATTTGCTGGAGAGAGAGAGAGAGAGAGAGAGAGAGAGAGAGAGAGAGAAACTGAAACCAAAACAAAAACCAAAACTGAAACCGAAACAGAAACAATCAAACAAACAAACTTAGAAAGAAAGCAGGCTAAAGCCAAAGCCGAGGAGATAAAAAAGAAAATACTCCTACAAGGAAACCATCCAAAACAGACCTCAGTCCCACAACTGGTATGTGAAGTATATATGCATGTAATTGACAGTAGTACTTGGTCCATAATACTGGGATAGATGATGTGGAATGATATATATATATATATATATATATATATATATATATATATATATATATATATATATATATATAGATATATAGATATGTGTGCCATCAGGTGTTGTTGTAATGATGTTCAGTTGAACAACTGCTATGGACAATAGAGTTTGTCCCTGTGGGTAGTGGGCCATACCCGTCAACTGTGCCGAGCAGTACTGACTGACAAGATTTAAGCCAATATAGTGTGTGTTTTATAATGGAAAGCATGTATACTACTGTGGCCAATAGCTAGTGGTAGAAGTAATGCCATAATGATGGACACATGGGTTCCAGAGCCCACCACTTACATGTCGCTCAGGTTAACATGTATTGTAGCAAGCTGAAATGCCATAGATGTGTAATAGGCTTACTTGCAATCTGGCCCTATATATACCTCCCTAATGTTAGGCTGTGTCCATGTGTGTCACCTGTCTGTGTTGTAGCAAGGCAGAACAGTGCAGCTGTGTAGGAATATATATATATATATATATATATATATATATATATATATATATATATATATATACATGTATATCTACATATATGCAAACACACACACACATATATATGTAAATACATGTCCCCTATATTACCACCACAGTGCTGCATGCTATGTGTGAGGGAACATCACACATAGCAATACAAATAGATATATACAGCTGTACGTGTGTGCAACATGCATGATTATGTCACATGTGAACCCCTTGTTGGGAACACATTGCCCTTGTCTGTGAAGTAGGGAATGGGAATATGGGGAAGGATAGCAAGTATATTTGTGGAGGTGAGTCGGGTTGGTAGATATAGAGGACAGCCTACACGGGTAGTATATGATACATGTGGTGGGTAAACACCCTGGATGGTGTGTGTGGTCTGTGATGTGGAGGCCCCATGAGCCCCCTTATGGAAACAATGGGAACAAGGCCCCCCACCCATTGTTAATCACAACAGCAGTTTCATGGCCCTGAAGGTGCCTGGCCTGGAGGCTGAGCAGGAGGAGCATGTGGACCATGTTATTGTGTACTGAGGGCCTCAAGGTGCTGTAGCACATGCCACAAGTTTCTGTGGAGCCCCCTATGGAACAGAACCTGGACCTGAGCTCGGGTGACAGGATCATGTCTGTTTGTGCCCCCGGAGTGACACCATCCCTTGAGGTGGCTCCACCTGAAGGTAGTGCTGAACCAGTAGATGGGCAGGCCCTAGGGTGGGTCCCACATGTGATGTGGACTGGTAACATGGCCAGATGAGGTGGGAGAGGTGGTTCTGCTGACAACTATTCCCTACACATGCTATTGTGTCACTGTTATAGAACATACGTGGGTAGTAGTAGTCCACACAATCCCGGAACATGTCCAACAGCATGTATAGATATCTCCAATAACACAGAATGACAGATGTGCAGCAATCACATAGCAAGCATTCCACGTGCATATATGGAACCATAGTGGCCCTGATAATGGCATGCAGGTGAAATAGTCCATAACAGGCAGGCAATGATAGTGTCCCCACAGGGAACATGAATACAAATACATAGCACAAAGCGTGGTACAATACAATATATGTCCCAATGGTAGGTAAGCTATAGTCATACCTACTGAGTTGTGTGAACAGATTGTTGTCACTGATATGGTGGGGGGTAGACAGAGAGTTGTATTAAGAACTATGGTAACCTTAATGTATGAGTTGCTCAGACCTGTTTCCATCTTTATGTCTTTCAGGCAAGATGTCCCATGGCCGGTTACCAGTGTATTCAGCAGCAGAAAATGAGGTAATTCTTAACCACCTGCTACAGCACTATCAGGTTGTCTTCTGCAGGACAGCCCATGAGCAGCAGGAGCGGACCACCCTGTGAAACAATCTAGTCCACAGGGTCAATAATGTTGGCCTGCATAAACGCAATTATGAGCTGGTCCAGCATCATTGTAGTGACCTGCTTAGCAATGCCCGTCGGCATGCTGCTGCAGTCCAGGGGGATCACCTCACAACAGGAAGTGGTCATGCCATCAATCCTCCCTGACACGTGTTGAGGAGCTCTTCACCAGCCTCGTGGCACCTGCCCACCCGCACACACAACAACTGGTGGAGACCATTGTGGAGGTGGGTGCTACCCACACACTGGCTGAGGAGCTTGCAGATAAGGCCACAGACCACATCAGTAGACCACTATTGCATATGCATTCACATCTGTACAGGTAGATCATGCATATGTGAGATATCATATATATAGTCTGCTGCTGCATAGTAGTAATAAACAGATGTGCATAAACTGTAGTATTGTGGACTTGTACTGTTGATGTACTGTAATGCTGCACCCACCCTGTAGCAATGCCACAGCTGTGGCCACAGAAATCACATCTCTCACACTCTTATGTAGGCCCCTCTGGTATGCCATCAAGGCAGCAGCCTGTAGCTGGTGAGTATGGTTTATGTTCATGCTTGCCAATACACTGGTCATGTAATGGCTATGGTATATTCCATGCACACATCTAACACACCTACCCATAATGCATGCCATACATGTTCACGTATTGTTGCTGTTAACTGCACTGCATCACAGTGGTAACCATAATGGGGTATCTGAAGGGTATGTCAGACACCTGCTAGATAACTAACATCCTGTCATTGCAAAATGTGTCCACAGGGATGAACATAATGGTGGGACACATGGCCTACAGTAGGGACATGTGTGAAATATCACCTTTATACAATGCTACAACAGTGTTTATACCAGTATTACAATGGCAACTGTTACAGATCTACACTACAGCATATCATAATACTGTGATCCACAACCCTTACACCTGCAATGTGGTCCCAACATGAGCACTGAGTGTGTAATATGGAACCGTAGGTTAAGGCAGCAAATATGGGGAATACATACCTTCACAAACACTGGAAGCATATGTATACACATACTCCAGAGAAAATATAGTGGAGGCAGCTGTTGAGCTACTGCCTGCATGCATTTGTCATGGAAATGCACTGTTCAGCAAGTACATGTCCCCAATGTCACACTATGTAGTGGTCAGCTGTCCAAGATGTTTGACCATCAAATGTGCACACTTACCTGCAACAGAGGCAGGCGTGGCTTGCACACATCTTACATGACATGGTGTGGGCTCCATACCCAACAGGTAGCACCCATGAGCTGCATATGTAGCCATACCTCACCATTGCATATGCCATGGCAAACAGTGCAGACAGTCATGTATGGGGCAAGGATGTATGGGACAGGAATGATGTAGGAAATAAACAGATGGCCACCCAAGACAAATGCTGTCACATGTAGCAAACTGGTCATGTGGGCTGCCCTCTAACATGCCACAACACTGAGGGGGTAGCAGGAATGTCTAGGAAGTACTGGCTGTGCAGTATCCATGTCAACAATTGCTTGGACTCTGCAAGCGCATAGCCTATAGGGTAAACAGATGTGACAGTTTTACCACAGGAAACATCAGCCAGGCCTCTCTACAGGTAGTGTATGCATAACAGAAGATGTCCCCAACAGTCATGCATTGCAATGTGTACTGGTGTACCATGACCACGTTGGAAACCTACAGACAGCATTATGTAAGATACAGGTGCTGCACAACCAATGCCTCACCCCACCTCAGGCCCACCATCCCAATCCATACTGTGCAGGTGCCAGTGTACATCTGTATGTTTGCCAGTCAGTAGCTAGGACTAGACTGTTACACATGGTCTTCTGTGTTTGGGATACTGCAAACTGACACACATGTATAGGCCATAGTTGTCAAGCATCTGCAAAAAGGCTGAAGGTGGGGAGGGTGTGTCATCATGACACACCAGTGCACTGCAGCAGGGATCCTAAGGATGCTAAGAATGTCTGTATCTGCACACAGTCAGATTCAGGAACTGTGGCAGATGTAAGCCTAACTCCACAGCAATATTGACAGCAGTGTATGAACTCCAAGGGATGAGCACATGAGTAGACCTTGCAATCATGCAGAGTTGGGGGACATATGTAGGGCAGATTGACCATATACTGGCAAATTCAGATGGCCCATGATAGTATACCCCTGCCAGGAATAGTGACTGCTGTAGTACACATAACAATAGGTGCAACAAACCGTCATGATAACGGCGTGCACATATATGCACCCACGGAGTGTATGCATCACAGTCAGCATCTGCACACCTAACACATTTGTTAGACACTGCATGTGAATGTACATGACATATGTCACATATCAGGCTCATGTAATGTTAATATATGTGGTGATGCGGCATATTAAGGAAGAGTATGTCATATCAATAAGGGTGTGTACACTCCCCATAGCCACGGAAAGGTTTTCCGGTTGTCAGTGTAATAGTATTGTATTGGTCATACATGCACCGCTGATGTTGAGATCTGTAAACCAGACATCAGGCATTTACAAATGATGTCTGCCCACATAATGTCCCAGGTATGTATCACTCAAACACATAGGGGCTGTGAGCATTAGAATAGACATAACTGACACAGTAATACACATTCAGCAATGGTTTGTACACCTGCAAGGTTTGGCGCACAGTACATGGCAGGGTGCAGAACAGGTGCACAGCAATACTGTGTACATTAGTGCAGTCTTTTCCAGTGGAAGGGTATCACCTACTAACACAGCCCATACATCACATACATGTATACTGCTGCTAGCATGGATTCACTGTAGCTGCACTGCATGCTGTTGAGTACCATATGTTATGCATATTGACAGACGGGTAATGGGAGAACCATGTGTACTATCTTTGTGCAACATCACCTGTAGTTGTGTGTGTGTGTGTGGGTGGGGGTATTTTGTCTGTAAGTAAAATCTGGTGGAGTGGAGGGGGGTTGATGCATGTAGGATATGTGTGTGCATGTGTGTGTGTTTGTGTGGGTGTCCATGTATGCACATGTGTGATTGTGGGGTTGTTCATATGGCAATCATTTTGGAATCATGCAGTACATGGACATGGACTGAACCATGAGAAACTAGGAATACTTGTCTGATATGTAATCACAGGACAGCTGATAGTATAATAAGGTCTGTAGCATGGAGCATACATTGGGAGGGAAACTAGTCACCAGGTATACCCTTAATATTGCAATCAGCAGAAAGGTGAATGACTACCCACGTATGCAGTACTACAGATGCATTGGGGAATTACTAGACAACACCAGGGAGCGTATCCATATATTACTGTTGTCCACATGATAAGTTGATTGTGCAGCAGATCTGGCATATACTGAGCAATAGTTATGTATGACACTCCAGTGCATGACATTATGGAGTGAATGTAGTAGCCCCTAACATATGGCGACCATGCTCATGATGTCCAGACATACCCAGGGTGAACACTGGATGACAGCAGTGAGGCCATGTAAAACCTACTCCACTCAAGTCAAGGAGGTAATAGAGTCTTGTGTTGTGATCACTCATCTAGGCATTTAGAGGAATGATATGCTAATGAGTGGTATTAATGAGTGTATGTTACCAAGTGTGATGCAGGATGGGGAACTTATGTGAATAAATGTGGGACTGTCTAAACTCAGGGACAGGTAGGTATTATGGTGGAATTTCAGTGTGTGTGTGTGTGTGTGTGTGTGTGTGTGTGTGTGTGTGTGTGTGTGTGTGTGTGTGTGTGTGTGCGTGTGTATGTGTGTACTGGTATGCAACGATGTACAGGTCTTAAAGTGCATTTCTTGTTTTCCCCCACAGGTGGTGAGGTGGGTCAGGGTCCCTCCTGCATGCAATCCGATGTTGGTGTCCATACAGACACCTAAGATGATGACAGGACTGTTAAGGCACAGGCGGGGTTGTCAGAGGCCGAAAATGCACCAACGTTTGACATCCCCCTCTCAGTCACCCCAACCCCACACACAGTTACAGTGCCTATACATACCCCATCAACAGTGTCCATAGCAGAGGGACAGTTTTCAGTTGGTGGCAGTGCACAAGAGAGTGTGATATCTATGCCTACTGTGTCTGGTCAGAGCAGGCATAGCCAGATATCCGGCAGGGCACCACATAGGCAGATGGACCAGGGTGCTCATGGTAGAGTTGCCAGTCATGCCACTGGCAGAAGTGCCACAACTGGTACCACCAGGTGTATGTTTCAGACATCATGGGGGTGCAGGCACATATGGAACGGTACACCAGACAGGATCTGAGGCTGCAGAGGGCTGCTGTCTCATCTGTAAATGACAACTTCCATGAACTTGCTGGTGCCCTCCGTGATTATACCAAGGTCATGGATAGGTGGTTGGGTGAGAAGGTGGGCCTCATCGACCATGGTTTGTCCGTGCTTGAACATGTGGTGGGAGTGGGGTAATGGCTGCATTGATGTAGGCCAGCAACACCAACAGCTTATGGTTGACGTGAACATGCTAGGAGACCAAGGCACTCCCATAGTGGCATTACCAGCCCCAGCACTGCAGGCAGTCGCTGTCCATACCATACCACAGCAGGCCACATGCACATGGCCCTGGCCAGTCTCAGGAGGGACCTGGTTCCTGCGGGCATGTGTCATCATCAGGGGAGCAGCACATCAAGGCCTGCACCTGGATGTGCCCATGGAACCCTTGGCAGGCACAGTCCACATGTCCGTGGGTGGAGGACGTGAACTGCACACCCTGCCAGGTATGGTCTGCAGCTGTCGAAGAAACACCTGCACAGGGCAGCCATATGGCAGAACAGTGTGCATGCATACCCACACACTATACAAACACATCTAGGGCAACCCCATACCTACACACACCACATCACCATACTCATTTCACCTAATTACAACCCCTCACCCACAAACATGTTGTCAAACATATGGCCCACCCTCGGTCTCTGGAAAACCAACAACACACCTTGTCATATGATAATACCTGTGCCACATCCCTGCCATCCATAACATTGATGCAGGGACAGGCTAATATGGTTCTTATGCACCGGGTGACTGTACTACAGTGTACCAATGTACTGCTGTGTAACATGTTGTCAGGAGTAAGGTGTAATGCATACATGTCAGGTAGTGTAGCTGTTCAGCCATGATGCATTATAACTGTTAGTAACACTGAGTGATTGTGGTCTCCATAATGTTATCCATTTGTGTTGTAGGTGTACATATGTCAGCAGGAGGATGGTCTGCAGTTGCATTCCACAAAGGGTATGGCACTGTGGTGACACCATGGCTGTGACATATCCTGGGTACAGTTGAACAAATGTCAGAGGTTTGTATAACAGTTACTGCCTGTGCCACATGGACAGGTGACCCGCTGGGACATGTATAATCAGCAACCTGATGTAGATCCATCCACATACATGCACACTCTTTCTTGGCAACACTGAGACTAGACCCCTACCTAGGTATGTAGTACTACTGAAGTGTGTGGCTTTCATTGCACACATACCATACAGCGTTTAGGGTGAGGTGTGTTCCAGGTTACATGTTACATGAAGCACATTCCAAGACATGTACAGTATGGTACTGGGGGATGTAATGATTGTATATGGACAATACATAGTGTGACATTCCATCATATACACATTAACAGACACATAACAGGCAGACAGATATCTGAGAGACCTGGGCCTATCGATGCTAACTTGTCAGTGTGTCCAATGTTTTTACAGGTAGGCTGCACACAGCACATGCATAACTGGGCTGGATTGTGGTATCAGTTACCTGTATGTTTGATGGTGACAGTGGTCACCATACAGTGGTACATGGGACATGTACCAGGTGTACCATGGTGTAATAACAGTGTACACAGCACCAACACCCCACAGTGGATATTGTACACACTGGCACCCATAATGACACTCTGACATACCTACCATCACACATTGCCCATGATTGAAATACAACCCATTGTCCATCCCAACAGTGGTACTACAGGCATATGCATGTAATGCACATGCCACAGGCATAGTAGGGTGATGCATTGTCATGCCTCACCTATGGGCAGTAAAAACACTATCCATACTACTGTGTGGCAATGTGTATTATAATAGGAGTATGTGGCCTTGGAATGTTGTACCCTACAGATATACAGACATGCACACATACACAAACTTGCCAGAACTCAATGGGTATACCATGCCTATAGACCCATTTGTACAAAACTGTTGTGCTGGTACTGCAAGGCTCATGTAGCCCTTTGGGAGAGGAGCATAACAGGGTACATGTAATGTCCTGTACAGCAGAAGCCACATCTTACTATGGCAATGGGTGTTGCGATGGGTGTGAAGGCCCTCATGGTATTCCCAACTACAGGTGTACTAACACAGAGACGCTGATATCCTCAGTAATGCACATGTACACATCTGTCAATACTGGGATGCATTGCTGCAGGTGGTCACAGGTGTGTACTTGGCTATTGTCCATGGAAATATGGGAAGTGTAGGGGATATGTTTACAGTGGTATCATGCCACCTGCCATGTGCCATCAAGCAATCTATTGACAGATACTACTGTGGTGATCTCAGTGTGAGAGTGACACACATCAGCCAATCCTCTGGGTGCCATCTGCGAATGGCCACTGAGGTGATCCAGTTGACATGTATGCAACATATATTACAACACATGGTTAGTGTCTGTGATGGAGATCTGTACCCAAGCATGTTCTTCTGACTGTGGTAGTGTAGTGGAGGTACCCATGGCATGTGATGTGTACAGGGTCTTGTCTCCTATATGTGCCAGTTATAACACAGCTGGGCAGACATGGCAGTGTCAGTCAAGCATAGGTTGCCTGTATGTATCCAAGCTGCCACCTGCACATCTGTACAAGGACTGACAGACATCATCTTGGCAAGTAGCTATGCACTAGGATGAATGTGTCGACATCTGACACCAATATTTATGCTATTACTACATGTTGGAAGCCCTCACTGACATGTGCTGTACAGACAGTAGTACTTTCTACATGTCAGATCATTATCCAGTAGGGGATATATACTGTGACACAGCTGACACACCAGGAACATGACAGTGAGGCCACAGTGTCCAGCTATGCCTGCAGGGGTGCTTGTTGTCAGTACTACATTTAGCAATCTACTCTTGCCTGGGAAAGCACTGTCAACAGTAGTAACCCCATGATACACAACATGGCAGTGTGACGGCACATAACCTGGGTTACTATCCTTGTATGTAACACATTCACATAGATAAGAGTGATGTACAGGTCTTATAAATTTGAGTATCCCAGACATGACACGCACACCTCTTGCTACTGTAATGATGGCACATAGAAGCATGTATTGTACATGACATTACATACACTTATTACAGATGTCATTACCCTGCTATGTTATCAGACTGGGATGTGAGCACTGGTTACCAGGGTTGAGCCATGCTTTGCAGGTGTCAGCATTGCTGCAATATAACAGCTGAGCACATTTGCACACTGGTAAGCACAGCTTACACTGTCTAAGCTCCCTTCCATTTAACCTTATATAAGTACCACTTAGCTTTGCGCAAACCCACATAAATGCACTTAAAGCTGCTCAAAACTGCCTTAACCACTCTGTATCCAACACCTCTTGTTCTGTCCTGCAACAAAATAAACAGACTTTGCATGCCTTGAACCCAGGACCTTGTACACTATAGTCACAACAGTTAACCACTACGACAAAGACAGTTGTTGTTTTTCCAATATACCTGTCAGTATACATATTGAATAGTATTGAACAATTGCTTTGACTTTCACAATTGTGCAGTACTTGTTAGCGATATTACTGTTGCATCACATATGCTGCTATATCTAAATATACACATATCAGATACATACGGTGTGATACATCTGGGAAAGTATACACAACCATAATGTTTACACATGACAAGGATATGGATATATACATATACATATGTAGATATATGTCTACATGTACATACACATATATATTCATATGTATGTATTTCTACACATCTGTATAGTGCAGCATAAATATGGCCATTTTTAGATCTCTGTGTGTATGTGTATATATTTATATATATATATATATGTGTGTGTGTGTGTGTGTGTGTGTGTGTGCATGCACATCCTATGTGTACAGATACACCTATTTATGTCGATATATATGTAGATATCTATAACTATATGTGCATATATATCTATATATCTCTATATGTGTAGACATATATAGCTGTATATATATATATATATATATATATATATATATATATATATATATATATATATATATATATATAGCTATCTATATATATATCTATATATGGATCTAGTACCTTTGATCGAAAGATCAAAAGTCCGAATCCATTATCACCAAACATACTTTACCAAAAGCACTTTCACCAAAAATGCTCTTACGGTAAAGTACGTTTAAAAAAAAAAAAAAACATTAAACCTACTTCTATGCAGGGGCAAGCCCCCCACCCCCTACTTTAATATTCTCACTCTGAGGTTGCACTACAGAGGGAAAAGGGAATTTTCCCTTATCCACACCGTAGTACAACAAGCACAATGAGCATACTTTTCTGAATGTGCTGCTTCTGTGAAAAGTACTTTTGGTTAGGCATGCTCTGTGATTTCTGCGCATTCAGGGATCTGTACAGATCCCATATATATATATATATATATATATATATATATATATATATATATATATATATATATATATATTTATATATATATATATATATATATATATATATATATATATCCATATATGTATGTAGATATGTATATGTGTATATATCTGTGTCTACTTTAAAACACCGACAACGAGAACACCGAGACCAGAAGATCGACAACTGAGATGACCGACAATTTAAAAGCCCGGCGCTGAGAACACCGACATGTTAAGGTAAGTGTGCGATAGTGACAGACTTTAGGGTTAGGGGCGGGTTAAGTGAGTTAGGGTTAGGGCGCGGGTTAGGTGAGTGTGAAATAGTGATGGACCTTAGGGTTAGGGTTTGGGTTAAGGTTAATGCATAGATAGTTGTGTATGTAAGGTTTAGTGTAGGTTTGTAAGGTTTTTGTTGTGCTTGTGTTGTGTGTGTGTTTTTCGGAAAAGGTATTTGTTTTGTTGATTGTCGGGATTGTGGTTTGTCAGGCATGTGAAGTTTCATGCTTTTAAACTGTCGGTCATCTCAGTTGTCAATTTTCTGGTCTCTGTGTTCTTGTCGTCGGTGTTTTAAAGTAGACCCATATATATATATATATATATATATATATATATATATATATATATATATATATATATATATATATATATATATATATATATATATATACAGCCATGTACATGGGTATATCACGTAAATACTGTACTACATATGCCCACACAGTTTATGCATGCAAACCAGCTAGTCTGTCCTGGCACATAATACCTGGTGGTGCATAGGTCACATGGCCACATACTACCCAGTAGTTAGTGACATACATCTGTACAGAATCCCACTGCTTTGTCAGAAATACACAACAGTTATGGTGGCCTGGCAGCAGCATGGCTTGCAAATAACTGGACATAACAGCACACTGGGTAATTGCGCTAAGCTGCTAGGCATGTAACAAAGCACTGTGCAAACTACAGGCAGACTGCCACAACACTGGACTACATTTTGTATGGGAGAATACATATGTACCTGCAAATATAGCAGGCTTTACACGCATGTCACACCACAGAGTAACAGACACCTGTGAGAAAGTGCATACCCGCAACCAATGTGAACACAGCCACAGCCACATATGGTACACAAGCTTAATATGATGCTATATATACTTTCTGATAAACACCAGCCTCATATGTGCCACTCACACACTAACCCTACATAAACTGGGTCACAACACAGTGTGGTCCAATGCCTGTCTGTGGTATGGGACACGTGTGTGTTTAGCCCTAAAGACATGTGAGTTGACAGGGTCCCATACACTGGAGCAGCATGTAACATCAGATAGAACAGGACCAAGAACAATGGCATCTACCACAGTCTGTGCACAGACCAATGTATGTATGCAGAATACACAAACTGCCGACAATCACCATAAGTACACAGACCCCAGTACTGTACACACAACCACAGAATGCCCAGGTTATGTCCTCAGAAATAACCCCTGCTATACATAACATGTTTAGCAGTCTGATATCTGACTGGTTTGTTATCAGGTATGATGTCAATAAATAATGGTGTATAGAACATATGAACCTCTTACTGCATGACATATGTACAAAGTTTGACAGACTTGAGGCTAGAGCCAAAAACACTGGGCCAATATTGGCATTTTGCTTTGATACCCTCATACATTTACTGTCATACCAGGGTTTGTTGTGACATATGTCCTATGAAGGATATGAAGTTAGTAACTCAGGGCTGTCACCATGTACTGACTGCAATCCTCAGATTATGCTTCTTTAGTTCTAAGATTGGTGTTCTGTGAGTAACACAAGAAACATAAGACTCCACACACACTGCCCAGTCTGCAGATAACCCTACAGGTGGGAGTTTCCTCAAACACATAACACTGTCATGACAGGTATTAAATCATTTAGACCAGCCATATCCACACACACCCTGTTAAACCAACATTACTCCAAATGCAGAAGAGTGACACTTACATTCTGTAGTCATGTCTGGCACATTCCCCTCCTGTTTGTTGGCCTGTCTCCACAGTGTATGTTGTTAGAGGTAAATCCCAATACCATCTGTGATGCTGTTTGCCAACCACCAAATTGAGGTCCTGCTCACAGTGAATGAAAAGGCCCAACACCCGCATGATTTTCCTAGATATTCGAGTGTGGTTCCATGCAATTGGATATGGGAATGTTACCACAGTTGTTCCACATGCAATCAGCTAGAGGGGAACTGCAATTCATGCAGAAGTCATCAGCTGATTATGAGCATCACTTACAAAAGACAAGCTGCTTCTCCACATCTACCAGAGAGGGAGTGAGAGAGACAGACAGAGACAAAGTAAGTCAGGGAAGGGGTGGGAGAGTAAAACCTAAGTACGTTTGCGTCACACACTTACCAGTACAGGGTTTCAAACCCTTGACTGACTATGTATTGCTATCACATGTCTCTGCAATTATTGCATGCGCCACATATCTTACATGTTGGAAAACTGTTCAAAGATATATCTGATGGTGAGTGACATCTGCAACAGTGATATAGGAGCAATAAGGTAGGTGTAGTACACTTGCCTGTCCACATGAACATGTGTCAACATCAACACAGCCACAGTCTCTCAGGGACTCACCCACATTCACACAATTGGCAGGGTCAGGAATAGACTTCCTAACTAGCTAGTTTGCCACAATACAGTAATACATAGGTATCACATGCACTACAGGGATTATCCGAATGATATATGGGCAAAGGGTATGTGAAGGTGTCTGACATCAGATGGCATGATTCAGTAGGCCAATGGGCATTGCAGTGAGTGTGAATGGGGTTGAAAGCATTATACTCCATACACACAGATACAGGGTGCCAGTACTGACATGCATGGGTGCATTGCTTCACAGGTGTGTAGTGGTTAACTGTGCCAGAAGGCTGCACAATGCTAGATGAAGGGTATACGTTGGCATCAGGCCACATGGCAATGGTCTGCAGTGTGACTCAGGGGTGTAGTGTTTGGATTGGCCCACACAGTTGGGTATTGTATTCACCATCCAGTCATCTGGGTTACTATTGTGTGTGGCCAGTGATGTACAATGCTTTCCATGTATGTGCTCTATAGTACATGACATGAACGGTGTCTGGGATGTGCACACATCCCACATGCATATTCAGTGACATGTAGAACTGTACCTGGAGTGCCTGGCCCATGTTGTATACACAGATTGTTATAATCAGATGTGCCAATGCTGACCACATATGGCGGGAACTGGTAATGGACACCAGGTTGACCCTGCACCTACATTGATTGCATGATACAGGTATTCCCTGGTGTCAGGGGCATCTGTCCATACAGGGCATGTGTTTAAGGCATGGTATGTCCTTTGTAAGTCACATTTGATAGCACTACAGTTGTTGCAGTTGTCCAGTGGGGAACGTAGTGAAGGCGCACTGTCTGCAATTATGTGCCTATTGTAGTGATGGGACAGGATGCTATTCCCTCTGTAGTCAACTGCAATCACACCATGGTTACTATCTGTGGGCAATATGAGGGTACTACCAACAAAGCGGTTGTTGCCTAGGCGAGTGTATTTGTATATGAGACATGGGTTGAGAGTGTTCTCTGGGTAATACAAGGGTTGCCTAATTTGTTCACCAGGCCTTGATGTCACATGTAGGGGTATGGATTGGCAACCCCAGCCTCTCTGCTGTTTGACATTTGTTATCCTTGTAAGGTGGACATTGTGACATATAATAGGCCCACCATATAAGAAATTTGAAAAACCTGCTCCACAATGGGTTCAGTTTACACTCTTACAGCCACCTCCACACAGGATACGAATGACAAACACACACACACACACACACACACACACACACACACACACACACACACACACACACACACTCTCATACACACACCAAGTCTTACAGTTGCCATGTCTGGGATTGGAACTCCTACCTAACTAGTTTATCACACTACAGCATTACACAGTTATAGGAGACGCCATGGAGATTACTGGACTACACCTTCCCCAAAGGTGTATTTCAAAGGGAATGGCATCAGCAGGCTTGCCAAAGAAGGTCAATGGAGGTTGTATTGCCTGTGAATGGCCTCAAAAGCATTGCTCCCTACACAGACAAACACAAAAACATCCACACTTGCCACGTCTGGGAATAGAACTCTTCCCACACCACTATACCACACTACAGCAATACACTGTTATAGGACACACCATGGAGATTACTGGACTACTCCTTCCCAAAGGTGTATTTCAAAGGGAATGACATCAGCAAGCTTGCCTACACAGACAAACAAACACACTCACAAGCACACAAACATCCACACTTGCCATGTCTGGGAATAGAATTCCTACCTAATTAGTTTATCACATTACAGCATTACACAGTTATAGGACACGTCACGGAGATTATTGGACTACTCCTTCCCCAAAGGTGTATTTCAAATGGAATGACATCAACAGGCTTGCCAAAGTAGGGCAATGGAAGTTGTAGTGACTGTGAATGGCCTCAAATGCATTGCTCCCTACACAGACAAACAAACGCACACAAACAGCCACACTTGCCATGTTTGGGAATAGAGCTCCTACCGAACTAGTATATCACACTACGGCATTACGCTGTTATAGGATGCACCACAGAGATTACTGGACTACTTCTTCCCCAAAGGTGTATTACAAAATGAATGACTGCAGCAGGCTTGCCAAAGAAGGCCAATGGAGGTTGTATTGACTGTGAACGGCCTCAAAAGCATTGC
Organism: Protopterus annectens; assembly: GCF_019279795.1. NCBI lineage: Eukaryota > Metazoa > Chordata > Ceratodontiformes > Protopteridae > Protopterus > Protopterus annectens. Next base: position 1,959,662,071 of record NC_056726.1, read on the forward strand.
TCCCTACACGGACAAACAAACATCCACACTTGCCATGTCTGGGAATAGAAGCCCTACCGAAGTAATATACCACACTATAGCATTACGCTGTTATAGGACACACCATGGAGATTACGGTGCTATTTCTTCCACAAAGGTGTATTTCAAAGTGAATGACATCAGCAGGCTTGCCAAAGAAGGGCACTGGAGGTTGTAGTGACTGTGAATGGCCTCAAAAGCATTGCTCCCTACACAAAGTAACACACACACAAACATGCAAACATTCACACTTACCATGTTTGAGAATAGAACTCCAACCTAACTAGTTTATCACACTACAGCATTACGCAGTTATGGAATACACCACAAAAATTACTGGGCTACTTCTTCCCCAAAGGTGTATCTCAAAGTGAGTGACATAAGCAGGCATGCCAAAGTAGGGCACTTGAATTGTAGTGAGTGTGACTAGCCTAAAAAGTATTGATCCCTACACAAACACACATACACAGTTGCAACATCTGGGATTAGAACACCTACCTAACTAGTTTATAACGCTACAGCATTACACAGTTACAGGACACACCACAAAGATTACTGGACTACTCTTTCCCAAAAGGTGTATTTCAAAGTGACTGACATCAGCAGGCTTGCCATAGTAGGGCAATGGGAAGGGCAGTGTGTGTGCATGGGCCATAACCCATTCATTTAGAGGCAGACACATCACACTGAGGCACACACAGGTTTATAGTCCACAGGAATGTGTATGCAACTGCTAGATGACTACTGCCTTGCACAGTCATGTTGCATAGTTAGCCCTTGCACCACAGAGTCTATAATGCTGAGGGATTCCAGAGGCAAATGTCTACGGTGAGTGACATTTACACATCACGTGGTTGTAGCCATTTATCTGTGTGCTGGCTGGGACAGGCCTCATGATGGAAGGAGCTTTTGCACTGTCAGTCTCTTCCACACATCTATGCATTTGTACTTTTGGCATATTATAGTGTGTTGTCCTTGGATATATGTGTGTATTCCTATCCAATGTGTGTGCAAAGCATGACTGGTGCATACTGACGAGTGTATGCACTAACATCTGCAACTGTCAGATATGTATGGTACACTGCTATTGCCAGACATGGGCTTCATTTCTGTAAGTGTGGGAGCATGCCCAGTATGACCTTCTGTATTGAATGTGTGAATCCATTCCAGGCAGATTGTACTCCAGTGCAGACTTTTCTGTTCTACACCTACAGCTAGCAAACTGTTTCTGCAGGATATCTGTAGATCAGTTGACAATTTGTGTTCAAAATGGACAAGGGATAGTGGGTTACTGTAGGTAATTGTATATGTGCTGCTTCTGCTACATGGTCCTGGTGTTTGCAGAGATATTCAGACATGTGTACTGTTATACACTGATGTTTTATGTTATCATGTACTGTCAGGTAGACATATTTGCTTGCAGAGATGTCCTGGGGAGCACAGGGTGAATGCAGCTGTGTCCATTATTGTGAACAAGTGCCTACATATTCTTGCAAACTCATGCCATTCTGGAGGGGGAGCTGCAGACACTTGCTGCTGGGTCTGTGTAACTAGCTCAGCACCTTGGTACAGTGGTGGCAGAGGATCCCATACTTGTACATCCATCGACATGACAGTATAGCCTTATCTTGCTAAGGCAATACCACACAGCTGTACAGATTTACACAGGTTACCCAGAGGCAGGGGTCATAAGTCAGGACATTACCCCTGTTGTGGTTTACAAGCAGGTTTGTAGCCACCTATTCTTGTGTTTGCAGCCAGGACAGTATGTGCACATGGCTGTGTTTCGGACTTCACACACTCCATGCTGCCCATGCTCCCACCCCTCCCTATTATTTTATCCTCTTCCATACATTATGCAAGCATTCTCCGATACTTTCCCTATAGTTATAACCTGATCACAGCAGTATATTGGTGTTGGTCCACAGTTCATGCAGTAGGACATGGTGGACATGTTACTGTGGTTTGTCCACATGGCCTTGCATATGGGTTCTGTGGACTGTGTTATGTTGTACATTGGCAGTACAGGTGAGACACAGGCCTTTGGCAGAGGACTGTAGGCCATTTGGTAGTGATGCAGGCCAACTGCAGCAGGCCATTGCATTCTGTTAGTCCTACAGTCCCACACTGCAATACAGTATATTCCCCGGGGGTGACAGGGTAGGTGTGCTAGGTGTTCATGCCAATACTTCCTGTCAGTATTGATACAGTGGTGTGGATGCTGGCAGGGTGCTGCTTACAGCTAGGAAACAGACCCTCATGGGACACCTGCACTGTATGCTGCATTCTTTCGCTATTGCCATACACAATTGTACTCATTCCCAACAGCAGGGATAAGACCGGAGAGGTACCCGTGGGTGGTGATTGGGTGAGCTGGGTGCATGTGTGCTATGGATACTACTTGCATCTGACTCACAGATATGCATGGGGCATTCCACTTATGCTGGCTTGTGCAGGGACATCAGCTGTTTCTCAATACATCATTCCTATGACCTTTGTGGTCTGCGAGTGTTTGGCCAGACGACATTGGTATTCCCTACTTACAAGCCCAGATAATGTGCTGCAAACCTGTATGTACAATTCCAAGGGTGTCTATTTAATGGTTACACATTATACGCTGTATGTCTTGGGCACTTCCCCCTGCATACTGCTTGTATATCTGGCCCGTCAGTCGTCCCATGTCCATCTTTCAGATGGTGGCACATATTACTTCCACACATTTACAATGGCTTACAGCTAGACTGTGCTATACAGATAAGCATTGTGTTTGGCACTGCAGATGTGAGGACTTGGCCCTGTCATTGGCAGTACTGGGCAATGGCCACCAGGACAAACCTCACCATGCATACATACTGACCACTCTCACACAATATAAAACACACACCAACCTAACACATGCAGACCTGCATATTGTACACATGCTACAATCTATCCTGCTACCTTGGCCAGCTCAGGTAATCTGTGCTCTACTAGTATTATACCTACACATACATGTTATTACATTTCTACATAGGACTGGGGGGGGCACACCTGACTGTTTCTACGTGTCTACATCGGATTGGGGGGCACACAAGATCATTACTACATATGTACATAGGAATGGGGGGCACACCTGACTGTTACTTCATTTCTACATAGGATTGGGGGGCACACCTGTGTGTTACTACATGTCTACGTAGGACTGGGGGGGGCACACTTGACTGTTACTACATTTCTACATAGGATTGGGGGGGCACGCCCGACACTTGTACACATTTGCTATGACTTTACTGGTATGTCAGGTACTCCATTTCATTCTGTATTCAAACCTATCAAGTTAATTAGAGGCATATCAGTGTACTACAGGCCTTAGGTTTGATTGACCTACATATCAGTTTCTGACTTCTTACCCTTCAGAACCAACAGCCCACTGCCTGACCTGTTGTAGTATGTCTGTGTAGGCCTGGGGGGGAGGTTACCCATAGCCATCATTCAGAGGCCTTAGCACAGCCTTTGTTTGTGTTTGTCTACATCTGTCCTGCTGGCTGAGACTGTTGCTGGGTATGTGAGCCTCCCTGACTGGCATGTGTGTGTCAAATGGACACACATGTGGCCCAGCACATTTCCTGCAGTGGGTTTTGTCACCATGTGTAGTACTGGCTACTATGGTGACACCAGTATTTGTTACAGATCTCATGCTGCCACTATAGGTGTCTACTATCAGCTGGCATCCCATTCTGCCACCCGATACCCTTGCATGCTCACATCCATAGTATAGATACAAGTAATAACACATACTACTCCATTCAGCAATTGGTAGGAAGAGTGACATACCTTGTGGATGTGCCAGTATTGAGGATGGTACTGGAGGGCTGTCTATGTTGGATGCACATAGTATAATCCCTATACATGGTTGAGCACAGGTAGTGTCATGTTTGGCATCCCTTTTACTGTATGTGTGAGTCAGAGAGAGGTGTCATTCCCTGGGTCCCTACTGTGTCAGTGTATGTGCTATGCATTGCCTCTTTGCCAAGGCCAGGGCATACTGGGCATGCCTCCTTGTGCCTACTGGGGCAGATTCAGGTTGTTCCTCCTCCGAGTCACTCTGTGCCTGTGCAGGCCTTGGCAATGGTGGGGGGCTGTGTGGCCCAACCTTATGCTGTTCATGCTGCAGCTGTTTCTGCAGGATCATATTTTGCAGCATGGCACATATGATGACAATTTTAGTACATGTAGCTGGAGAATACAGCTAGGCTCCACCGGATGTGTCCAGGCACCGGAATCATGACTTGAGCATCCCAAACGCATGCTCTATTAAAGTTCTGGTCTGTGCGTGTGCCTCATTATAGAGTTCTTGTTCAGGTGTGTGTGCATTTCTGATGGGTGTCATCAGCCACGGCTCCAGTGCGTAACCAGCATCCCCAACTAGTTGACAGTAAAGGATGTCCCCATTGGCAAATATCTCGTACAGCTGTGTCAGATGCCAGATGTGGGAGTCGTGATAGCTTCCAGGGCAGCCAGCGCACACATTCATTATAATGCCCTGGGCATCACACATGACCTGGCAGTTGATGAAGGGGAAGCCCTTGTGGTTGATATAGACCCTACCCTGCTCACCGGGTGGTGCTTTGATGTGTATGTGCGGTGCAATCTATAGCACCCACTACCTCAGGGTATTCTGCTATTTGGTGGAAGAGAAGCATATTGCTGGCCAATGCCTCATGGGTGTTGGGGAAATATACGTGGTCACCTGCATGTGCTGCATGGCATCCAGGAACTGGTGGAGTACCCTGGATGCTGATGCCTGTGAGATCCCCATGATATCCCCAGTTGGCCTTTGGAAGGTGCCTGTAGCTAGTATTGGTAGGCCTACACATACCTTGGTATCCACTGGGATGGGTTATCCTCTGTTAGTTCTGTGTGTCAAGCGTGGCTGGCACAGCTCAAAAATTTGTTGTAGGAGGTCCCTGTCCACCCTATAGTGCTCCACTATCTCCAGCTCATGTAGCCCCTGGTAGGTTACCCTGAGTCTGTACACTCTTCTCCGTCTCCTCACTGTGGGTTGGTCAACAGCATTCTCATCCTCACCACCCTTAGTGTCTTCCACATGTTGATGTATAATAGCTGCTGCAGCCCTTATCATTTTGTTGTTTTTGTTTGTTAAAATTCCCATGCTTGTATACACCAGTGGTGTAGAGTATGTGGGAAAAAAACAGAGGGAAAGTGTTTGCATAGTTTATAGTAGTGTTCTGGTCTGGGCTGGGCTGCTACCTGTGTAATTGGCTGATTCTGATACATTTCACCTGCCAGCTATGCTAGTTCTCCTTGATGATCTTCCTACTGTTGTTTTCCCTTCCCATTGCCTTCCTGTTTAAGCCCAGGGGTGCACCACGCAAACACAGTACTCAAATGTGTACAGAGCTGCTATTTCCTGGTTTACTTTTTTTTTCATTTAAAACCTGGTGCAAGGCACGCACACCTGCTTAGACAATGTAAAGAGTGTTAGGCAGCCTCAGACACACCCCCTTGCTTAGCTCTGCTAAGCTAAGGGCAAACCCGAGCCACAGGGCTCCAATCCGAATACAGTATACCTGACACACTATGATGTCAGCTAACTCTTAAGCTTGAACCATGCTATTCCTGCACTTACACTGTTAGGTGCTGACTAGCATTGAGGAGAAATCTGGGATTCAGTATCATTCCCCTCATTTGCATAGGATTGCCTGCTAATGCATAGTTACAGGTCCCACACTGAGCCTCCCCACTTAGCAACTACTATTCACTGGCCATGTTGTCTTCTGCCTGCCATTGTGTATAATGGCAAAATAGGGATTTTGGTTAGAATGCTTATTTCAGGTTATTTTTTATATTTTCGGCCCGATCCCATTTGTGCGCCACTGTCCTATGCTTAAAAAGCTGAAATCGGCTAAAAAAAAAGTTATTTTTTTATTTTTTTTTATTTTTGCAACTGTTTTCCATGCCAGTGGCCATATATTTGGCAACTGGCATGGTTTCCACATAATATAAACACTTTATTTCGAGTTGTCATAGCTCCATTTTGTAGTTTGCAGAAATGTACTCGGTTACTAACCGAGTACATTTCTGCACACTACACTAGTACTGCATGGCCAGCCAACAGCTTCCTGGATCATAAATTCACCTTATTTGCATGGTTTTCACCTACAAATGGGGTAATTTGAATGCAGGAGCGCTTGTGCACGTCCCTGCAGCTTATTTCTAGATTGCACAGCGGCCGTATTGCCTCCAGGAGCTCCTGCACTGTTCCTGCACACTGTGCAGGGCTTGCTGAATCCAAGGGACACTTGTGTACCAGCAGTTTGATAAATACATGACATACAGTTCTAATGCATTTGTAGCACATGCATCTTATACTAGTCATGTTGATATTCACAAATGACAATTAATAATTTACAAAATTCCAGATAGGTGTGCTGGCAGCATGCTCCTTTGTCAAAGTCAGTATGGAAAATTGGTGATAACATTTGAAAATGAAATTAAATGCATATGTGCTAGTCTTTTCTTAGCATCTGCTAGAACAATGGAGAAAATATTTAGGGAAAAAACAGACAGAATCTCTGGAGTCCAGAAGACTACAATTCAAATGCCAGCATCATTTCATTCTCAACAGATCCATCCAATTCAATTCAGTACAGGTAGTAAAAGTAAGAAAAAGCTAGGAAACAAATTACAATGGTTAGACGCCATAAAAAATATATCCTCTTACCATCTGTGGACAAGTGAGGTTTATGAATGAATCAAGGGCTTGATATCTGGCCTTTTCACCCAGAGGCTGTAGCTGAAGTAAAACAGAAAAAAAAAACATGAATTATACATGGCTGATTATTCTAAGCTACTAGTTTTGTAGAATAAAAGCTGACTGATGAACAAAATACTGTGGCTAAACAAAGTGGAAAAGTGAGTTGATAGGCTTGGCATCTGTGTATGAACCTCGAAACATACATTTATTTATTTATAGCATTTGTTTACCAGGAAAGTTAGACTTGGTCAAGTGTGCCCATTTTCAGTGAAGGCCCATGGAGTAAAGCTCCAGTTTCAGATAATATAGATTTAAACAGGTTCATGTTGCAAACAATGCAGATTTATGCAAATACAAATAAATGTATATAAATACAAAGAAAGTCTAAATAGTATTACAACATGTATGCAGAAGCAGAGTTAATACATTATATTGAAGTTCACTTAGGTTTTATATAAATTGCACGAGAAACTTGCTTGAATATACATTTTATATAGTTGGATAAAACTATATCTATAAGGAGGATTAATAAATAATTGAGCAGAGATCTGAAATTTCATGGGGGAAGAAGGAGTACATGAGCAGGGAGCTAAGTAGTAGCACTGGAGAGAAAGATGATAGTTGAAAAAAAAGTACATGAGCAGGGAGGTGAGTAGTAGCAGAAGAGGATTGATGATAGGTAAAGAAATAGATTAGACACACAAGGGATGTAAGAGGCTGGGAGGGGAGGAAAGTTAATAAAAAGGGGTTAGGATGAGTAGCATACTTACAAGGAGAAATGACAGGATTTAAGAAGGATTTTTGAAAATGTTATATATTATCAGGAATAAGGAAGGGCAGATGAGATAAAAACTTTCATGCAGAATATCAGTCTGGGTTAGAGCATGAACAGATCCATGACATACATAAAAATGTCTTCAGGGAGTGTATGAATGTGAAGAGGTTAGGGTTATTCCCAAAGGGCAGAGGTAATGAGTTCTATGATTTAGCCATAGAATAGCAGTAGAAATTAAGGCCTGGGGATTTGGTGAGTTTATAAAGAGACAGCAGTAATTTCACTTCTGAATGTAAAGATGTTTTTCACAAGTATATGCTTATTATTGAGCTCATTATAGGGCATGAAGCTGTTTTGTAGATGCTATTGTGGTGAGTTATGAGTTGTAGGTAGGAGAGGTGGTGTGGAAGTTCAAGAAAATTAAGTGACTTCAAGGATGCGCAGTGATGGAAGAAGTATGTTGTTCCAGTAGCAAACTTCGCAATTTTATTATTATAAGTTTAGAGTTTTATTTTTAGTGAAGCTTGCAGATAAGTTAAAACTGGAATTCCATATAAGAGTGAGGGTTAAGTTATGGGGTCTATATCATATCATCGAACTGTGATAAGTCCGAAAACCAAAACATCGAACCGCAAACACTGAAATGTGATAACTCAGAAAACCCAAAACTACAAAAAACAGAGCTTCACACCCATACAATAACGTAGCAACACAGTATCACTTTACACTATTACGAATGTGGGGGGCTTCACCCCCCTACATCCCCCAACATGGGGGGCTGTGATCCCCACACCCCCTACTTAAATATACCAACTCAGAGATCGCACCACAGTGGAGACTGCATGCCTATCCTTGTTTGGTCCAACTATAACCATTCTGAGTTTTAAACTTCGAAGTTCTGAGTTTTCTGAGTTATTCCATTTCGGAGTTTGTGGTTTGATGTTTTGGTGTACACAGTTCGACATTCTGATATAAACCCAAGTTATGTCATGGCCTGGAAAGTTTTGGTAGATGTCTTCAGAAAGTGTTTGCTCCTGTACAGAATGCCAAGTTTCTTATTCTTTTTTTTTTCTTTTTTTATGATGCTTTGTATATGTTTCTTACAATCTAAGATGATTCAACCCTTAAAAGTTTGTGCACTGAACTACTTCTATTTCTTTATTGTTTAAGGAATGAATCTTGAGCATGTGGTTGTCAAAGAGAGATTCATAAAAAAGGATAAGAAGCTTGGTCTTATTGGATTAAGTAATAGGCATTCGTAAGTCAGGTTTCAATAGAAGAAAATGCTTCTTGGGTGATTTGCTGAAGGTTTTTTAGACTATTTGAAGTACAGATGATTGTATAATCATCTGCATATTGGATCAGTATACTTTGCTGGGAAGAGATATGTAGATTATTTATGAAGAAATTAAAGCGTAGGGGAGACCAAGTATGGATCATTAAGGGAAGCCAGTATTGATGGGTAACTAAGGAGAAATGGAACTCTGCCATTTTATGGCTTGCTGCTTGTTTGACAAGTAGCTGGTGAACCATTGGAGAATGGGAGGTATAATAAGGCACAAGAAGAACGTTGATGAAGTATGCTATAAGATACCATTTCAAAAGCCTTACAGAGGTCCAGAAATACTGAGGAAATGGGTTTACCAGAGTCTCCAGCTTTATATTCAGTATCTAGGAAGGATATTAGGGCTGTTGTAGTGCTGTAGCATAGCCAAAAGCCACACAGAGTGCTGGTTAGTAAGTTGTTTTGAAGAATAAAGCTTAGGAGCTACCCTATATGAATGACATCCATCTCACTGTCCAGAGTTTAACTCACTCAGCCTCTATTTGTCTTCTGAGTAATTAAGATCATGTCACATAACCAGACTCTATTCCCAGGCTGAGTCTTTTCCAGTTAACAAATATAAATAAATACAAAATAATAAAAAAATAAAACAATATAATATGCATACATATATGTATGTACATGGGCTATGACTTCTCATTTATTACTGAAACAATAATGACCACGTGCATCAAGACATAGTACCAGCCTCTACAACTGAGGCTGAGAGAGCAGAGTAGGCCTCTCCAGGCTATCTTTAGAAGAGGATGCTTTTTCCTCATTCTGAGAAGCAGCCATGGAAAGCACTAGTGGCTCCTCAAGTACACCTCCAGTGATAAATACATCATCCCCATGCTTATAGACAGACCTGGCAGCCACTGACAGCCAGTGCCACAGACAATAGCAAGTACATACCAAGGTGTATATGTCCTCAGTCCTCCTCTTCTACAACTGAAGCAGAAGAAATGTGACATGATGGGAAAGAATGACACACATATGCTACAAAGACAGTCACAACTGTACATTGGACAGTTACAGACATTATACACACCCCATTCCTTGAAGAGTTACTCCCACCTGCAACATCCAACTATGTTAATTTGCCAGGAAACAGAGTGCGCACTCTTAAATGCACAAAACATGTAAGATAGCAGAAGACAATACTATGAAAATATGATCTCTGTATATATCTTCCTTGATCTCCTTAATCTTAGCATCCCACTGACAAAGCAATTGAGGTGATGCCACATCAGATCACTGTACTCAAGTCAGCAATGTTTATCGGAAAGAATACTGCCACGGACATCACTCATTATCCAGGAAAACATACACTAGGCATCGACCTTCCACAACAGGTTTTCATACTGGATCAACAGGTGCTCCTTAAAGTTGCTGTATAAGAAGAACAAGAAAACTTTGCTCTCCCTTGTAAACAATGCTGGGACCCTGACTTCCTCTGTACCTGAAGTTTATACAGCTGTTCATTCAGGTACAGTCAAGGAGCAAAACTTCAACACTGTATCCACGGGCTCACATTTGTTCATTAAGTGCCACAAAATGCAGCTCTCTATGATAGTGCTACTGTATGTTTCTAGCACTGCAGCATAGTGGTGTTCTATGTCCTAATGCTGCTGAGGCACTATGGATAGACACATGCCATATGCAGGAGCATATGGTTTACATGCTTTGTAGTCACTGTGATGTGCACAGCATCAAACAAGATGCTTTGGTAGTACAACGCACTATGGCAGTGATTCAGAAAGAGTAGCACTAAGTCACTTCTTTAGTATAACTCCCTCAATAATTGTCCCTTGGCACCAAGATATAAAGTACTGGCACCATTTCACACAACACTGATCATTGCCATCCAACTGTGGAATAGAGGACTTTCAGTAAAGGTTCCATAGAATTGCAGCTTAACAGAGTTAAGGAAGGAGTCCTGCCTGGTAAAGTACCTCGGCAAGAACAACAAAGCCTATGAGGGGTGTTGTGATGTCCCCAACACTGGCCCAGTAATCAAGGAGCCTCAGTCATCATCACTAGCAACAGTGGGTGACGTACACACTGGGAGGATGACAGGTACACACACACACACAGTATTTCCAGATGCATCTCTCTGCATCAAGTGCAATTTCCCTTAAGAGCACAAAGAGACCACAGTCAGTCTGGGGCTGGTTTCTCACTCCTTCTTCAGATCCCCATTAAGACTCCCCACTGGCACATCTATAGAGTTGAGAGCTCAGCTGAGTGACCAAGCCAAGGCCTTCAGTACCCTGTCTGTCCAGCCAGTGCTTCGTGTCCCTGCCCAAGTAGCTGACAAACACACTCTTTGAGGTTTGATTTATACACACACACACACACACACACACACACACACACACACACACACACACACACACACACACACACACACACACACACAAACACACCTGGGAAGGGCTGGCACAGTTTACAAGCCATGCCCCCTCCTGCCCAGACTATAAGGTAGTTATTACTGCCACCAGTCTTCCTTATCAGCTACTTTAAGGCCTTTAACAAAGGGTGCTCAATCTTACTGTGTAATGTTGCTATCAATACAAATGGTAGTTTGACCAAATGCAAGGCTATTAAGAGTGGCCCACAGTGTCACCAAATACGTATGCAAGTACTCTCAGAACTTAAATATGTCTCACAAATATCATCCACAAGGAAAGGTTTAGATATATTTAATAATAAATAATAAAAGAACAAGAAAATACTCAGCAAACCATCACAGTTACATCAGATTTCGAAATCACAGGAAATATTAAAAACAGCATTGCAGGACAGTCTCAAATAAATAAAGAAAAACATCTAACTTAAGCTCAGCTATATTCCTGACTATATCTAAAGGAAATTACTGTACCCTAGTTAACTTACTTACAGGACAAGGCAAGTGTGATGAATGGGTCTTCTTGCTGATGTTGCTGTCATGTTAAATACAAATACAGAATATTCTCCCTCTCTTAGAAAGTTCTTAAATTAATATCTCAAATATTACTGCTGGGTTAGCTTACAGGATGACATCACTTCTTGTCATCTGACTTTAGTTCCCAAGCTAAACCCCCATTGCTAGAAACTGCCAGCCTTTAGCATCTACCTGTGAAAAATAGATAGCCCTCAGATCTTTGCAGCTGCTGGAAGACATAAAATAATAAAACACTTACAAGACAATGTGGAAGGCTCCCTAGTTGTAGACATCTTGTCTCCTTGCTTCATTGAAACCATCTTTTATGGTGCAGTTATAAAATAATTTAATTTCAACTATTTTTCTGAAGTTTTCCAAGTTAACCTTCTATGTTCCAGTTTCCACTGTTAAAATATATACATTTACACAGTTACACTAGTATATATACATTTTTGTTCTTTACCTGTAGGGTACACTGTTGATACATCTTTAAGTTCAGTACTTTACAAACCCTGTCAACACACACTTCTGTACCAACAGTTTGATATACAGACAACATACAGTTCTAATACATTTGTAACATAAGCATATGAATCATGATGATATTCATGGATGACATATGATTATTTACAAAATTCCAGCTAGCTGTGCTGGCAGTACCTCCTTTTGTCACAGGTGTTAGTCACATTGAGGCAGATTCTGTGATGTATGTAAAACTTAGAACCCAGGACCCTGGCTTGGCACTGAACAGTCTACATGTTGCTGTGCTAGAATCATAACAGTGGGCAATGGAAACCCTGTGAAGGACATGTAGCATGGGGTATTAGGTTCCAAGCTATATGTTAAGGCATAGCTACAATATGCATCTGGTGGAGTGGTTGAGCATTGCAGTTAACAATGGCAGATAAAGAGATGTATTAAGGGGGTGGCAATGTTCATAGCTATAATACAGAAATGGGATGGCATGTGCACAGCAGTAACTGGGGATGATAAATGTGTGCATATGGAGGTTTTAACAGGAAATGAAGAAGTATCTGCATAGCAGTAATTGTGCTGGAACAACAGCTACACACATCCCATAGCATACTACATGCTATACACATCCACTGAATGACATGTTCTGCCCAAGGTAAATATGTATTGGCATGGTCACCAAATGCAACAATGCTGTATTTCTTAGTTTTTAATTTAAGCTCATTTACATACACCATGCATTCATATTCTGGTTGAAGGGCATTTGTGTCAGAAGCATACCTCTCAACCTGCAGACATTGAGAATATGACATCTAATTAACATAATATTTGAATATCAAATAGCACACAATGCTTCCTGCTTCCAGTATGAATGTGGGATACTACTCAGAAACACATGTTTAAAAAACAGAGTGACAAAAATAATGGAAAAAAATATAAGTACATTATTAAAGAGACAGTGTAAAATATGTACACTTTAATGAATTGTACTGCAAAATTCTAACACACAAGTTCATTTATTTTTGGCTTCTGAAAAAGGGAGATGCAAGACGTATCTCGTTTTTCTTTAGATTATTGATGCTACTGGTACGTTGGTCATGTAGTGTGGTTTTCTGTACATTGCACAGCTTCAAAAAATGAAATATGATGAAGGGGATTCAGAAAATTGTGTGAAGGAGTAAATTAATCCTGAAAGAAAGAATGCTCCCCCAAAATAAGAACAGGTGAGGGGGATATGACAATGACTCTCTGCTTGCAAGTCATCTGGTAACTTGGTCTTAGTTTATAATCTGTAGGACCTATAAGTAAATACCAAAAAAAGCAGACCCAAGCAATGAGCCCCATGAGACATCACTGGTCACTGTCATTTTCTCTGACACTGCTCCTGCCATCCACACTGTGTGGGTTCGAGCTTTTAGCCAATTATCAATCAATTTTACCACACAGGGGTCCATCTGTAACATATTTAGTTTATTAATTATGCTAGCATAAGGGACTGTGTCAAATGCCTTGGTTAAATCAAGGTTGGCTGTACATACAGTGTGACACTTTCAATGTTGTTTACCATATTTATTAAACAGGCTCTACCTTTTACAAAACCAAATTGCTGCAGATCTAGCCTGATGAGATTGTTAATGTCTTATGTTAATCAAGCCTGTTATAATGTGTTCCATTGGCTTACAAATGAGACTTGTCAGGTGGATGGGGTGTACAATTTCTAGGGTCAGTGGTAGCGTTACCTTTATGGAGTGGCATCACCAGTGCTGTACACCATACTTCCAGAACTGAGTCTGTCACCAGGCTCTGGTTAAATAAATTATGGAGCAGTTCTGCCAGGACATGTTTAGTACTATTTAACAAACAGCCTGGCATGTTGTCTGATCCTATGGAAGAAGTGTTCTATGTTTTCTACAGCACTTCCAGTATATGTTCTTTAGTGATGATGGAAGGTTTGATTTGTCAAAGTATGTATGGCTGCATTTTTGCATGTAGTACTATGCATGTAACAAGGGTTACAGGTGCATATGTGTGTGGGCTGACAATGGTCTTGTGTGTTCCTACTTTCAAAGGATAAAGTTATACATACCTTAGTATCCACAGGAATGGAGATACCATGCACCCCCCTCTTTTTTACTTGTAGGTGGGATACTTTGACAAAGTCCCTTACGTCTCCATGTACACACAGAAATGGTTCACAATCCGCTGGTCTTTGAGCTACTGGTATCTCAGGCACTATGTGTGTACATCTTCTACTGACAACAAGGATGTGTTTGATGTGTAGTAGTGCATATACTAGCCCTGAAGGAGGGTAATAACACATACTGTTGAGTTATTCCTTCTGCTGCCCCCCCTCCATCATTCCCCACCAGCACACCATTATTCCTCATATAAAAACATGTACATGCCAGGCATATCACATTTTATACATTTCTGAATCAATACACCATTTTGGGTGTCATCGTTTTCATATATCATGTGACTCATTTGTATGGAGTTCCTCATTTGCATGCTGTTATGCTCCCATTAGCTTGTGGTACCTACCACTCTATTTTTGGCTCTTGAATGATCATGTTATCTATATCTTAGAAACATCCGTACCCTGCATGTTACTACTAACCATAATATTTGCTCTACACAATGCACTATGAATCTAGACAAAATTATGTCCCTATACTTTTGTCTTATTGTCTCATCTGTGTAATATTCTATATTAAAAATAAACTGTGTGCCAAATTACTGTATTCCCAACCCCACTTCATTATAACTAGGATTATATTTATAAAATCCATATTATTTTGCATTTCTTTAAATTTCATGATGTTTTCACTGAAATTCTACATTTGGACATTACTTGGAATTTCATGAAATCCCACATCCTTCTATTTACCTTGACCTATGTGCTGGAATTGGTGCTATGGACCAAGGGCGGCTCATGCTATAGGACTGCAGGACTGCAGCCCCCACCACCACCTATAGAAAGAAAAAAACAAAACAAATATACCTAGAAAAAAATTGTGAGTCCCGGAACTCCGCGCATGCATGCACGCAGTTCCCAGAACTCATCGAACTCCAAGTCCAGACTTCTGTGTCAGCAGTCCAGATAGGGGGAACGGCATCTATGCCCTGCAGATGCCCAGAAGTCTGTGCAGTGACATCCGCACAGAACAGAAGAACTCTGGACTGCATCATCTGCAGGCTAGACCAATCAGAAGGATTGTTGAGCTCTCGTGGAGCATTTAGCTTGCGCGGTACAGACTGGGACATCAGTTACACGAAGGATGGTGCATAGCAGCCAGTGTGTTGGCAGTTTCATGGATCTATGACTGTGGCTGTTGGGGGAGCTTACTGATGCAACTTCTCCAGGAGTGGCCCAATTACATAGTTACATCTGGGCATCCAGTGTGCTAAGCAACTGGAGAGAAGATAGAGACAGCGAGGGGAAGACAGTGAGAGAGAAAAGGGATTTGTCATTGCTACATCTCCTTTTAGAGAGCCTTCCAACTTTCTGTAAATACTTATTCATTACTTCATTCACTACGGCACTTTTCCCCAAGACAAAACTCTTGAAACTGGAAACAAGGCAGCGTTTGGTTACTGTCTTTTTTTTCTTTTCTTTCTGTTTTTTTTTAATCGGATGCCATTCACAGTTCATGGCTTGCCTTAAATTGGTAGCATTTCTACTATTTTTTAGCTATTTGTGTTTACAGGGAGTTACTAAAGCATACAATTAAACACTTTAATCCAAGTAAACTCTGAGATTCGTGCTGACTTTATATTTCTCTGCCAACTTTTTCCTGACTTTACACTTGTATACCGCATTGGCGACTGTTGAAAACCATTACATGTAGCAATTGTCAAATTTAGGATTGTTTTGGCAATTCTCAGTAGCACATTTGTTTAGGATGGCAGCTGAGATCTAGTCCATTTGGTGTACACAGTCATTGATATTGTTATTTGTTGCATTAGACTAGCTGCAGGCTATGCCATTTGTTTGTCACCTGAGACAAATGAAACACCTTTTCTGAAAACAGGCACCGACAGTCAGGTATTTGAAAGAAATTGTGTGGGTGTCTGGAAAGGAGCACAGGCTATGCTCTTGAGATAATGTTATTTCCTGAACAGGGAAAGGTATCTACTCTAAAAAGACGCTTGAGGCAAGAATAAAAAGAGCAAATTCGGTACTAGCAGAAATCATGTAGTAAACAAACCTACTAAACACTGAATTCAGATGTGATGTCATACACTGCTTGGCAGTCTGTCTGGCCCATCCTCAGCCATTCATCTGGCTACAGCACTTGATGTCTCCACAGGTGACAGCATGTCAAATTGCACTGCTTTTTCCAAAAAGGGCAAATTGACCTCAGCCACTCACTCTTCCTATTCAGCATAGATGGCACCCAAAATCTATAGTTAGACTTGGGTAAGCACGGCTATGGTAAAGTCTTCATGTCTTTGTGCGTTAGAGCCAGTTTTATTTCTTTTTCATATTTGTACTACATTGCCATCAGAAGGCTTGCATCAGTTGGCAGTAGATGTATCTTTTCACCTAGAGAAATGGGCTGACATTTGACTGTTTGATCCCCTTCTGTGTCAGCTGTTGATTAATGCTTTTGGTGCTATGTTAGGTGGAGATAGTGGTTGTAATCAGAATATCTGTCACTGTGAGGGGGAAGGGCAGCAAACTCAAAGACAGCCCTGGCTGAACTATACCTCTGAACTGTCCAGATTTTTGCAGAATGAATAGATTTTTGCTTCTTATTTTTGGTTTGTTCCTCATACAATTTGTGGTTTTCTGGAAAATCGTTTAGGAGTGAAGTCACTAAATAATGACAGACATTAAGCGTCATAACCTTCAGAAAAATGCATGCTAAAGCAAGACCTGTTATTGTATCAAATAAGTTCATACAAGAGCAATTTTTAGCACTGTTTGTATATTCCCCCAATATATTTGGCCTTGTCCAGATTTCCTGCATTAAGAGGTTGAGTGGTACGTGCAAATGCAAATAAATCGCTTTATAGAATTAGGAACATCCAAACCTCTCAACTGTCCCCAGTTTTGGCTCAAAATGTTGCTGTCCCCTTTATAATCCCTCAGCAAAATAGCAATTTTGGAAGAAAACTTGGAGGGTTTACAATTATAAATAAGTGTAATGATCAGAGTTATAGATTACTTCTATTTCAGAAATGCATGTAGATTCTCTAATTTTGTCAGCTGCTCAAGTTAACAGTACTAATATTAAAAAGGTGTCCCTTCTTTGACAGGTTCCCAGCTGTATTGTGTGGCAATTTTATATTTTTGCATCACATTTTTGGTCCGTTTTTCATAAAACTGTGGTTTTCTGGCAAATTAGTGGCAAATCATTAAAGACTAAATTTAGAAAATAATGGCAGACATTTGAGTTTCAGATTTCATAGCCTTCAGAAAATTCATACTAATACAAGAACTACTA
This sequence comes from Protopterus annectens, assembly GCF_019279795.1. NCBI lineage: Eukaryota > Metazoa > Chordata > Ceratodontiformes > Protopteridae > Protopterus > Protopterus annectens. Next base: position 1,959,679,795 of record NC_056726.1, read on the forward strand.
TTATTCTATTATCTTTCTAAGTTTATAAGAGCAATATTTAAAAATTGTCCTTATTTTTGGGCCTGTGTCCCACTTCTGTGTATGACTTTGCCCACATTTCTTGCGCTGTGATTGAGAGGTATGAGTGTCAGAGCCATCACCATCAGCCAGAGACATTTCAAATTGTAAATGCACAAATCCAAAACTCAGAGCTGCTGTTAGTTGAGGTAGGATACGACATTTCAAATTGTGACCTACTTGTTGCACCCCACTCCCCCATGTAGTGACTCTTGATGTGTCCAAGCAAGGCAAGGAGCAGTTATGCAGTGTAAGTGTGCAGAGTATTCCCCCATCCAAGGTAGACACAAGTACGGCAGTGGCTTTTCATCTGTCCTTGATTTTGCAGAATGTTCTGGTTTTCTGTCATATTTTTATACTGTTGAGTTATGCTTCTTATTATTCAGAAAATGCATGCTGTCGTAGTGCCCTGTTGCTCTGTGTTTAAGTAGCAATGCTTTAATGACCATCAGGTAAGCTTGTTGGAGATTGCAAGATGCAAGTAAGTTTTAATAAGCATACTGTTAAAGAATTACCAACATTGAAAGCCTTTTTTGTTGTTGCCATGCAGAGAATATTTACATAACTAGATAACGTATAAGCCTTAGGTATTGAAATGCATATGACAGTATTTGTAATAAAGGACAGGATTACAGTATTTTCAGAAGCTCTTTACATTTGTTGGAAACTTGCAGTCATCTTTAGTGGCTTTACCCCTAAACTAAACAGAATGCCAATCTATCATGTGTGGTCAATAATCTGTGCAGTAATCCTTTAAGCAATTTATCTTGAGCTTGTTTCTTGTTTGCTGTTCATTTTTCCTTTGATCATGTCTTCTCCATGAAACAAGTAGATAGTTGTCAGGCAGCAGGTCTCTTTTGAATAAGAAACATTTTTACAAGTTGGGGTATCATAGAGATTGCTACTTTCAGCATGTTACTTGGTAATTTTATAAAGCTGAATATAAATTATAATTAGAACTGCAGTGCAAGGAGAAGTGGTTTGAGCTGAGTGCTGCTTGTTTTTTATTTTATACCTGATTTTGACTGGCATTCCAGTAATGTATTTAAAAAGTAATTTATTTTTTCATGCCTCACAACCTTTGTGTTTCCATCTAGATATTAGGTAAGCTGTCATGTAGCCAATGCACTGAAATATTTTTTTCTTCTATGCTTCATTTTGTCTTGATTGGACTTTTGTAATCATGGTTTGGCACCCAGGTCAGCGTATTTAAAGTTCCTGTTGTGGTTTTGAGCATAGCCCCACCTCTTTCTAGTTGACCACACCCCTTCCCAATTGGCCCCACCCATTTAGCTGTCTCCGGCAGCCCCCCTTTAATTTGAAGTCACCAGTTGCCACTGCTATGGACTGAAATCCAAATCTGAAAATGGCTATTCTTTTTTACTAACCTGGAAATTTCACAAAGTTGCTACTGAGTGGATTAGTATAAGACACTAAGATACTCACCATGCTGTTCCAAAGTGCTTTGGCTGATTGGGAATGAGTCTTCTGGCTAAAATGGAAGCAGTCGGGTGCCATGTATGACCTGTCAGGCACTCCCTGCTGATATGAGAGAGAAGACAGAAATGTACATTAGCAACTGTACTTATTCTAACAATACTTTCACTGGCATAATTTGAGAAAATAAAATGATTTTACTCTATCAGTTTCTAAACATATACATAATACAGAAATATGCAGAATTATTCATCACAGTAACTGGCTAGCTATTCAGAAAAGTGTACATCACATCTCTTAGACTAATATTCAGAGGCCATTGTCTCAGCTACACTGTACAGGAATTATAAACAACGCAACAAAATGGTGGCTCCTCAACTGTAATAATGACTAGATTTTAAAAACAGAAAGAAACCTCTTCACACAACATAATATGTTTTGAGCTCATTGTATTAATTGATATTTTAACAGAGGCAGCTTGGAAAGAATGCTTATAAATAGCCCCCAGGCTTTCTCTTTAGCACACTAATAGTCTGTGCTTTCAATAATATAATGCAAGGCATTCTTCTGTGTTGTGTAGAAGATTTTACTCTGTTACTATTGGATTCAAGTTGCATTTAAAAATGAACATAAACTTTTTTTTTTTTGAGGAAAGCTATTGCCTTTTTCAGTTTCCATTAAGAAAATATAATCCTGTACAGTCCAGTAATTCTGCTTTTAACCCAAATTATTTAATAAATCAACGTAGAAGTTTATTTTATTACATTTCTTGACATCTTGTAATCATGCCAGATCAGGACATTATTTGCCTGATGTAAGCACAGAAATGTTGTTTTGCTGAATGGGTCTTTACACATGCCAAATCCTGTTTTAAAATAATGAGGTAATAAAATACATACAGCTCGATGCCACTTTATAAATTATCCATCACTCATATTCTATCAAGTAGCTTCTCACATCCGTTAGTGGTTTTTAAAGAAGAGCAAATTTAAGGATGAAATAAACTTTTAACCCAATAGCACCCTGCTCTGTGCTACCTACACCTGGCTATCTTGTACATTTGCAGCATCTACTAAACAGAAATGTAAGCAGTTAACTACACTAAAAATGGCAATGATCAGAACAGCCCTCAGGATCATGACAACTGATTGCTTTAAATCCATGTACCTGTCATTTAGTACAGAAAATACAATTTTGAGAATATATTATAAAGTCAGTTATATGAGAGAATTTGAACAGGAAAACAGACTCTGTAATTATTAGTCCTAGTTTGGGGGGGGGGGGGACTAAAGTGGCATTGATGGCTTTGACACTGTCATCTTTTCCTGACTCATGACAGAACAATACTTTCTTTATGTTATTTTCACAGGTTTCTGTAACAAAAACAACCTAAATAAAACATTAACTGAATCCATCCATCCATCCTAAACCCCTTTTACCCATTTTGCACATGGGGGCAGGGTGTCACTTCAACAGTGGCAATCATCTCAAGCCAAGGTTTACACCGCCAGGTGGCTATCCCTGCCATGGAACTGAATATGGTACAGAAAGCTTTGATATTGAGTATTGACTAGTATTTCTATGGTATTACATTGGGTTGAAATGGCTAGGCTTAAAATGACCTGCGGGTTGATAGCCTAGTAAATCTTCTATGATCCCATGATAGGTAAAAAAAGCACTTGCTGTAATAATTGTAAAAGTCCTTAAAAGTATGCTGTATAGGAGGTATTCATTGTTGGGTTGAATAGACAGGGACTATTCGAGCAGGAAGGCCTTCTGATGGTATGCAGGTAAACGCTGAAGCATGGTTGTATTATATTGTGCTATTTTGCTGTAAGCATCAGTGGTGTATCTGTCAGTCTGATAAAGTGCATCAGCTGTAAGTGTGGGTCAGCAGACACATATCTATGAAATGAGTCCCTGAGAACACCTATCCTCCAACCTTGGGGGAGAAAGGAAAATGAGAAGCTTGAACTACTCACTTTCATCCTTGCAAGTACTAACGGCATGAATCACTGCAACAGTTTTAGGTTGTTATTAGCAATGGCAGTAGGACAGAGTTTTTAAATTGCTGGGGAAAGTGATGACAGACATGTGGGTCTTTTTCACATTGACACTGCTGCCAAGTGAAGCAGATTTGTAGACCCTTAAAATTGTAACTTCTGAGTGCATATGAAGTCGATAGGGATAAAGGTAATATTTCCCTTGTTGGCAAAAACAGAGAATGGTAACACATAAATAGCTGAAGGCAGATACTGCAGGTATCTATTTGGTCCTAAACCTGAAAGAGTTAAAACCAGCTGAATGGGGATATTACTCTGAAAAAAGGTAAGAAGATAGCTGGAATCTAGGTGGGGCATACCCACAAACATGTACGGACCCACACACACACAAACATTACTTTAGAGGCAGAGTGAACTAAACATCAGATGATGGATGCCTCCTGATGTAACGTTTTTTTGGGAGTTCTAGTTTCAGAACATTTACTGACTTCATTTATTGAAAGAGCAAAGAAAAAGACTGCTTAAGGAAAACGTGTTGTTGCCTTTGTAAAAGTTGAAGAATATGTTTGTTCATGATGAACTTTGGAAACTGGGAGAAATGTTGTCCCTCTTCCAGTGAACTTCATTCGGTGAAATACTCTTGAATAATCTAAGAAAGGAATTGTATATTTATTGCTACTGTGAATTCTATGTTGCAGTTTAAACCCCAGATGCAACGTGAAAGTGTTCTTTTGTGAAAAGTGCCTTAGCCAGTAAGTTCAGTAATTATTTATATTCTTGTCTTTAGCAGCCTGTCTTAGGACTACAGACTTTTTGATTTTGTTTTTTGTTTGGGCTGTTTATATTCTTTGGATCTGTGAGCAAATATAAAGCAAAGAGATAGAACTCTGTTTAATTTAACAAACTAGAAAGAGGCCTAATTTCTTGATTGATTTAAGAGTTCTGTAACTCTTCCCACTTTTAGTACTAGAATGCCTACTACTTACTAAACACATTTTTGCTTCTAGGTCTTAACACTGTCGATATTTTTGACAAACAATACACTACCATTCATCACATTTAATGGAAGATGCAGGCAGTTGTGACTTGTTACTAAGCTACGCACCCCCAGAGGAAAAAAAATTAAAAATAAAAGAGGGTGAACCTACTGTCACTATTAAAAATATGTGGAGAAACTAGATACTGACAGGCATTTGTGAAATCTGGGTAATGAAACTGCATACTTAAAACTTATTTGGTTCTGTTCAGCTGATATATATTTTATACCAACAGAAATTAGGAAAACAATGAAGGAGACAGATTCTATAGTTGTTAAAGTCAGAACAGTACAGCAACAAGTCGAACAGTGCTGAAGAAGTCACCAAGAAGAGCTTAAGTCAGGTCAAAAGGAACTAAGTGTGCTTGTTCCAAATCAAGGTAAGGTGCAGTACAACTGGAAATAATTGCATGGAGACATGAGACAAGATTCTCTCATTTCAGTTCAAGCAACAAATAATCAGACTGAGACTCAAGCTGACATTTCATGCTTAAAGTATAAAGGTGAGTTGCTGCAAGAACTGCAGACTACAGCCAACAGTGTTATTGATTTGACAAGTAAGTACTGGAACCTGCAAGCTAGAAATGAACCTCAAAACAGAATCCACTTGGGATATGTTGAGTGATAAAGAATAGTTGTGTAAAATCTTACCATAACCATAGATGGCCTTATCTTCCATGTTGCAGTATTCCAGACTCTTGGGTTTTCCTCTCTTGCTACCCAAACTTCCAGCCAGTATACAAGAGTTTCTAGTCACTGGTAGGTACTTGGGATGTCTGATGTTAGCTGAGGGAACATGGGCCATAAAAGTGATGTCTACATGTACTAGACCTCAGAACTGAGCACCCCAGTTGGACCCCAGTCCCTGGAAAACTGTACAAGTTCAATGCCATCCAAGAAGGAACAGTTTAAGGGACAAAGAGGGGAAGGGGGGGGAGGAATACTGCAACATGGAAGAGAAGGACATCTATGGTAATGCTAAGATTTTACACAACTACTCTGTCCTTCTATTCTCATGTTGCAGTATTCCAAACTCTTGGGTGAGTGCCAAAGCTCATTGGGAAGACGAGGGTGGTGGGTGGTGGCCTAGAACTATTTTCTATAAGTCGATGGAAATGTGATCCAATTTGTAAAGCTTGGTAAAGGTGTGAATAGAGGTCCATGTAGCTGCCTCTAAAATGGTGGCAGTGTCCAATCCTTTCAAGAAAGCTGCAGATGAAGCCATAGCCCTAGTGGAGTGTGCTTTAATTTTGGACCTCAACAATTTCCCATGGTATGCATAGCAGAAGGAAATTGCTCTGGAAATCCAGGCTGAAATTGTCTGCTTTGTCACTGCTTTCCCCAGGGCCCTGGGGTGAAAGGAGACAAACAATTGGTCTGATTTTCTGATAGATTTGGTCTTGTCTAGGTAAACCTTAAGCTGCCTATGCACATTGAAAGAATGAAAGACTCTCTCACTGTCACTCTGAGGATGGGCAAAAAAGGTGGGAAGGTGAATAGCTTGGTTTAAGGATAGCTCATTGACCACCTTGGGCATGAAGGAAGGGTTGGTCCTACAGGTTACCCTGTCTTTGTGGAAGATGAGGAAAGGAGGGATGGCCATGAGGTCCTGTAACTCTGACACTCTTCTAGCTGATGTCAAAGCTACTAGGAGTAGTGTTTTCCAAGTGCAATGTTTTAGAGAGGCCTTAGAAGCTGGTTCAAAGGGGGCCACTGTGAGCTTCTCCAAGACATAATTCAGGTCCCATGGTGGTAGGATGGGTTTCCTGGTGAACTGAGTTGCAGCACTCCCTTTATGAATAACTTTGCAGGCAATTGAGAAGCTAAAGGAGGATCCAGAGGCAGACAAGCTGAAACAGCGGCAAGGTGGGCTTTAACAGAGGAGTACGCCAACCCTGTCTGCAACAGTTCACACAGGTATGACAGTACCAAAGGGACATCACCCTGGAAAGGGTCCAGCTGCCTTTAAAGATACCATATGGAGAATCTTTTCCATTTAGACATATATGATCTCCTAGCATTTGGTTTCCTGGCCTCCTGCAGGACTGTGAGCACATCCTCATTGTAGAGATGTCTGTAAGGGATCAGAATAATATCATCCACAGGGTAAGGTTCAGAGATTGTAGGTGGAGGTGGATTAAAGATCCCTTGTCCTGTTTGAGAAGTTTCACTCTGTGAGGTAACTTGTGGTGATTGCACCTGGCTAAATGCAGTAGGAGGAGGATCCAATGCTGTCTTGGCCAAAAGGGAGTCACTAACAAGATTTTTGGTTTGTCTTGCTGGATTTTCAGTAGGACTTTCTAAAGAAGTGGGAAGGGGGGAAATGCATACAGAAACATCCCCCTACAAGAGATTGAGAAGGTGTATGTTGCCTTTGCCAGAGGGCTGGGCAGCCTAGTGCAAAAGGATAGAAGTTGTTTGTTCATAGGGGAGACAACCAGATCTATCTGAGATGTATCCCATTTGTGGACCATGTCCAAGAACACATCCCTGTGGAGTATCCATTCATGGGACTGAGACATAGACCTGGTTAATGTATCTGCCTGAGTATTCTGCTCTGAAGGGATATACACTGCCTGTAGTGTGACTAGTCTACACAGCAAGTAAGATTTTGGCCTTCCCTGCTTGTTTACATACCACAGAACTGTAGTGTTTTCCGTGAACAGTTTTAGTGGGCTCTGCTCCAGCATATGCTGGAAGGCCTTTAGGGCCAACAGAATTGCTCTCATCTCTCTGGTATTGCTACAATCCTGTTTGATGGAGTCCTGCCAATTGCCCTGGACTCTTACGGAACCCAAGGCTGCTCCCCTGTCCAGATCCAAGGCATCCATGTACACCTCCTGCACTGACAAGGGAACCTGTAAGGGAACTCCTGAGTTGCAGTTCACTTGATCCAACCACCATTGAATCTCTTTCTTGAGGCAGGAAGGGGATTTTGTACTCTAGAGGATGAGAGTGCTGTGTCCAAATAGACCTTAGGTACCATTGTAGCTTTCTCATGTAGACCCTTGCTAAAGGTAACATGAGAATGGTCTATGCTATATGACCCAGGAGTCTGAGGTACTGCCTGGTAGTCAAGTCTGTCGCCTGAAGGACAGTGAGCAGCTACTGCCTTAAGCTTTCCACCTTTTGGGGTGACATCCATCCTTATCCTGCACCCCAGGAATATTTGGTCTTGAGAGGGGTCAGTTTGGACTTGGGGTAATTTATCTTGAAGCCCAGTACTTGCCTGACTGATATTACTGTTTGTAGATAGTGTTGCAGGGATTCTGTGCAGTCTGCATGGATGAGAAGGTCATCTAGATAAGGGAAAATATGAATCCCTTGGGTCCTGCAGAAGGCTACCACTGGTGCCAAGCACTTGGTGAATACCCTTGGTACTGTAGAAAGCCTGAAGGGCAAGACACACAATTGAAAATGTGAGAAGGAAGAGAGAAGTGCAGGCATTTCCTGTAGTTGGGTCTTGTGGGGATATGCAAGTAGGCATCCCTGATGTCCAGCATGGCCAAGAACCCCTGAGGGAAAATCAGGGGGAAGACGGTCTACAGAGTGAGTATTAGAAAGGTGGGTACTTGTAGAAAGAGACTGAGGTGGGAAAGATCTTGGATTGTTTTCTGGGAGCCATCTTTTCTTGGGACTAGGACGAGTCTTGAGTAGAAACCCTTTCCCTTTTCTGTCATAGGGACAGGCTTAATTATTCCCTGGGCAATAAGGCTGTCTATAACCAGCTGAAATAATAGAAGATATTCCTTGGGGGACTGAGGAATGCCCCTTAAGGAAGTGTCTGTGATCCAGGTCATAAAATAACCCGTCTCTATGATGGATACGCCCTACCTGTCTGTGGTGATGTTTTTCCAAGCAGGGAGAATGTGAGATAGCCTTAGGGATAGGGGAATGGAGTTGAGAGATTGTTTCAGGAATGGCAGGTAGTCACAGACTACCTGCCCTGTCTTGAAATTGAGACTTCTGGCCTGGGGTCTGGGCAAGCCTGGATGGAGTTGTTTGCTTCCTGGCAGTGTTTCTGCCACTGGAAAGAGGAGGAGGAGCAGAGTGTTTCCTGATAAACTGGGTTTTTGAAGGGTAGTTCCTGTGGAATTTGGGGACAGGAGAAACAAACAGGTGTTTGAGGTCTTGTAACACCTTCCCCTTTTGTTGCAGAGTTTTGAATAACCCAGTCACCTTTCTCCAAAAAAGGGCAGACTTATCAAGAAACATATCCAAAAGTTTTTCCTAATGTCATCAGGTAGTGGGTGTAACCTAAGCCAGGAATATCTTATCAGGACACAGGCAGATGCAGCAGACCTGGCAGAAGCTTCAGCTGCATTGTAACCACACTTAATGGAGTGCCTTGTGACCTGAGAAGATAGAGATATAAGGCTGGATATCTGAGCCTTGGAAGGAGAGTCTGGGATTTCACTCAGAAGTTTAGTGGCTTGTCCTAACAGGGCTAGCACATACTTGGACATGTGGGTTTGATAATTTATTGCCCTGAATGCCAAGGTAGATGAGGTATAAACCTTTTTCCCAAGGCATTCCATCGCCTTGCTGTCTTTGTCTGTGGGGAGAAGTGAGGAGGATGGAAGGAGCTTAGATGCATTATCAGCTGACAGTGATACAGTGCCTGGGTCCACTGCAGAGCACTTAACAAGGAATTTGGCTGCCTCAGGGACCTTGTAGAATCTGTCAGATATTCATGGTGCAGGAGGCTGGGAGTCTGGATTAACTGATGCTGCATTAAAAGCATCCATAAATGTTGATTGTACTTGGGGAATAGCTGAAGGGGAGGGGAGTCCATCTGAAGACATTCATAGTATATTTTCTGAACTTCTGTCATTTCAGAGGAGTCCCATTTGAAATGTTCCCTCATCTTTGAAATGGTCTCCCCAAAGGTGAGATCCTCACCTGGGGAATCTGTTTCTGCAGATTCTTCCTCATGGTAGGCAGAGTCAAGAGGAGATGGCATTCAAGAGACATATAACAGGGAATCCTGTGAGGAAGAATCAGAAGATTCCTCAGCTTCAGCTTGGGAAGTTTCTAAGGTCTGAGGATTAGGGCTCATCACAGGATGAGCCATAGGGGAGACTAAGGGTGTAGCAGGCCTCAGAGCCATGAAGGCATTGAAAAGGCTTTGAGAAAATGCCTGCAAATCTGGTAGGCTCTCTACTGTGGGAGAAACATGTTTCTTTTCTTTTTCCTTTTAAGGGAAGGCCTAGCAGGTGTTGTAGCCAAGGTAGGCCTGGATTCAGTAATCTGTGAAGTAATGGAGGGATCCATCTGGATGGCCAGTACAAGTCAAGGTTTTCCCCTCGCCATCAGTAGCCGACATCTGCATTAATTCTGAGGACGTGCCTTCCACTCTGGGAACTGCAGCTTCCACAATGATACCCGCTGTACTCATATCAGTGGTGACCGATTGTTCGTCCAGACAGACATCAGCCAAAGGAGGGACGCTGGGTGGAGAAGGTGCAGCTACAGATTCAGGCATAGAAAACTTGGCATTTTTCTCTGGTGGCTAGATGGGCTGACCGGATGGCCCATCCATACTTAAAGCTAAGTGCTTAAAGCACTGATTCTCAAGATAAATATTTAAAGCATGCAGACGGCTGCATAGCATTTTTGGAAAGAAAGCCTGGCAGATGGAGAAGGACTTGTGGTTGTGCATAGGCCCTAAACAAAAAAGGCAAAGCTCATGGGTGTCTTTACAGGGGATCTGACAACCACATCTACACTTTTCCTTCCTGGATGACATGAACCTACACACATGTGTAGTGACCTAAAGAAACAAAACATCCCCGATGGGGTACTTATCTTAGAATTTTTGATCCGACGGCCAGTACGGCAGGAACAGTTGACATTTGACTGGTGGCAGAGAAGTTCTGGGATCTGGTATGTGCAGAAATCACTTTTATGGCCCACGTTCCTGTTAGAAAAATATATATTTGAACACATATAAAGTGTTAGTTAAAAAGCAAAAAGTATATAATGCATTTTATTCTATTTACAATATGGCAATAAGAATGATTTTACATGTAATTGCTTGAAGCTTTGGAGCTGCAGTGTATTTGAACTCTGACCCTGGCAGTAGCCAGCTCAGCAAGCTTATGTTTTTCACTAATGATTATCTGCTGGGTCAGGAAATTAAATGTATAAAGTATTGAAAATCTTCTTCCTTCCTCTGGGATAATTGGCCTTGTGAATGTTACCAAGATAAGACACAGCTGCTGAAGTAATGTTGCAAGAAGAACAAAGAAGTGTATTACAAGACTGAACCAACTATTGTATTCGAGCAGGCCTGAAACCTTGAAGGAGTAACATTTACAGAAAGACATTATAACTGACCAGGTGCTTTGCAAGGCTGTATTATTCCCATGGGAAAACTTTTAAAATGTATAACATCAGCTTTTCTTATGAATAGAATATTGTAGACCATAGTGATGTAGGTGCCCTGTGACTAACCACGTCAGTAAGGTGGGCACAGCTTGAGTGTTAAACCTATATAAAATTGTGTACTTCCTGCATCATGTCAGACAAAATTCTGTACTTGTACGTTTTTTGCCTCCTGGTGTACACTAGTAAACTTTTGCATCTGAGCCTCCTGTGTTGTTATCTTTGTTTTTATTTAACAGTTTGGTCCTCCTTGAACCGGAAACTCTCAGACAGCTACAGATCAGAGTGTACCGGTGGTCGAACACTGCGCAGGAGAAGCTACCAAAATGGTTCTTCTTGAAACATAAAAGACCTCCGACTGAATTGTCGTTTTGAGAGGCTGGCCACTTTCTGATCTGCGGTCAAGAGCGGTCTCGAACTGGTCGACTCAGGAGGCTCAGGTAGGAAGATATTTGCCTTTTTTCTGTTTTAGATCAGGGACTAGGTTGCAGTAAATACTATTGTCAGAAGATTTGTTATACAGATCAGGGACAAAAGGAAATTACTGTATATTTTGTCAGGGATCAGGGAAACAGAATAAGATAGGCAGTTATTCTAGATAAACTGTGTAAGGAGCTGAAATACCACGTGGTGAGAAGGGTTACGTAACATTTTCTTTTAGAATGGGAAATCAGTGCACTAAAACATCGCGAGATCCGCCCCTAACTGAAGAAGCAAAATATATGCAATTACAACGGGTTGATAATGTAAGGTATTATACAAAATGGGTTAATAAATACGGATTTGACGGTAAATTAAATAAAATTTCATTAGTTAAACTTTTAAAACAGCTTAAATCTGAAGCAGAAGGTCAGGCAAAAAAACAACAGCGATTAGGCATTCCTCAGGCACACAGGTGGATTGAGGAAGTAAACCGAAGGGAACAAAAAACTAAAAATGCTAAGACGTTATTTTTAGATAAAGAGGATAATAATACAGTAATAGCGATGGCTCCTCCTCCCCCGCCCCCTCCGATGTATTTTTCAGGATATGAAGCAGGAGGACAAGCTGGTCCACCTCCACGTTATCCTGAAGTCACAAGAACACTAAAACCATTTGTTAGAGATCCTATTGAAACTAGGTCCCGGATACGTAAAACACTTGGGGACACAGACTTATATCAAGTAGGGAGAAACACACTAGATGAGAGTGAGGAAGAAATCTGTCCACTAATCGAGGTACCAAATCCTCAGGCAGGACAGGAGGGGCAGGACCCAACTCTTCTAGTATACAGACCATGGACACCGGAAGATATTCGGAAAGCTACAGAGGGAATCCCTCCTCCAAAAGTTAATTACACAAAGTTTTTACAAGATTTACAAGGTATGAGACTAAGTTACCACTTGAATGGGGAAGAAGTAGAAAAGGTAGTTAGACAGATTGTGGGTCCAGACTGGCACATGATTTGTGGCACCTGGAATCCTTGTAATGCAGAGCTTAAACCACTCCCACATAGTGACGCAGAACTAGACAACAGAGTGAAAGGTCTTACAGACCGAATTTCTGAAAAATGGAAACCTAGAGCAGATTGGACTTGCATTAATCAATGCATACAACAAGAGAATGAAACTGTAGATGGGTACTATGGTAGATTATTGGAATGTTTCAATAACCATAGTGGTATGGCTATTCCTGAAAATCAGACAGATGATACCTCGTATGAACAGCAACTGAAAAATGCGTTTTTGAAAGGTTGCATTGCACCTATCAGTAGCTTTATTACAAAGCATATGATAGATCATTGAACAAGTAGGCTACAAGCCTTACTTGAATATGCTAGACATGCTGAAAGACACTTTAATAGTAAAAGAAAAGAAGACACAGGTCTTCACAGCTGAAGACGGAGCTGAGGTCTTTGTAGTACAGTCAGGTAAAAGGGTAAGAAAAATGCCCAGGAAATAGACAATCTGACAAAAGGTCAGAAGATTTTGAAGAGAGAAAAAGAAAGGTGAGTGCTTTAAGTGCGGAAAGGAAGGACATTTAGCAAGGGATTGCAGGCTAAATAAAAAGGTGACTACAGAAAGTAAGGGTGATGAGGACTGACTATATGATAGTGATGAAAGTCAAAAATCATCAGGAAAGGCAAACAAACAAAGGACAAATGTAAATGTAGTGGAAGGAACAGAGGAAGTGCAAGCAGATGTAGAGGATGAAGAAAGTGAAATTTTAGATTTGGCATTACTGAGCTTGGAGCTCTATCTGGCAGACACAAAACCGGAAGTTACACTTCTGGTAGAAGGGAGGGAAGTTAAATTCATGTGTGACTCAGGAGCGTCACGGACTTTGATACACCCCTCAAAGTTACCAGAATATTCCGAATCACCTGATTATATATTAGTGAAAGCAGCAAATGGACAGCTATATAGGGAGCCACTCTCCCATGATATAGCAATAACTGACCCTGTCTCAGGTATGACTCAGAAAAGTAAAATTGTAGTTTCTGCAAAATGTCCAGTAAACTTACTGGGAAGAGATCTTATGCAGATATTTGGCATAGCGGTAGTTCCCACTATGCAGGGTATGGAGGCACAAAGACAAATGGATACTTTTGTGGTGCGACCGGAGGGTGAAACTTATTACTGGTACAGCCAGGACCTAGTTACGACTGGTCCAGGGGCAGTAACCGAGGAACTGATGAATGTAGCCATCAGTAAGGCCCCCTCCCTTGACACTGACCAACAGCATTTGTTACATTGTACTCTATACTACTGTAGCATGCCAGGACCTGATAAATAATATGAGCAAGAATTATTCAAAAATCCTGCTAACAGATTAGTATTACGAACCTTGTATTGGGATACTGAGGGAAACAGTGTGGTAAGCTGTTCATTACCTCAGGAATTCATGACACTGTACAAATCTAATTGACTACCACATGTCAGCTTGACAAAGAATAAGGATGTGAAATGCGCGGACTTAGGAGAAAAAGTAACAAGATGGGAAAAACTGAGTTAGAATTATCAGAGCAGGGAATACAAAAACAGAAATTGAATTGGCTAACACAGACACATCCAGCTGTACACTTACAAACTGGTGAAGACAGCTGATTAGCATTCTTATTAGAAGAAGAAGAAGAAAAAGCCTTGTGTGACATACCAAACATTCTTTGGTCAACAGGTAAATCAGATGTAGGACTTATTCAAACAGCAGGACCAGTAACTATTACACCAAAATCAGCATTTAGACCACAGAAAAGACAATACCCCCTGAGGAAAGATGCAGAGCAAGGAATCAAGCCTATAATAGCAGCATTACTTAAGGAAGGAGTACTGGTAGAATCTCTTGATTCACCATGTAACACCCCTCTATTTCCTGTTAAAAAAGCAAATGGGGAATGGCGGATGGTACAGGATTTACAAGCTGTAAACAATGCAATAATACCCAGAGCACCTATGGTGCCAGACCCACACACCTTGTTGAATGATTTGAAGCCACAACAAAAATATTTCACTGTGGTAGATATAAGCAATGCTTTCTTTTCAATACCTATACATCCTGATAGCCAGTATTGGTTTGCATTTACATTTCAGGGTAAAAGATATACCTATACTCGGCTACCGCAGGGATATTGTGAAAGTCCAACAATATTTGCACAAGAAATGGCAAGCAACCTGGCAGGGTTTACCCCACCAGGAGGTAGTCAGATTCTACTTTATGTAGATGACATTTTGCTAGCAGCCCCTACCCAGCATCAATGCAGGGAGGATACGATAGCATTATTGAAATTTTTAGCAGCACAAGGACACAAAGTAAACAAAAGTAAGTTACAACTTTGGAGAAAACAGGTTAGATACCTAGGATATGTAATATCCAATGAAGGAAGAATATTAGACAAAGACAGAAAAACAGCAATTTTACAGGCACCTAAACCGGCAACCAAGAAGGAAATGATGTCCTTCTTGGGAACGACTAATTTTTGTCGAAGCTGGATATCAAACTATGCTTTAGAATCTGCTCCACTGGCTGATTTAATATATAAAACACCAATGGCAGCACAAGATGTATTACAATGGACACCTGAAGCAGAAACAGCTTTCTGCAGACTAAAACAATTGATAGCTTCATCATTAGTTTTAGGACTTCCAAATTACCACAAAAGATTTTTTCAGACCGTAGACTGTAAACAGGGATACATGACGTCAGGATAAGCAACGCCCCATAGCTTACTACTCATCACAGTTAGACCCAGTGGCATGATCGTTGCCTCACTGTGTGCAAGCAGTAGTCGCAGCTGCAAT
This sequence comes from Protopterus annectens, assembly GCF_019279795.1. NCBI lineage: Eukaryota > Metazoa > Chordata > Ceratodontiformes > Protopteridae > Protopterus > Protopterus annectens. The sequence goes on from NC_056726.1 coordinate 1,959,694,992, forward strand.
GGCTGTACAGGCTTCGGCCTCAGTGGTATTATTCCACCCTCTCACATTGAGAGTGCCTCATGCAGTCGCGATAATTTTACTGCAAGAAAAAATAGCATATCTATCTCCTGCTAGACATCTTTCATGTATGACCATACTGCTGAGCCAACCTCATATGGTAATTGAATGTTGTACAACATTAAATCCATCAGCGTTACTTCCGACTCCTGTGGATGGCACACCGCATAGCTGCCTGCAGGAAATTGAGCAAATAACTTTGCCCAGACAAGACCTCACTGATATGCCCTTGGATGATGCCGAGGTGACATTTTACGTGGATGGCTCCTGCAGAAAGGGTCCTTGGATGATGCCAAGGTGACATTTTACGTGGATGGCTCCTGCAGAAAGGGTCCTACAGGGAAAAATCTAGTAGGGTATGCAGTAGTCACAGATACAGAGATTTTAGAAGCCCAACCCTTACAGCATAACCTGTCTGCTCAAGCAGCAGAGCTGATAGCCTTAACACGGGCTTGCACTCTAGCGAAAGATAAATGTGTGAACATATATACTGATAGTCAGTATGCTTTCTCTACAGTGCATGTTTTTGCACAACAATGGAAAAATAGAGGAATGATAACATCTAATGGCAAACCGATTAATCATGCGCAACTTATTTTGAACTTATTAGATTCCATTCAGTTACCTACTAAAGTAGCTATTTGTAAATGTTTAGCTCATACAAAACAACAGGATAGAATTTCAAAAGGAAATGCAAAAGCTGATGCAGCTGCAAAGCAAGCAGCCTCAGACTCAGAAACTTTACTTTTAACCGAGGAATTACAGCCCTCTGAGATTTTAGATCTAGAAATGTTAAAAACAATGCAGACATTAACTACAAAGGCAGAGAAACAGAAATGGGAGAAACGAGGTGCATTCCTTGAAAATGGACTGTATGTCTCCAAAGAGAAAAAAACAATATTGCTGTCTAATTTATTTAGATATGCAGCTTTGTTGAGCCATGGGCAGTACCATGTCTCAACAGGGGGGATGGTACAGTTAGTAAATCGAATATTCCAAACATATGGATTCACAAACTATACACAAAAATTTTGTGCAGCATGTCATATCTGTAACAAACATCATGCACAAGGGGCATTCAAACCCAAGCAAGGGAGTTTTCCTATACCACCATATCTGTTCCACACTATTTGTATGGATTTCATAGAATTGAATAAATGTGAAGGGAAAAAATACTGTTTAGTAATTATAGACATGTTTTCCAAATGGGTAGAAGCTTTTCCAACTAAAAATCCGGATGCAGCAACAGTGGCAAAGGCCCTAATAAAAGAAATAATTCCTAGATTTGGCATAACGGAAAGAATCTATAGTGACAATGGGACACATTTTGTTAATCAGACGATTCACCAACTTGGGAGATTCTTTGGGATCTCCTTGAAGAATCATTGTGCTTACCACCCACAGTCTGCGGGACTGGTGGAAAGGTACAATGGAATTTTAAAAAGCAAGTTGAGGAAGTTAGTAAGCGAAACACAGAAGAACTGGATTTGCTGTTTGCCTTTGGCACTGCTGAACATGAGAACAGTTCCAAACGTAAAGGGTTTGACCCCCTTTGAAGTGATATTTGGAAGGGCATGTTATGTGCCACAATGGAAAGCTCTCATGCCTGCAGAACTAGAGGCTGACAGCTCATTAGCTTGTTATATGAGGAAACTGTTAACAAATAAAACTGTTTTGCAGTTGAACTCTTTTTTAGATAAAAGACAGACCAGACCGTTGGAAGCAGTGCTGACTCTGGGGTCCTGGGTGTGGTTGAAGGTCACGAAGAGGAAGAATTGGGCGAGTCCAAAGTGGGAAGGACCATACCAGGTACTGTTGGCGACGCCTACTGCAGTCAAAGTTGCTGAGAGGTCGTCCTGGGTCCATCTGACACACTGTAAACCGGTAAAGAATTTTCAACTTGATAAACATTTTGTGACTGACACACAACAAAGGCAGGATGGCCAAGAGCAAAACGAGTAAAAACACAGATCAACCCCAAAGATGTTGTTTAATCATCTTGCTGACTATGCATTTATTGACTATGATTGTGATGACCTTCCTTTTGTTGTGGTTTTTCCTACATGTAACCACACAAGTGAAAGTGGAGAGACGTGATGAACTGTCTATAGACTGGCTTCCAAACTTTAACACATACCTAGCTATGAAGCGTGTATATGTAGAGACTATTAACATTTCGAATTGCTGGGTTTGTACTGCTATACCAACAGCATATGGAGGACTGTTGATGTCCGCTGTCCCCTTGGGGATAAATGAGACTTGGGAGAATTTACTTTTTGATACAGGATCTGTAAGATCACAGGACAAAATTGCATTGTATTTGCCTATTACACAGAAGGGAATTGTATGTTTTTACAAAAATGATACACTTCAAGTGGGTTGGAGTAACTGTAATATAACCATATCTTACAAATGCTATATTAAAGCTAAAGATAAAGGCACTGTTTGTAACACAAATTATGATTCATATTTGAGTTTAATGAAAACAACATTAAGTGATGTACAGAGAAATCCTGTTTTACATAAACAATTGTCTGTTATAGACAAGAAAATGTTTCATTCAGAATTAACCCGCATCAGTACTAAAGTAGAAAACTGTTATTTTGTTTGTGGGAAAAAGGCATACAAATGGCTACCTGAGATTTGGTCCGGCAGTTGTTTTTTGGGTTATCTGGTTCCGGCCATAAGGCATACTGCAGAATTATCTCTAGGTAAGATACGAAATGTGAGAGATGTAGCCCGGAAACCTGAAGGTCCAATCGGAAAACCTGTGAACCCAGTGGGAAAAATCGAAGCTGGTTGGAAGGACCATCATTCCGTAAAAGATAAAGAAAAATTGACTCATATGGACTTGAGTGACAGTGTTATATCCTGGGCTAGAATACTTCCAGCATATGGAGCAGTCAAATCGATCTGGAAGTTGAGAAAGCTGTCGAAACTTCTCGAAGTAATGAGTAACGCAACTTTTTCTGCTCTCGAACTAGTGACTGATGAACTGAATGCGATGAGAACTGTTGTGCTACAAAACCGAATGGCTCTTGACTTCACCCTAGCGGCGAGAGGTGGTACGTGCGTGCTTATCAAAGAAGAATGCTGTGCGTTTATACCAGACAATCGACATGAAATTAATGACCACCTAGAGGTAATACAGCAGGTATCGGCCATGACTGAACCAGGCCCAAACCCACTGATGAACTTTTTCCAGGGTCTGTTTGGTGGGTGGGGTTCCATCCTAATGAACATTTTAATTGCTATTTGTGTTGGTCTGCTCCATGTGTCTGTTCTGGGATCCCCTGCATGAAAAGATTGATCAAAGATTTTGTTGATATATCTGTAACTGAAACTTTGTACCAAGACATTGAATTGGAACTATTAATTTCAGATGAAACTCTTTCCGAAGTATAAACTAAATGGCTTGCCTAGTTGAAAGTCCTTAAGGGAGAAGGCTAGGGGACGATATAACAGTGTTTATATTTCAGAATAGAATAAAAAGTATTAAAAGGGAGGAAAATGTTAGAAAAATATGTATTTGAACACATATAAAGTGTTAGTTAAAAAGCAAAAAGTATATAATGCATTTTATTCTATTTATAATATGGCAATAAGAATGATTTTACATGTAATTGCTTGAAGCTTTGGAGCTGCAGTGTATTTGAACTCTGACCCTGGCAGTAGCCAGCTCAGCAAGCTTATGTTTTTCACTAATGATTATCTGCTGGGTCAGGAAATTAAATGTATAAAGCATTGAAAATCTTCTTCCTTCCTCTGGGATAATTGGCCTTGTGAATGTTACCAAGATAAGACACAGCTGCTGAAGTAATGTTGCAAGAAGAAGAAAAGAAGTGTATTACAAGACTGAACCAACTATTGTATTCGAGCAAGCCTGAAACCTTGAAGGAGTAACATTTACAGAAAGACATTATAACTGACCAGGTGCTTTGCAAGGCTGCATTACTCCCATGGGAAAACTTTTTAAAATGTATAACATCAGCTTTTCTTATGAATAGAATATTGTAGACCATAGTGATGTATGTGCCCTGTGACTAACCACGTCAGTAAGGTGGGCACAGCTTGAGTGTTAAACCTATATAAAATTGTGTACTTCCTGCATCATGTCAGACAAAATTCTGTACTTGTACGTTTTTTGCCTCCTGGTGTACACTAGTAAACTTTTGCATCTGAGCCTCCTGTGTTGTTATCTTTGTTTTTATTAAACAAAAAAGGCAAAGCTCATGGGTGTCTTTACGGGGGATCTGACAACCACATCTACACTTTTCCTTCCTGGATGACATGAACCTACACACATGTGTAGTGATCTAAAGAAACAAAACATCCCCAATGGGGTACTTATCTTAGAATTTTTGATCTGACGGCCAGTACGGCAGGAACAGTTGACATTTGACTGGTGGCAGAGAAGTTCTGGGATCTGGTATGTGCAGAAATCACTTTTATGGCCCACGTTCCCATAGCCAATGTCAGCTGTCCCACATGCCCAGCAATGACTAGAAGCTTTTGTATACTGGACAGAGATTCGGTAGCAAGAGAGGAGAACCTAAGAATTTGGAATACTGCAACATGAGAATAGAAGGACATAACATTTTAACTCACAGAGACAGAGAACAAACTTAAAGGATTATGAAAAGGATTTATTTTTCTTCTTAGTGAAGTAGCTAAAGAAATCACTTACCTAAAATAAAAAATTAAGATATTTTGCCCTGACCTATACCGGAAAAGGAAGCTCAAATTGTCAATGTAAGCATACACATTTCATTTCATCTATGAAACACAAGATGGCTGCTCAGAAAAGGAGTCTGCTCCACTGCAATGTGAATAATTAGGGAGGATTAAAGAAAATCATTTAAATGCACTCAAGCCTTGAACCTTGACAACGCAAAGAGACATGCAATGTGTGGAAAGTGGAAGAGGATAAAAAAAGTGTGGACACATCCATTGTATATCAAGTATTCCTATTCATTTAGATAACTAAAATAAAAATGGCACTGCGCTATAATGGCATAACAGTGATCCTTGGGCAAATATGATCCCATTCCCATAAAAAGGCTGTACTGCATGGAGCATGGTGATTACACTCTGATATCTGGAAAAGACAAATGAGTTAAGTGCTACTATATGCAAAGCCCGATCTTAACAAATGTTAAGCACCCCCCTGCTTAATTTGTTAATGTCAGATCTCATGCTAGGCAGTCAAATCTGTCAGTACTGACCAGCAAAGACAGCAGCAGAACAGATTTGTTTTTGCCTGCTGTCCATAGTGATGAGGTGTCCCATCCTCTAATAAACTAAAGGTAGAATAACAGGATATGTGTTCACCTGCATTTTCTGAAAGATAAAAAGTATGAAACTCAAATGCCTGTCGTTATTTAGTGACTTCAATCCTGAGTGATGTATTTTATGAGTAATGGGTCAAAAATCTGGACATTTGAGAGACGTGGTGGTGAGTACAAACATGTGAGACTGAGTAACACTGTCTTTCTGAGAGCACTAGTGCTTTACAGCTTTGCATTTTTCTTTTTTTTTGTGAATTACACAGAGCAGATAAAATTCCATAGACTATGAAGAATTGTGATTGGATCTCCAATCATCACCTTTAATTATGTATTCCAAACATGGATGCCAAGAGATAATGCACCTGTTACGGTTGGTGACCCACTCAGTTAAATGGCTATCAACAACTCTCATCCTTGTATAATATTCCATGAATATGTATTTGACCCTCAATTACAGTGATTGTACTACTTGATTCATTGGTATACGTTTGTATACAGTCTCTGATGTGTATATAATGCACTTCATTTCTGTATCATATTGAATCTTTAAAGGTTGCAATTTTATATGTTTGTACTACTTGTGGAGCTTTTCTCCCCATGCCTTTGCTTAAAAAGGGCTTTTGCTCAGTTGGACTAACCCAGTTTACAAATGTCAAATAAATAAATAAATAAGACTCTACGTTATAGAAACAGGGCAGACTAACAAAGCTGAGTTTATTTGTGTTACAGAAGGAAGAGTATAGATTGTATGACCACTGGTAACAGAACAGAAGTACCTAGGGTTCACATTCAGCCCTCTTCTTTAATTGGCCAAGCATGCTAATAATATCATTAGAAAAACACTCATCCAACTAAACATATTCTGTATAATATCATACCTCCTCACTCCTACATCTCATAATGCCGTAGCTAAAAACGTACTTATCGCTAAAACTGAATATAGGGTCAATCTTGTGACCATACATTCCCTCTCAAACACATGCAGAATACAAACTACTATACACAAAATTTGCTCTTCTTGCAGAATCTTAAACTCATCACTGCCAACTTCTACAATGGTGTAAATGGCTACTTAAATAACAGAGACACGTTTCTTCTAGCTGTCAAATCTACAAGCTGTTAAGAATGGGAATGGGACATTGCCCTCTCCCAAATGGGAATGGGACACTCCCCCATCCTGATAGAGTAAGAGTTATCTCTGGGCGAGGCCCAGTTGTTTGAAATTGGCTATATGCAAAATTGAGACTGCAAGAGACATTTCTATTTTTTTTAGAAACAAACCTAAAAGAGCAACTGTTTAATGACACCAAATGCATTTGCTTCTATGATAATGGCTAATCCACGTCATGGTATGGTCACATCATTCTTGTAAAGATATAATTTTCATAAATGATCACTGGTTGAATGACTACCTTAATAATACATACAGTAAATAGTAGAATTTATATTTATAATTGTAAATAACATAGAAGTGTATTGTCACTTTGTTACTTTACTTTGCACAACTCAGTGTATTCTTTAGTCTATGTATAATTTTTTGTGTGTCTTCCACTATGGTGCCTGGGTGATGGCTGAGACCATTTATCAAGTTATAAAACTGAAAGAAAGAAGGAAGGAAAGAAAGCAAGCTAGAAAGATAAAAAGAAATGTTGGTAAACTAGATAAAGCAAATGGATACCCATAAAAGTAGTTCTTTAAAGTGGTGACACAATACACAGTGGAAGTGAAGCGTGGGGTTTGGGGTATATATCACCACTACAGAGAATCTGTGATAATATACATGCATGCTTGCGTGACAGTTTGGAGAGTATGTGAAGGTGTTTGCTGAAGTGGTTAGTGGTATTGGTGAGAACTACATGTTTGAAGTGGAAGTATGCAATAGGTGTGTGATTATAGAGTTGGGAGGAGATGGCAAGGTAGGAGAGTGGGGAGTGGATGGTATTAGTATAATATGGTGTGCGGCTATGGACATGTATCTGTAGGTGAGTGTAACATGTTAGTATGCAAATAGCAGTAGGGCATAGAGTGTGGGCAGAAGAAAGAGCATGGTGTGTTTTCTTTGCTTTGGAATGTCAGGTTAGCTTGAAGGTATGATAAAGAAGATGTAGGGACAAAGAGGTGTTGGTGTAGTGTGGTGGGAGTAGAGTGATTAACGACAGTTGCATTGAGTTGTGTGAGGGGAGGGGGGAGTGTTACAAATAGTGCATTGGTTAATTGAGGTATGACTGGTAAATGCAGGGTGATTGCTGATTGGTAGACATTAGGAGGAGTGGTTAGTGTTTGTATAACTCTAGATGATCCAGTGGTGGGTGGGAATGGGGCTAGGCTAGGGGAGCAGAGTAAGCCTGAATGTAGCGAGGGTGAATGGAGCAGGCTGGCTGCCCTCAGAGACAAATGCAAAGAAAATCAATCAGTATGAAAAGTGGAAACCTTGGAGCTGTAAAGGTAAGTGAAAGCAGGAGAAATCAAGAAAGTGGTAGAGGTAGAAAGGTAGGAGTGTAAACAGATAGGTTCATAGGTTAGTACTAGGCTAATTGCCCTTGTGGGCCATTCTAAGCCTAGCCAGTTAACTCATGTGAGAATCAAACCCTGCAGTTGTGTTTGTAAGATGAATACCTTAACCATTATGCTAACATCCCAAACCCCATAAATAATAGTTTTATAAACACAACTTTTATGGCCTTATTCTGTAAGTAAATCAACAAAGGAAGGCAAATCTATCTGGGGACAAAATACACCAAGTAAATGGTAGTAGCCTTACTTTACAGGAATTCCAATGGGGAGGCAGATTTATTTGGGACAAGATATAGCAAGTATAATATTAGTTGTACTACCTACTGGTGAGAGATGAAGCTATAGTTGCCTGGGGTGGGGGAGAGCCCTTTCAGGTGTGCACACCGGCTGAAACAATACTTAGAAAATACTAGTAAAAGTACCAAATTTGCTATTAAGAAGAATTGTAAACATCCAGTCACGATGTTAAAAAAATAAGTATTAAAGGGCCAAATTTGCTGATAATAAGAATTGTAAACATTGAGCCTGAGCCACCTATGCTGACTTTTATGGTGGGTATCCTTATAAAAAAGTGTTATTCTTGGCTTAAAATAACTGCAGGAAGAAACTAGACTGTAGCAGTGGTTTTATTTGGCAATATTGCAATTGCTGGTGGAAACCTGAGTGATGATAAAGGCAGACTAAGTGTGCTGAAAAAAGAGATAATAACTGATGTTAGGAATATAGCTAGTTATTGCAAAGTGTGCAACACCTCAGTGAGCAGTAAAGTAAAAGGAGTGACGGTGAGCTGACTGAGTGTGGATGTATGTTGTTAGGATGGGTTTAAAGGAACCTAGAGAGGCTGTAAGTGGATCTGTGGTGTCTGCAGAGTGAGCGTGCAATGACTGAGAGAGACAGAAGTTTAACAGACTGTAATGTATGGACCACTGACCTCAGGGCTTGTAGTGGATTAGATATCAGGCAGAAATCATATAATATTAACAGTAAAACACATACTTATGCAGTCATCATTCTCAAAATAACAGTGCAGTAGACCATAATTGGTTAGAACACATTTATGCAGAGCAGCAATATTAAGTAATACAGAATAGAAACATAAATAGACAATAGAAACTAAACAGAAAAATACATAGACACTAAACTGGTCTTTAATGAGCTATGCTCTGTCTGCTTAATGAATACAAATAAATACAAATCAATTAAATGAATAAAGAAAGAAAGAACGAAAGAAAGAACTTTAAACAACATCTTCTTGCCTTTCTTGTCTCATTTATCCTGCTATAGGAACATTTCTAGGTGGGAATCCCTTTATCTTTTCTCTAGCAACAAAAGTAAACAAGAAATGCAAGGTGAATTCTGTTTTATAGGGGGCTATAACTTAACTGCTGAGGTGTGAGACTTGCCATGGTTGGCAAACTGCTGAAAACAGGGTTTCCTTTTTTAAGAAAATTTTTACTAATTTAACATAATTACAAGAAAACAGGGCGTCGCCTATTCATATCCTCTCTGCTCGTGGACTATGGTCTCATAGCTAAGTTACTTGTTTTCCAAGCACCTCTCATGCTCTGCCACCCAAAAATGTATATGATTTCAGGCAAGGTAATTACCGCAGCTATGGGGAGTGAGAAGGAATGAGTGACAGTATTACAGTTAGGTGAGAGGGGTGACTTAGATATTTAGGGTTAGGGAATAAAGATCTCAAAATAAATGGGTTTTGGGTTTTGGGATTGACGTTTAGGATTCATGTTTGGGAATCATTGCTGCATGAAATCATATATATTACTATAAGTGCTAAAAAGCACTTGAGATTGTTCGAGTTTTAAGTTTAAAGAGTAGATTTATAATTAATTTTATGGAGTTACTGGAAGTTTAAGGATTGGGTTAGGAAGCAAGGTTTAGGATTAGGATAAGATTTAGGGATCTGGGTAGGTATATGTATGGGTGTGGGTTAGTATTAGGGAATGGGGCATGGAATTAGGATTATAGAGTAACCTGGATTTAGCTTTAAAGAGTGAAGTTTTGGATTACAGTTAAAGTGCAACCGGTTACAGAGTGGAAGTGTAATTAGGGTTAGAACATGACTGAGAGTTTATGGTTAAGATTAGAGAGCAAAGTTTGGGATTAGGATTACATTTAAGGATCTGGGTGAGCATATGGATGGGTGTAGTAAGAGTGTGCTGCTTGGAAGGTAGGTATTTGCTGTTTCAAGCAAATGGGAGTGAAAATATAAACTGTGAGTTAATAGTATGTAAGCATCTGCATTACAACCCTGAAAATATCTTACAAGATGTCTGAGATTCACCTGGTGCTTAGCTCCAGTTCATATATATGATTTCAAGGAGCAATGATTCTGTTACTCAAAAATCTAATCTGGAAGTTAACAGCACCTGAGATCCTAGTGCTGAGTGGTTGTGTAATATTGGCTCTTGTTTACAAATGAAAATGCACAGTAGCACATAAGAGTTTGATGAAAAGGTCCCATAAATGACTATGCCAGAAACTTCATATGACAGTTCCACAAATCTAAAAAGTTATAAACCTACACGTGTATAAATTAATTAAAATGGGCGGAAAAAACATTGTCACTTTAAAATATACTGCAAAACATAATTATCATACATAAACTACTAAATGTAAAATTCAAACTGCAAAACATCTAACTTATAAGTGCTAAAAAAAGCACTTGAGGTTGTACATGGAAGAGATATTACTACACACCCAGAGACTGTATGGCACTTACCTATTAGACACATACCGCACATAGCACGCCAGTCATGGGGTAACATCTCTATCATGCATATATGTACATTCCTTGTTGCATGGAAAAGTAGGGCGACATATAAAGTGAGGCACTGTAGGCCCAGTCTCTCATGATGTCATGTATCAAGGAGCCATGCTTATGAATCACTATTTTCATACTACATTTTGAAATTATGGAATAAACTCCCAAGCTCTCTCATTTCCAACTGCTTTATTCCACAATTCAAAACACTACTAAAAACACATCTTTCAAATTCTTGGCTCTTCTCCTGTAACCTTAAATAATATCTCAACTTCCCTTACTCAGAAGCTAATAATTGCTCAAATATATCTTCATTAGGCCTCTAAAACTGGAACTCACTACCTGTTATATTCAAGCACAACTCTCTGTCTTGTGCAATGTTTTATCTATTATCTCCATCTCTATTTGTGTTACACACACTCTCTATCTCCAACTGTTTGCTTCCAGTATATTATATGTAATGCATGACATGTTGATACAAACTACTACTACCTGCTTATGCAATTATCGTCTTTCTCTGTCTCTTGTATGGCATTGTACTCCCTGTATTACCTTTATAATACCTGCTACTCTTTTGAATTTATTTTCTGTATTCTGACAAATTATTATGGTACGTTGTACCATGATTTATTAAGTAAAAATGGAGCTTTTCTCCCTGGACCTCAGATAAAAAAGGACATGTGTCCAGTCAGACTATCATGGTAAACAAATGTAAAATAAAATAAATAAATAAATAATCAACAAAATTAATTGAAAAAATAACACACTTTTTGCATTGAGCACTGGGAAATGTGTAATTGTATATTGTAAGGAGATTACTATGATCTCTAAGGTCTGCTATTTACTTCAAGTATGGAAAATGTGTCAATACACTAGTAGGAACTGGGGTTAGGGTCCACTCATGCTCATGAATGCTGATTTGTATTTCAGTCTATAAAAGAATGCAAATCATTTTATGGAACTGCAGCTACTTTTGTTGTGGGACTTGAGTTTGGGAAGAACTATGCCCAGGGCATAAAATAGTTGAAATATGGACCCAGTTTATTTCTGTTGTCCCTGCAGTGGCTGGGTTGGAATTTCCTGAACATCCAGTGAAGCACAAAATATCAAGGAATACAACACGGTTTGCTGTTCTCTATAGGAAATCACTGCTGGTACCACTTTTGTTTGTGTAGTGGCACTGATTCTTTCCTTTTGGGAGATTTGCCTCTTCCTCGAGTTGGTGCAACAGTGGATTGACATAAATAAGTTCAGGGAGATTATGGGTGCTTGTTCTCAGACTGAGGATGCAAGAGGGCTTGTACCCTGCAAAAAACAAACAACCCCCCCAAAATCCTTTTGTGTTTAGCCCTTTTATGTTTCACGCAAACATTTTCAATATTTCTGATGTTCAGGGTTTACCTACTTGGCATTTCACTGTGGAATTTTTATTTTATTTTATCTTATGTTGTTTATTTATTTATTTTTGGAAAAGTTGAAAACGGCTGTTTACCTGTCATCTTTTGTTTTAACGCTGCACAAAGCTGTATATCAAGACAAGATGTTTTGTAGCAAAGATATTTGTGTCATGATAGATAATTTTGTTTAGCTGTTTCTGTTGCCACTGCTATAAATGGATTACAATAAATGTCATTCTAAAGAAGCTGAGAATATTATGTTGCATCTTAAACATGATTAATGGAATGATATTTCTCAGTAAGTAAGAATGTTTATGCCTACATTAGTCATGATTTGCCTGTTCTTGTCCAGATATCTATGGCATTATATACATCATTAGTAAAAATTGTTAAAATGAAAGAATGAACTGTTTTAGCATGTTTTTTTCATAAGCAAAACAATGCAGTTATTTATATAGGAAACATCATGCAACAACTTTTTCACTCAGAATAGCATTTCATGCCACTTAACAAATATCTAGACTATTAACTTTTAAAAACTGAAACTTTTAATCACTTTTGCTCAACATTATACTGGCATCTCATATATCCTCTGCACAGCACTTCTGTTACTTACACCATGCAGGATCATGGCACCATAAATTGCTACTAGCTTGAGCATTGCTGTTTCCCATGCAACAGAGTGTTGTATAGTACACAATTTGTTTATGAATCTCAGTCAGTAAATCACCCCAAATGGGATTCAAAACCACAATCCCTAGCTCAGGAGGTCAATGCCTTATCCATTAGGACACTGGGGCTGAAGATGGGAAAGGAGAGGGCATATCAACATGTTTTCTAAACCATATTTCAAATGAATTGTTTGATCAGTAGTAAACAGTAGCAGGCAATGGCTGCAATGCCTAGGAGCCACATACTTAAAGTGACTGCTTCGGTTATGACTCAAAACTAAACCCTTCAAATCACCATTCTTGTTGTTCAGCCTCTGATATATTAAGAAGCCAAAAACTTCTTTTTTAATTTGTTTCTTTCCTAGACAGGTAATCAAGATGGTCATCAGACCCTTTTTTCTATGTCCACAGTTCACTATGGACATGCACATACATAGCTAAAATAATTTAGACTAGTGAATTAACCAAAGCATCATGTTTTTGGGAAGTGGATGAAAAGTTCAGCATGTTAAGAAAACTCATGTTGACATCTGGATAACAGGGTGAAAGTCTGGAGTGAGATGTATGTGTGCATGTATGTGAACTGCATATCAATGTTTCATGTACATTGATGGTCCATAGGGCTATCTAGTCAGTAAGTGCTAACCCTTCCAAGTCAAACTTTAAAGCCCTTAGTGGGTAAGGCTTACAGTCTGTAAGACAAACTAAGCTCCTAAGGAAAGTCCGGAAAATAAGGACATACCTAAACACTGCCTTGAACTGTGTCAAGAAAGGATGGATTTATCAAAAGATAAAACTTCACTGTTAATTACTGAAGTACTGCATCAAAGAGAGTCAGCAGATATTTCAGGATAGATTTAGGATCATAAGAGAATGGGATGAATAATTTAGATCCCTTCCAGACTGCAAAACTCTTTGGAAGGTCCACACATTTGGTGCAATGAGAAGATGAAATATGTAGGACATGTCACAGGGGGCTCAGGAACAACAACTGAGTCAGGTAAAGTAATTTCTCATTTTGGCAGAAGAGAATGATCACAATTATTGAGAACTATTCCTGCTGAATTTGTGCAGATGTCTTTGAATCAACAAATGGAGGAAACATAGATTTAGCCTCCTGATCAGTAACAGAGAGAAGACTTAACACCCAGAAATTTCTAGGATGAGAACTTTCAGCAGATGCAAAGACATCTGTATCAGGATAGGCAGTGTGAGATGTTTCTCATTCCCAGAACTGCAAGCTGAGTTAGCAAATCTGTCAGGCTGTGGAAAATTATAGAAATGTACTAGGCTAAGAGATGCAGCAGATAAAGTCCTCTCCCATGGTCTACACTCAGAGTGAAAGCATCTTTAGAAAGAGAGAAGACAAGATCCTACCCTTGTTGTCTGTTGACATAATGTATTAAACTTGTGTTTTCCATTTAGATCTGAAGAACTCAGAGTTGTAGCCTTTTTGATAAAGTCGGTTACAGAATGTTGAAGTTAAACATACTCTGTGAAAAAAGCCATGGTCCCTGTACTATCTGATCTACTAAATGAGATTTCCAAATTTAAAGAGTGATGTCCATTGCAAGAACTGCTGTCAATACAAGGAATGATAAAGCTATCCCTATATGCAATTCCAAAGCATTTATCCACCACAACCATTCCTTTTAATGTAAGAATGCAGACTCGAACACAATACATCTCTCTAATGCTGTGTCCACTGGGAGGATAAGAACTGTTCTGTTGTGGGACTTGAGTTTGGGAAGAACTATGCCCAGGGCATAAAATAGTTGAAATATGGCCCCAGTTTATTTCTGTTGTCCCTGCAGTGGCTGGGTTGGAATTTCCTGAGCATCCAGTGAAGCACAAAATATCAAGGAATACAACATGGTTTGCTGTTCTCTATAGGAAATCACTGCTGGTACCATTTTTTGTTTGTGTAGTGGCACTGATTCTTTCCTTTTGGGAGATTTTTCTCTTCCTCGAGTGGGTGCAACAGTGGCTTGACATAAATAAGTTCAGGGAGATTATGAGTGCTTGTTCTCAGACTGAGGGTGCAGGAGGGCTTGTACCCTGCAAAAAAACAAACCCCCCAAAAAATCCTTTTATTTTTAGCCCTTTTATGTTTCATGCAAAAGTTTTCAATATTTCTGATGTTCAGGGTTTACCTACTTGGCATTTCACTGTAGAATTTTTATTTTATTTTATCTTATGTTGTTTATTTATTTATTTATTTTTGGAAAAGTTGAAAACGGCTGTTTACCTGTCATCTTTTGTTTTAACGCTGCACAAAGCTGTATATCAAGACAAGATGTTTTTTAGCAAAGATATTTGTGTCATGATAGATAATTTTGTTTAGCTGTTTCTTTTGCCAGTGCTATAAATGGATTACAATAAATGTCATTCTAAAGGAGCTGAGAATATTATATTTTATCTTAAACATGATTAATGTAATGATATTCCTCCGTAAGTAAGAATGTTTATGCCTACATTAGTCATGATTTGCCCGTTCTTTTCCAGATATCTATAGCATTATATACATCATTAGTAAAAATTGTTAAAATGAAAGAATGAACTGTTTTAGCATTTTTTTTCATTAGCAAAACAATGCAGTTATTTATACAGGAAACATCATGCCGAACAACTTTTTCACTCAGAATAGCATTTCATGCCATTTAACAAATATCTACAGTATAAACTTTTAAAAACTGAAACTTTTAATTACTTTTGCTCAACATTATACTGGCATCTCATTTATCCTCTGCACAGCAGTTCTGTTACTTACACCATGCAGGATCATGGCACCATAAATGGCTACTAGCTTGAGCATTGCTGTTTCCCATGCAACAGAGTGCTGTATAGTACACAATTTGTTTATGAATCTCAGTCAGTACATCACCCCAAAAGGGATTCAAAACCACAATCCCTAGCTCAGGAGGTCAATGCCTTATCCATTGGGACACTGGGGCTGAAGACGGGAAAGGAGAGGGCATATCAACATGTTTTCTGAACCATATTTCAAATGAATTGTTTGATCAGTAGTAAACAGTAGCAGGCAATGGCTTCAATGCCTAGGAGCTAAACCCCTAAAGTGACTGCTTCAGTTATGACTCAAAACTAAACCCTTCAAATCACCATTCTTGTTGTTCAGCCTCTGATATATTAAGAAGCCAAAAACTTCTTTTTTAATTTGTTTCTTTCCTAGACCGGTAATCAAGATGGTCATCAGACCCTTTTTTCTATGTCCACAGTTCACTATGCGCATGCACATACATGGCTAAAATAATTTAGACTAGTGAATTAACCTAAGCATCATGTTTTTGGGAAGTGGATGAAAAGTTCAGCATGTTAAGAAAACTCATGTTGACATCTGGATAACAGGGTGAAAATCTGGACTGAGATGTATGTGTGCATGTATGTGAACTGCATATCAATGTTTCATGTACATTGATGGTCCATAGGGCTATCTAGTCAGTAAGTGCTAACCCTTCCAAGTCAAACTTTAAAGCCTTTAGTGGGTAAGGCTTACAGTGTGTAAGACAAACTAAGCTCCTAAGGAAAGTCCGGAAAATAAGGACATACCTAAACACTGCCTTGAACTGTGTCAAGAAAGGATGGATTTATCAAAAGGTAAAACTTCACTGTTAATTACTGAAGTACTGCATCAAAGAGAGTCAGCAGATATTTCAGGATAGATTTAGGATCATAAGAGAATGGGATGAATAATTTAGATCCCTTCCAGACTGCAAAACTCTTTGGAAGGTCCACACATTTGGTGCAATAAGAAGATGAAATATGTAGGACATGTCACAGGGGGCCCAGGAACAAAAACTGAGTCAGGTAAAGTCATTTATCATTTTGGCAGAAGGGAATGATCACACTCATTGAGAACTATTCCTGCTGAATTTGTGCAGATGTCTTTGAATCAACAAAAGGAGGAAATATAGATTTAGCCTCCTGATCAGTAACAGAGAGTAGACTTAACACCCAGAAATTTCTAGGATGAGAACTTTCAGCAGATGCAAAGACATCTGCATGAGGATAGGCAGTTTGAGCTGTCTCTCAATCCCAGACCTGCAAGCTGAGTTAGCAAATCTGTTAGGCTGTGGAAAATTATAGAAATGTACTAGGCTAAGCGATGCAGCAGATAAAGTCCTCTCACATGGTCTACCCTCCGAGCGAAAGCATCTCTAGAAAGAGAGAGGACAAGATCCTACCCCTGTTGTCTGTTGACATAATGTATCAAATTTGTGTTTTTCATTCAGATCTGAAGAACTCAGAGTTGTAGCCTTTTTGAAAAAGTCAGTTATAGAATGTTGAAGTTAAACATACTCTGTGAAAAAAGCCATGGTCCTTGTACTATCTGATCTACTAAGTGAGATTTCCAAATTTAAAAAGTGATGCCCATTGCAAGAACTGCTTTCAATACAAGGAATGATAAAGCTATCCCTATATGCAATTTCAAAGCATTTATCCACCACAACCATTCCTCTTTGATGTAAGAATGCAGACTCTAACACAATACATCTCTCTAATGCTGTGTCCACTGGTAGGATAAAAACTGTTCTGTTGTGGGACTTGAGTTTGGGAAGAACTATGCCCAGGGCATAAAATAGTTGAAATATGGACCCTGTTTATTTCTGTTGTCCCTGCAGTGGCTGGGTTGGAATTTCCTGAGCATCCAGTGAAGCACAAAATATCAAGGAATACAACACGGTTTGCTGTTCTCTATAGGAAATCACCGCTGGTACCATTTTTTGTTTGTGTAGTGGCACTGATTCTTTCCTTTTGGGGGATTTTTCTCTTCCTCGAATGGGTGCAACTTTGGATTGACATAAATAAATTCAGGGAGATTATGGGTGCTTTTTCTCAGACTGAGGATGCAGGAGGACTTGTACCATGCAAAAAACAAACAACCCCCCCTCCAAATCCTTTTGTTTTTAGCCCTTTTTTGTTTCACGCAAAAGTTTTCAATATTTCTAAAGTTCAGGGTTTACCTACTTGGCATTTCACTGTAGACTTTTTATTTTATTTTATCTTATGTTGTTTATTTATTTATTTTTGGAAAAGTTGAAAACGGCTGTTTACCTGTCATCTTTTGTTTTATCGCTGCACAAAGCTATATATCAAGACAAGATGTTTTGTAGCAAAGATATTTGTGTCATGATAGATAACTTTGTTTAGCTGTTTCTGTTGCCAGTGCTATTAATGGGTTACAATAAATGTCATTCTAAATAAGCTGAGAATATTATATTGTATTTTAAACATGATTAATGGAATGATATTCCTCAGTAAGTAAGAATGTTTATGCCTACATTAGTCATGATTTGCCCGTTCTTGTCCAGATATCTATGGCATTATATACATCATTAGTAAAAATTGTTAAAATAAAAGAATGAACTGTTTTAGCATTTTTTTTTCATTAGCAAAACAATGCAGTTATTTATACAGGAAACATCATGCCGAACAACTTTTTCACTCAGAATAGCATTTCATGCCACTTAACAAATATCTAGAGTATTAATAGTTAAAAACTGAAACTTTTAATTACATTTGCTCAACATTATACTGGCATCTCATATATCCTCTGCACAGCACTTCTGTTACTTACACCATGCAGGATCATGGCACCATAAATTGCTACTAGCTTGAGCATTGCTGTTTCCCATGCAACAGAGTGCTGTATAGTAGACAATTTGTTGACGAATCTCAGTCAATACATCACCCCAAATGTGATTCAAAACCACAATCCATAGCTCAGGAGGTCAATGCCTTATCCATTAGGACACTGGGGCTGAAGATGGGAAAGGAGAGGGCATATCAACATGTTTTCTGAACCATATTTCAAATGAATTGTTTGATCAGTAGTAAACAGTAGCAGGCAATGGCTTCAATGCCTAGGAGCCACACACCTAAAGTGACTGCTTTGGTTATGACTCAAAACTAAACCTTTCAAATAACCATTTTTGTTGTTCAGCCTTTGATATATTAAGAAGCCAAAAACTTCTTTTTTAATTTGTTTCTTTCTTAGACAGGTAATCAAGATGGTCATCAGACCCTTTTTTTCTATGTCCACAGTTCACTATGGGCATTCCCATACATAGCTAAAATAATTTAGACTAGCGAATTAACCTAAGCATCATGTTTTTGGGAAGTGGATGAAAAGTTCAGCATGTTAAGAAAACTCATGTTGGCATCTGGATAACAGAGAAAAAATCTGGACAGAGATGTATGTGTGCATGTATGTGAACTGCATATCAATGTTTCATGTACATTGATGGTCCATAGGGCTATCTAGTCAGTAAGTGCTAACCCTTCCAAGTCAAACTTTAAAGCCCTTAGTGGATAAGGCTTACAGTCTGTAAGACAGACTAAGCTCCTAAGGAAAGTCCTGAAAATAAGGACATACCTAAACACTGCCTTGAACTGTGTCAAGAAAGGATGGATTTATCAAAAGATAAAACTTCACTGTTAATTACTGAAGTACTGCATCAAAGAGAGTCAGCAGATATTTCAGGATAGATTTAGGATCATAAGAGAATGGGATGAATAATTTAGATCCCTTCCAGACTGCAAAACTCTTTGGAAGGTCCACACATTTGGTGCAATGTGAAGATGAAATATGTAGGACATGTCACAGGGGGCCCAGGAACAACAACTGAGTCAGGTAAAGTCATTTATCATTTTGGCAGAAGGGAATGATCACACTAATTGAGAACTATTACTTCTGAATTTGTGCAGATGTCTTTGAATCAACAAAAGGAGGAAATATAGATTTAGCCTCCTGATCAGTAACAGAGAGAAGACTTAACACCCAGAAATTTCTAGGATGAGAACTTTCAGCAGATGCAAGCGTAGGCAGTGTGAGCTGTCTCTCATTCCCAGAACTGCAAGCTGAGTTAGCAAATCTGTCAGGCTCTGGAAAATTACAGAAATGTACTAGACTAAGAGATGCAGCAGATAAAGTCCTCTCCCATGGTCTACCCTCAGAGCGAAAGCATCTATAGAAAGAGAGAAGACAAGATTCTACCCATGTTGTCTGTTGACGTAATGTATCAAATCTGTGCTTTCCATTCAGATCTAAAGAACTCAGAGTTGTAGCCTTTTTGAAAAAGTCAGTTATAGAATGTTGAAGTTAAACATACTCTGTGAAAAAAGCCATGGTCCCTGTACTATCTGATCTACTAAGTGAGATTTCCAAATTTAAAAAGTGATGCCCATTGCAAGAACTGCTTTCAATACAAGGAATGATAAAGCTATCCCTATATGCAATTTCAAAGCATTTATCCACCACAACCATTCCTCTTTGATGTAAGAATGCAGACTCGAACACAATACATCTCTCTAATGTTGTGTCCACTGGGAGGATAAGAACTGTTCTGTTGTGGGACTTGAGTTTAGGAATAACTATGCCCAGGGCATAAAATAGTTAAAATATGGACCCAGTTTATTTCTGTTGTCCCTGCAGTGGCTGGGTTGGAATTTCATGAGCATCCAGCGAAGCACAAAATATTAAGGAATTCAACAGTTTGCTGTTCTCTATAGGAAATCACTGCTGGTACCATTTTTTGTTTGTGTAGTGGCACTGATTCTTTCCTTTTGGGGGATTTTTCTCTTCCTCGAGTTGGTGCAACAGTGGATTGACATAAATCAGTTCAGGGAGATTATGGGTGCTTGTTCTCAGACTGAGGATGCAGGGGGGCTTGTACCCTGCAAAAAAAACAAATAAAACCCCAAAAATCCTTTTATTTTTAGCCCTTTTATGTTTCATGCAAAAGTTTTCAATATTTCTGATGTTCAGGGTTTACCTACTTGGCATTTCTCTGCAGAATTTTTATTTTGTTTTATCTTATGTTGTTTATTTATTTATTTATTTTTGGAAAAGTTGAAAACGACTGTTTACCTGTCATCTTTTGTTTTAACGCTGCACAAAGCTGTATATCAAGACAAGATGTTTTTTAGCAAAGATATTTGTGTCATGATAGATAATTTTGTTTAGCTGTTTATTTTGCCAGTGCTATAAATGCATTACAATAAATGTCATTCTAAAGGAGCTAAGAATATTATGTTGTATCTTAAACATGATTAATGTAATGGTATTCCTCAGTAAGTAAGAATGTTTATTCCTACATTAGTTATGATTTACCCGTTCTTGTCCAGATATCTATGGCATTATATGCATCATTAGTAAAAATTGTTAAAAAGAAAGAATGAACTGTTTTAGCATTTTTTTTCATTAGCAAAACAATGCTGTTATTTATACAGGAAACATCATGCTAAACAACTTTTTCACTCAGAATATCATTTCATGCCACTTAACAAATATCTAGAGTATTAACTTTTAAAAACTGAAACTTTTAAATACTTTTGCTCAACATTATATTGGCATCTCATATATCCTCTGCACAGCACTTCTGTTACTTACACCATGCAGGATCATGGCACCATAAACTGCTACTACCTTGAGCATTGCTGTTTCCCATGCAACAGAGTGCTGTATAGTACACAATTTGTTTACGAATCTCAGTCAGTACATCACCCCGAATGGGATTCAAAACCTTAATCCCTAGCTCAGGAGGTCAATGCCTTATCCATTAGGACACTGGGGCTGAAGATGGGAAAGGAGAGGGCGTATCAACATGTTTTCTGAACCATATTTCAAATGGATTGTTTGATCAGTAGTAAACAGTAGCAGGCAATGGCTGCAATGCCTAGGAGCCACATACTTAAAGTGACTGCTTCGGTTATGACTCAAAACTAAACCCTTCAAATCACCATTCTTGTCGTTCAGCCTTTGATATATTAAGAAGCGAAAAACTTATTTTTTTAATTTGTTTCTTTCCTAGACAGGTAATCAAGATGGTTATCAGACCCTTTTTTCTATGTCCACAGTTCTCTATGGGCATGCACATACATGGCCAAAATAATTTAGACTAGTGAATTAACCTAAGCATCATGTTTTTGGGAAGTGGATGAAAAGTGCAGCATGTTAAGAAAACTCATGTTGGCATCTGGATAACAGGGTGAAAATCTGGACTGAGATGTATGTGTGCATGTATGTGAACTGCATATCAATGTTTCATGTACATTGATGGTCCATAGGGCTATCTAGTCAGTAAGTGCTAACCCTTCCAAGTCAAACTTTAAAGCCCTTAGTGGATAAGGCTTACAGTCTGTAAGACAAACTAAGCTCCTAAGGAAAGTCCTGAAAATAAGGACATACCTAAACACTGCCTTGAACTGTGTCAAGAAAGGATGGATTTATCAAAAGATAAAACTTCACTGTTAATTACTGAAGTACTGCATCAAAGAGAGTCAGCAGATATTTCAGGATAGATTTAGGATCATAAGAGAATGGGATGAATAATTTAGACCCCTTCCAGACTGCAAAACTCTTTGGAAGGTCCACACATTTGGTGCAATGAGAAGATGAAATATGTAGGACATGTCACAGGGGGCCCAGGAACAGCAATTGAGTCAGGTAATGTAATTTCTCATTTTGGCAGAAGAGAATGATCACAATTATTGAGAACTATTCCTGCTGAATTTGTGCAGATGTCTTTGAATCAACAAAAGGAGGAAATATAGATTTAGCCTCCTGATCAGTAACAGAGAGAAAACTTAACACCCAGAAATTTCTAGGATGAGAACTTTCAGCAGATGCAAAGACATCTGTATCAGGATAGGCAGTGTGAGCTGTCTCTCAGTCCCAGAACTGCAAGCTGAGTTAGCAAATCTGTTAGGCTGTGGAAAAATATAGAAAGGTACTAGGCTAAGGGATGCAGCAGATAAAGTCCTCTCACACGGTCTACCCTCAGAGCGAAAGCATCTCTAGAAAGAGAGAGGATAAGATCCTACCCCTGTTGTCTGTTGACATAATGTATCAAATTTGTGTTTTCCATTCAGATCTGAAGAACTCAGAGTTGTAGCCTTTTTGAAAAAGTCAGTTATAGAATGTTGAAGTTAAACATACTCTGTGAAAAAAGCCGTGGTCCCTGTACTATCTGATCTACTAAGTGAGATTTCCAAATTTAAAGAGTGATGCCCATTGCAAGAACTGCTGTCAATACAAGGAATGATAAAGCTATCCCTATATGCAATTTCAAAGCATTTATCCACCACAGCCATTCATCTTTGATGTAAGAATGCAGACTTGAACACAATACATCTCTCTAATGCTGTGTCCACTGGGAGGATAAGAACTGTTCTGTAAGTGTTCCAGTTCAATTGTAAAATAAATTTGCAAAAGACATAAAAGCCATGAAGTCTGAAAACTGATATGATCACCTCATACAGAGGTATGCAATGTGATGGAATGTCAAACATTAGTTGGACTATCAGGGGTGGGCGGGGTGGAATTTGAGCTGGACCTGTCAGTCAAAAAGGTTAGCAATGGCTTCTAGTTCAGTGTGGGTAATCCCATTTACAATAGGTTCTCTGCATTATTGCATATTTCCCATGAGGTTATGGATATAGCTGTAATCAGCTTTGTGGTTGTCCTTTGCCTGTGAAGCCATTTTTTCTTCAAGTTTAGCCTTTGAAGTATTAATTAATGCTCTTAGTTGCCTGCTTTGATCAATCGTGGGGGGGGGGGGGGGGTTAGAATGTATGGCTTTGTTCCTCCTATGCTTGACCAAGATTTTTTTCTTTTGTTGTATAACTGATCAATACTGTGATTTCACCAGGGTGCTTGTTTTTTGAGTTTGTCTTATTCTTAAAATGAGTGGACACAGCTCCCTCTATATGGCTAAAAATAATGCTATACTGAGATTTTGTAAATAGCTGAGCATAACCTATGGTATTTACTGGGTTTGGAGGTGCTTGGAATTTAGGCCAAGGTGTCACTTAGTAGAGAGAGGGTAACCTTGGAAAAGTTCCTAAAGGTTTTTGTTTCACTGGATCCCCAGATTTAATTTTTATTTCAAGCAATGCTGCCTTATGGTCAGCTCTAATGAGTGAAGACATTACAATGGATGAAGAACATTGCGCCCCCATGTCCATGACTATAATATCAAGGATGTTTGTACTCTTGGTAGGAGGATGGACCAACTGTTCCAGGATGCTGGTATTAAAAAAGCTTAGGAGTTGCTGAGCTTGTGCATTAGAACTGGTGTAGGATTCCTAATCCATAGAGAGGTAGTTGAGAATCCCTATGAATACCATATTGGGTTGAATGATGGTTTCTAGTAGATTGAGATAGGTGGTTTGTGTTTCCTCGGACTTGTAGAGGAATCTATAGGTTGCAAGGTACAAGACCCTGTTTATGTTGAGCTGCACATGTATGGGTTCCTATGAGTTATACACTTTAACTAGTCTGGATGTGAGGTTGGTTTTAATACAGACTGAGACTCCTCCACCTTTGGTTCCCTCCTGTGCATGTAGCTGTTCTAAAGGTGTGAATGGCATTATAACTTGCATTGCTGGGGTAATCTCCACAGTCTTAAACATGTCTCCATTACTATACAGATGTCTATGCTCTACAGGGAGAGGAAGGCTTGCAGGGAGTGGAGTTTCTTGTTCAGACTTCTAGCATTGAGCAGTACCACCTTCAGATATTCCTTTGTAGATTCAGTTAAGATGGGAGGTTTATCTATTGGCATTGCCTAGAAAAGGCACTGTGGGTGTGGAAAAGGTCTTTGCCAATATTAGAAAGCCTAGAAGGGATAAATACAGACAATACCTGGCAAAGCAGCATGGTCTGTTAATCATGTCCTCCCAGAGGTGGCATCATGGTTAAGATGTTTGCCTTACAGACACAAGGTACAAGGTTTGATTCTCACATGGGGGTAATTGGTTAGGCTTAAAATGTCCCAAAGACAGTTAGCCTAGATTTCTGAAAAAAAAGAAAGAATATTGTACCTCCTCAGGATTGACACCAGTAGCTTAACAAATTGTTTAAATCAATAATTTTCTATTGGTAATATGGCATCATCTTTGGAGAAGGTAGTATACTACTCAGTGCTAGGCTCATACCTGCCTAAGACACATAATCAGGGAGTTTAATCATGTCTCGCTTCATATAGTCAAGGGAGGTATGTCTCAGATCATTAATACCCATACGGACTATGACAGTCATACTGGTACCACTGGTTTAATGACCATGAGTGCCTGCGTGACTTGACAGATCCTAGCGCCAGAAAGGCAGCTAATCATGACTGTCTCCTTACTCAGTCTGTAGAGGGGGACAGTGGTGTGGCTCACTATAGAATCACCAATAATCAGGAAATCTGGCAGTGCCCTGGTTTGCCTTAAGGGCTTTGCAGTTGAGGCATTGGATAAAGTGTTACTATGTGTAGTTGCGGGTGATGTTTAAACTGAGTGTTTACACAATGGCTGAGGACCCATTTTTTTGATTGTGTTGTGCAGGATGTCTTAGTTTTTTAGGAAGGATACCTGTAAGTGCCTCAGCATAAGAAGTTTTATGTGCAGGGTCTTTACCATATGCATTAGGCATGATGTAAGTGTCACTAACAACTTCTCTAGGACTAGTTTTGGTTGTATGAGAGAGTTTTGCCTCCAGCGTTAAACTGTATTTACACCTCTCACATACTTTATCAGTTTTATTAAGAATAAGTGGGTTGTCACTGTACATGAGACAATTGCTACAATGTTTCAGAATACCCATCAAACAAACTGGCTGCAGACAGAGTCAGGAAGTGCATATCCATGGCTACTGATCTACCAGGGAGGAGTGAGGGAAATTTGAATATTGAACAGGTGAATAAAACAAGGAACATGATGAGCAATGCTCAGCTACATGCAAGCTAGATGCTCCATTAGTAAGGGTATTTTAATGTAAACTTATACTGCAACAGATCAGTGTCTACACAGATTAAAAGAACTAAAACACTTTTAGAATAGCAGGCACAATAAGCCTTCATTAGCAATTCCAAGCTCAGAAGGGTGGAAGCTACCATCTCCTCCCACAAGCGTGTAGACCATAAATCTTCATAATGTAAAATAACTGGTTTGGAGCTCAGGTGCTTAAACTAGAACTAAGACACTTTTAGAATAACAGACACAATGAGCCATCGACTACCAATTGTCAGCTCAGAAGGGCGTAAGCTACCCTGTCTTCCCACAGGAGTGTAGAACACAATCCTTCCTAATGTAAAATAACAGTTTTGGAGCCCAAATGCTCAAACCAGAACAAAGACACAGAATACACAATAAGCCTTCATAAGCAATTCCCAGCTCAAAAGCTACAGAGTAAATGCAACTGAACACTTTAAGCAGGCAAATACAGTAAAAGCAGCTGAATAAAGTGCATTTTTTAGTAAGTAGGAAGGTAGGAAACAGAAGATAATTCAAGTTCAAGACACTAAAAAGAGGGCTTTCGCAGTTGATCTCTCAGTTCTCATTTGAATGAGCTGATGAGATGATACTGAGAGGAGTGTCCAAAATCAGATTTATAGTAAGGAAGGGTAACTCAAAAGTTACCAAGTTTAAAAGCGCAGCAGCGGTGAGGGGGGGGGGGGGTCAAAGCAGAAAGAGGTCAGCAACATTCAGGCAGAGAACAGCAAGCACTACAGCAAAATCAAGATCCCACTAAATATTTGTAGTTAAATGAGGAATACTGTTTCTCAGCTCCTCCCACTAATTAGCTGGATATTATTCACTGTCTGCAAAATAATTATTTTCTAACTAACCCTAGCCATGACCCCTTAAAATCCCCAAAAGAACAAACAACTTAAAGCAAAGCAAAATGCAATAAAAGAAAAACAGCAGTAACCAAACCCTGAATGAATAACTTTAATCCAAAATCAAATGCAGAGATCAGCAATAGCCAGGTACAGAACAGCAAGTCACACAAACACTACAGCTAAATAAAGATGCCGCTAAATATTTGTAATTAAATGTAGGTTAATGTTCATTTCCTTCATTACTGAGGAAAGCTGAGAAGTAGCCATGAACGTTTGTTCATTGATAATTTTAAAAGCTATTTGATCAGGGACCTCCTTAATATTAACGATGGGGTTACCATAGATTTTCCTAAAGCTTCTGCACTTGGTGGGATAGGCTGCATAAATCTTCTGGGCTCCCACCAACTTATTAGGTTTGATAACAACTCTGCAGTGGCTTGAGGCCTTGTTCAAGCTCTGTCACTGAGACTGCTTTGGCATGGGTAAATTGTTAGCATGACTCTTGTTGTAATCACAGAAATGCAGGAAGATATCAACACTGTCAAAAACATAGCACTCCCCTTTTTATTTAATAAGTAATGTGGCTGGGCACTTAATCAGTGTGTGTGTTTCTCTTTTTCAAAGCAAAGCTGCCTGCCTAGCTTCACTGCATAGAAGGATGAAGACCTGACTATGATCCAGCTGATCCAAGACTGATCAGTAGCCACCAGGGGAGGATGGGAGTGACAGTCTAATTCCAGATTACTCATCATGGAGGAAAGTAGGCCCAATGGCATGTGGTGTATCAGTCAGAACTTGAGCGAGGAAGGTAGTTAAGCTTGCAGTTTTAAAAACTAGTGTTGATCTATTCAAAAGGCCTTTATGGTGTTGCTCAGAATGAGCAGTGGGCTTTCTGCCTTTTTATTTATTTATTTATTTTACATTTGTTTACTGGGAGTGTCCGACTGGGCTACTAGCCCATTTTCAGTGTAGGACTGGGGAGAAAAGCTCCAATATATAACATAATATGGCATACATTAGAACACATAAGGTTAACATGCATTTACAATGCAGATATTATAAAGTATACAGGGATAATTAAGATTATTTATATGCTTTAGGACAACATCAGGATAAAAATAGAGTTTGTGAGGGTCAGATGAAGAGAGAAGTTTATTTAGGTACCATAGTGGAAATTAGGTATAATTGTTTCTAAGTATTGAGAGTGGTCCAGTATTGGATTTTAGGGTAATATGAAGTGACTTGTTCAGATGAAGGCAGAAATAGAATAGTTATGTGATTAGTAGTGCGAGTCTGAGAAGTAATGCGATTAGTAATGAGAGTTGTAAAATGAGTGCTCTAACATTGTAACTGCTTAATGAAACCAAGATTCTCCTAGTATACAAGACCATTTTAATGTTAATTAATACACTTAGTAATAACCAGTAGGTGTATTAGATAACACTGGCATTAGTGACTGCTGGACCACATACACTGCTGGAAAATATGATAACAGCTCCAGAAACTAAAAAGACAATATTTACTTGTATGCGATGAGTAAGTGTTTTGATAGTACTTCCAAAGTAAGACTTATAAGTAATTTTGTCCATTATCAAGCAGCTGTCACCTGACTAACTAGAACTGATGAATCAATGGTAAGCTTTGATTTAATACATAGCTGTCATATTGTCATCATGGACATGCTTTGCTTTCTGATGATGTACAAAGGCTTGGAAAGTTTTTATGAAAAAAATAATAATAATTTCAAGACACCAATGTAGAGATGTCTCTGTTGAAGAAAGTTACTGGTATGAACTGACAGAGCATTCATGCTGAATCTCCAGTTGTGAAAAGATGCATGGGTTACTGCAACTACTGAACAGATGGCATAGAAGAACAAGCAGTTCCAGACACAAGGCTAGGTGGAAGCTTCTGCCATGTCCAAACCTGTTTCATCCCTAGTGAAGGTGGGGAGGGAAGATGTCAGTGATTGTACTGGTCCTGATTCCATGGGATATGAGGACCAGTTGGGATCACCTTATATTATTATATGCCTAGAAATGCTTTATAAGAAAGTAAGATTCCATGATGGTAACTAGTAAAAAAAATGTGCTTCTCCATTGTTAGCTAGGAAACTGTTGTCTGCTGGCATGGAGACCAAATCTTCTGATGTTAGCTTTGTTAAATATTTCAAGAAAGTAATCTCAGTCTGATCTATTTCCACCTCTGAAGTTAAATAGTTATTTTCTTGTTCGAGAAATCCTCAAATATTCAAGATGAGCAAGATAAGGGGCATAAAGGTAGTTTTATGTACCCTAAATATTCAATATCTCTAGGGTATTGTTTCCTCAAATGAAGTAATCCATGGAGAGATCCATAGGGCATGTTCAGAGGCAAATGCCTCCTCTTTATGCACACACCCACACGCACACACACACACACACACACACACACACACACACACACACACACACACACACACACACACACACACACCTATACACACATACACACACACACACACACACACACACACACACACACACACACACACACACACACACACACACACACACACACACAGAGCCACACATATACACACACACGTATGCACATCATAAATGCTTTGGTAATGATCTTCAAAAATGAAACTGTAATTAGAGGCCTGACTAGCAACCCCTTCAGTAGCATACTGGCTTCTACATTTTGTGAAAGAAGACATACCATAGTTTACTTGAGCTCTGTAGACAGTTTTGTTCTAATATCAGTGTCAAACCTCTGAAACTGAGCACTCCACAGAATGTTTTATAGTCTTCAAGGATGAATTGGTTAATGGAGCACTACATGAAGTAATTTTTTTGTTGTTGTTGCCTGAAGTACCTCTAATGTTGGACTGCCTTTACACTATGATACAGCACTATGAAATTAGAGTTTTTGTAGAAAACACAAATGTATGGCCTACACATAATATATTTTTCCTAGGATGCCAATATATGACCACAGCCAGACTTGTAGACGAAGGTATTTGATATACTAAAGCTGGCAAAAATAGTAAAAACGGCATCTTCTGAATTCTGTACATGTAAAAATGAATCATGGCCAATAATAAGATAAACTGCAAAGGCAAATGCAAAAAAGGATAGGGAAAATTTTAAGAAGATCTTTGAAGATAAGAATCTTAGCAATTCAAAGTAACCACAGAGTTCTGTTCCCAATGGTTGTTGGTAAAAAGATGAGATGAGGAGGCCCTTCACTGACTATTTACAGTGATGCTGTGGCATCACTAAGGATGATACGGAGAATAAAAGGCCAAACCTAGATGTTTCCTACACAAACTTTTGCTGAGGAGTTTTCTTTGGTGATGGGAAAAAAGTTAAATAGGATGAGTACCTAGTAAGCTCAAAACCTGAAAGGATGTACATTATTTGCTTAGACCCGGTGTAGGACATTAGAATTTCAAAAAGTGACAATGGAGCATAGCTAACTTTAACCATTAAACAAAATAGCATTGAAGAGGGGATTGATTATGATAGATAACTGAAGGATTCAGTCATAGTTGGTGGACTGAAGTCCTTCTTTCAGCTACATCTACTTAAGGTTTTTGTGCTGTTTGTACTGTACTCCTTTTATTATACCCATATACACATATGCAGTGAAGAGTAATGTATTTACATGTGGATTGGTTGACATGAAAATGGTGTGTTACCTCGGTCTTGGGTATATCCAGTAACTCGAAGAATGGCTGCACAACCACCGTAAAGTCTTCTCTGGTATCATATCTGCCACTCTCTACAAGCTGATGGGATTTTTGCTGAAACACACAAAACAAATCTCTTTCAGAATGATGCATTACATCACATGCCTCTTAAAATTTTGTTACAGCACTTGTGCCCAAACTAAAAAGTTATGATGTTCTTTAATAAGTCTGTTTTTTGTAAGAGAAAACTTTTATCTATCACTCACAATATTCACTATTTTGCACTAAAGTTACAATGTTTTAAAGTCAGCAGTTAATTATATTATTGCAATTGACTCTGCGCTGTGTTTTCTTTTACTTACATATTGTAACATACATGTGAGTATAGATAGATTAGAAATGCTTCAATGTATGACATGTTTTCTAAGTATGCCTGCAGTAAATACAAGTCTGTATGTGTATTTTTTTATTTAAACCCTTAAAATATCACATCAATTAAAATGAAAGAAGCAATGCACATTGAAATTTACCTGTGATACACTAATGAACCATTTATACTTCCATTATGAAATTTTTAGTAGCATCAGACTTTTAACATTCATTCCTAAAACTTAATAAGATGTTTCTAAATAACAAAAAATCTGGTAGAAAAAATAAATATAAAAATATAAAAAGCAATTAGAAAAGGCAATTGCACACAATAACCAAACATAACCACTTCTCATATTGCCAACAAAGCAAACAGTAAGGACGGTAAGAATAAATGGTCCAACACACAGAAAACACAATACACAGTAAAAAATACCGAAGGACCAAGCCACAGCAGCACAAAGCATAAACTTTTAATGACAGTGAGTGCTTTTGCAGTACCTTTGCTGTTTCGTCAGACGTTACAGTTCTCACTATCATTAAAAGTTTATGCCTTGTGTTGCCATGGCTTGGTCCTTCGCTGTTTTTTTACTGTGACTTCTCATATTGTATTCTAAATTTGGGTAGATATTCTTTTTAATTCACTAGTTATAGAAACACTTTCATTAAGACTGGGTGTAAAAGTGGCATTAGCTCTCAACTGCCACAGTAATTCCTTTTGTTCATAGGCTCATAACTAACCAGTAGGCTAGTTGCCCTTGTGGGCCATTTTAGGCCTAGCCAATTTTCCCTTCAAAGATGAGAATCAAATTCTGTATCTTGTGTCTCTGAGGAAAATACCTTAACTATTATACCAACCTTGAATGTATAAAAGTGAAAATCAAACCATGTACCCGGTGTCTGTGAGGTGAACACCTTAATCATTATGCCAACCCCCAATCCATTTATATTACCCATTTGTTAATCATGTAGGGCCACTGGTCACACAGTTGCTTTTCCTGTTAAATGCCTTTTTCAAGGTCACAAAGAAGGCAAATGAGGGTGGAGGGAATCAAACCCTGTACCACATGAATTACAGCTCGCAATCTTAATTCTTTGTGCCCTCTGCTAAATGATTCATAGACTCTCCACTACATGATAAAATATCAAATTCAACCTCTTCTACTTGTTTTTCTGTGTTTCTTAGGTAATTTTAAATATGCATTATTTCTTTAATTTTAATTGTCATGTGGCCTTTCAGGAGTTTAGATACCATACACTCCATAGTTACTTTGAAACTGGTTCTGATGACTTCCAGTTTTGAGAAGATGAAAGCACTAAATCAGTTGTTTAATAAATGGAAGGTCCACTTTATCCAGTTTTATTTTGGCAGTCAGTGAGTAATTTCTTCAGGTATTGAGTTGTTTTGTTTTGTGCAGTGTCATTTGACAGATACCCCAATAGCAGTGTTCTTTTTTGGTTTTGGTTTGCATTTTGAAGTAAATGCACTCACTCCAGTGTTCCCTTAAAGCTCGTCTCCTCCCGTGAAGCTGCTTGTTCACCTGCACTCTCTTCTGGGCGTATGAAGAAGAACAGGCCACAGTGTAATATCTGTGGATGGCATGTAGTGATAGAGAGTATATATATGTAGCTAAGATAAGTTCTATTTACAGTACACACATGGTGACCCCCCTTTTAAATTCATCCTCCAATCAGGGTTGGAATTCAGGATTGCTGCACTTCATGTCACTGCAATGGTGACAGCATTATTCCCCCATGAACGGGATGCCAGTGTCAGGGGTGACAACATTGGCTAAACTATTGCAAACTTTAGACTACTATGGCCCTTGATAGCCTTCCTGCAGTAGTCCTTGGCTGAAACATACCACCTGCGCACTCTATAAATGAGTACTATCCTTTCCTTTTCTAGCCATGATGTCTCACCATGAAGAATCATAGTGAAAGATGGTAGAATACTGATGCTCAAGGCAGGTTTTCTGTGTCCCATCTGCTACATACCAACAGGCATTGACAGGTATCACATTTGTGTGACTCATGAGGGGTTCAGTTAATATAGGTACTGCATTGTGCAGCTAACAATTGCACTTCAAAGTGTGAAATATGGGAGCTCTGTATCCCTTGGTAAGGTATTAAGAAATCATGCACTACAGTGAATCCATTTACATATGGTTATATTTGGAATTATAGAACCCCTGCTGGAGGCATGGCTTGGACCACCCATGCCAATTGCTGCCCTAGTGATCCAAGCAAGTACACAGCACTTAGGTGACTGCAGCACAGTGGTTAGCAGGTGTGTTCCTCATGTAAATTGAGTGATTCACAAACAATAATGAGTTGAGCTCTAATTAGCAAAATCATCATGCCCAGTAAAGGCGAATCTGCAAAGTTTTCTGAATCCTGGTCAAAAATGCAATCACAAACACAGATTTTTATGTGCCAGTTTTCTTCTTGTGTCCCCCTAATTTATAAATACTTACTCCACTGTCTCAGCCCTTATAAATATAGGTTGCCTTCACTGCTTTGCTGAGTGCTGGAGATGTGAAAATAAGTGTGATTCAGTGTGTGTGAACTGGGATTTTGATGCCAGACTTTCAGATACTGAACATTTCGGCATTATAGGTGGGATGTTTGGCAGTGTTTGCAACTTAGGGTTAGAGCATTTAAAGACTTAGTGTTGCACATGTGTGCTGCTGTATATGATGTGTATATTTGTGCCTTGTGTAACAGTAGTGCCAAGGAAGAGTTTTTTTAGGATAAGGTGTAGGGTTGGAGTTAAGGCTAAGGTTAGAGTTATCCCGCAAATGGGTGAATGATAAAACATCCCAAGATTTTTTTAATCATCATAAAACTTTCACATTCTTTAACTAATATATCTAATCTGCATTCCAATTGAATGTGTGAAAAAAACACTATACATTTTGATTAAATAAGCAGAAGAAAGCAAATAAAAAACTGAAAAGGGTAAACTATGGAAAAGTAGAACAAAAGGTAATATATTATAAAAGAATGGTTACACAGAGTAAAACCAAAGAGGGGTAAGAAAAAAGAAGCAAAGCAAAAAGGACAGAGAAAACAAAAAACAATAAAATAAAGTCATACTTTGAAATTACAGCAGTCTATTGATTTGTTTCATGTTATTCAACTCAGCAAACAGGAATAATGGCATAATTTTTCAGTTTTACAATAGAAGGCATTTTTGTTGTTATTGTTCTTAGGTACTTGAACATTTTATTTTGTTCTGTTTTCATGATACTATGGTATGGTATGTATGACTCTAACACCCAAAATAAGAAGAGACATAGATGACAGATAGATGTCTTTGAATAATAATACCTCCTGCTCTTGTTGCTTCTGCCATGCAGTAATGAGATTCCAAGGCCACCAACAATGTATTATATTTATGGCGACATTTCTACAGGGCCGACAAGCTGAATGTTATATAAATTTGTGTCAAATAAAGCCTTCTTGGACTTAAGTATATGTGATGCCCGTGCACTGGCCCAGTAATCAAGGAGCCTCAGTCCTCACTACTAACACCACTGAAGGGTGTGCATATAGGGAAAGGGTAATAAATATACACACAGTAAAGTACAATTTGCCTTAACAGCACACAGAGATCACAGTCAGTCTGGGGCTTGTTTCTCCCTTTCTCTCTAGGTCCCCATTAAGACTCCCCACTGGCACAACTATAGGGTCCAGATCTCAGCTTAGTGGGCAAGCTAAAACCTCCTGCACCCTCTCTGTCCAACCAGTGGTTTGTGTCCCTGCCCAAGTAGCTGACATACACACAATTTGAGATGAGTTATATCCAACCACACAGACACTCTTGGGGAAGGCTGGCTCAGGTTCTCCAGCTGTGCCCCTTTTACCCAGACTATATGGTAGTACCACCTGCCACCACCCACTAATATTTATCAGCTACCCAAAAGGCCCTTATGAAAGGGTATCCAATTATACTGTGCAATATTGTTATCCAAATGATAAATGCAACTGAACAGTCAAGGCTTATTTGGAGTGACTTTGTACAATATCACTATATATATATATATATATATATATATATATATATATATATATATATATATATATATATGTGTGCAATGTACTCTAGAGATTAAATTATCGCCACACAAAACAGCCACAGTTGAAAGGTTTACAAATATTTAGGTCTGTCCATTGCATTGGTTATCTGTGCTCCCGGATAAAAAAATAAACTGGCCCATCAGTTTGTGGCCCTCCCATTTCAGTGACAAAGAGATGATTCCCTTGCCTCACATGGATCTTCCTCCCTTTCCACAGCATTCATTTGATTCCAGTCCATAATCTATCATCCTCTGCCATGTCCTATTTATATCCATGGCAAGGTTTTTTAGTCTTGTGCTAGAGTGGTTGTGGATTATCTGATTTTTGTGGAGTCTGTATTTATATCGGTTGAGGTTGTCCATCTCCTTGGTTGGACATGGCCTTGTATGTCAGGGCACAACCGAATAGAGCTGGGAATTTTGCAACTATGCAGCCATGTGACAATTTCAATCTGGCAGCATCCTTTTGGTTTTTGGAACCTTTCTCTCCTGGCAGAGCAGATGTGATGTTAGTGACATCCTTGCAGGGCTTTGGGGTGATACATTGGTCTGGGGCATGAAGAGAGATATCAGAATGATGGTGACCTCAGTGGATGTGAACTGAATGCGATAGTAGATCTGATGTGAAACCCTTCAAGATATTTTTAGCAAAATGTAGAAGGTAGAAACACCACTGTCAGCCTGGGCAAGTGTCAAAACTATGCTAACCTCAACTGCCATAGTGGAGTGCCACTCTAAACCTCTGTTGGGGAGTGATTGTTACCCCGGTATGCAGCTGGGGGTTTGGCGCTTTTTCCCAGGCCTGTTTTCTGGCCATGTTTATCTGTGCCAACTTTCTACTTCTGTCTTTTCCAGGCCATGGCTCCTCCTGCTATGCGTTTCACGGAGTCCCTTCTGAAGGATATCTTTGTCTATGGTGCAAACTCCATGTCGGCCTGTTTCCTGTGAATGCCATGCCTTCTCCTGGCAAAGTCTGTGCCCGAGACTTACCAAGGACACCTGTCAAGACCCTCCATGAGAGGAGGGGCTTGACACCCTAACCCCTGTGAAACTACTCCCATGGGTTCTGCAACTCACAGTTTGCAACCCATCTTGTGACATATGGTTGTGTTTTTTTCTACAATAACCCAGTGGGGTACATGGGTTTACATTTTTTGGCAAGTGCAAGGTCAAGGTATGGTGTGCCTTAAAACCTTCAATGGCTTGTGACTGTAGGTGCTGCTGTAGTCGCACTCAAGTTTCTTAAAGGCATGATCTGCCCTTGTCAAGAAGTTCCTCAAGTTCAAATGCGCATGGTTCCCCATATCGAAGTTTAATGTATCCATTATGATTATCTCCCTATATTTAGCCATAGATTTGTAGTCCTTATGGGGCCATCCATAGCTTGTTAAGCTTAGGCAAATCAGCCTTTATGGAGTGGGAGGCGGAGCTCCGCAGAGCCATGCCTTTTGGGCACGTATCCCGTCACGCACGTAAGGCTGTGGCATCCTTCGCTGCGGTTAAATGGCTGGTTTATTTTATGTTTTCAACTCGGCTTAATTCTCATAGCACACAGATGCCATTGAAGCATCTTTAGCTTTTTTTAGCCCATTGATGCTGTGTTTTTAGTTTGAGAGAGAGCAGCTACACTCTCACTAGATACTTATCTGGGGGATAGGACTCTCCTTAGGGGAGATGGGTGAACTTTGCACTGAACCCAGTGTGGGCATGTTGGCAATGTCTGTGGGTTCAGTGATTTTTTGTATCATTTTTCTGAGATTTTGTATCATTTGGTTTCTTTCCCAGCATTCTAGCATAGCTGAAAAAATACTTATGATTTCCTTTGAATTCTTTTTCTCTCTCAATTCAAAAATTGGCCTTAGTTGATTTTATGTAGAGATTTTTTTTTTATAATTTTCAGAGGGTGTGGACTTCCCTTTTTTTTTTTTTGTTCATGTAATAGCTTTCTTTCTCCTCTATTGTAAAAGTTTGTTAATGGGGTCCACCCAGATTGACGCTTGCCCTTGTGGAAAGAAAGTCTTGGTTTTATTTGGGATTGCCTGATCCATGCAGTCCTGGAGGTGTTCATAGAAGGCATTTGTAAGGGCTTCTGCAGCTTGGGTTGTGGTTTCCACTGGCTCAGGGGCCTTGAAGGATAATTTAATAATAATAATAATAATTAATAATAATTTAATAATAAACAATAAAAACACAAGACAATACTTCTTACTACACAGTGCTAGTCAAGAGTTCAGAGATCACAGAAAAATATGTAAAATAATACAGTAGAAAAGTTTTGACATCAATACAGAAAAAATACTAATCTAATCTTCCTGGTTCCTAGCTATATCTAAGCAAAAACACAGTTTGAAATTAAACTTACATATAGAACGCAGGCAGAGTGCTGGTGAGTTGGATGTCCTCAAGACAAATGCTAAATGCTCTGATTCCTTCTGTCCTTAAATTGATAACACAGTACCACTGATTAATTTCAAATTACATAATTTCTTTCTGGTTCCCAAGCTAGCAGAAACTCAAAGGTTAATAGCCCTTTTGATCTTGCAGCTGGTCAGTGAGTCACAGGCAAAGGTTTAATCTTACAAAAAGCAGTTCATTAAGAAATTGCAACACTTTAGTCTTACACATATCAGGTTTCATAGTTTAAGGAAGTCACTGATAGCTTGCTAGAAGGTCAGCTGCAAGCAGATCAGCACTATGGAGCCAAGGATTAAAGCAGAAATCCATAGACTGAGATAAATTATAAAGGGGCCTCCTTCTGGACCATAACTTCAGGACACATGACTAAGTTACTTTTCTGCATGACGTATAATCTCTGTTGATCAGAAAAAAGAATTGGCTTAGGGAAGAGAGGAACTCTGCTTCACATGGATGGAGAGCCTATTCCAGAGAAGGGGTAGTCTCTGGGATACATTTCTATCTCTCCAACAGGTCCTATTTATATCACAGGCAAGGTTTAAGTCTTTGGAATGGGTAATTCTGGTGCTGTTTGTTTTGCACATATGCAGGAGGGCCATCATAGGTTCGTAGGTTCATAGGTAGGTACTAGGCTATCAGCCCAAGGGCCTAAGTAAGCCTAGCCAACAAAGTTTCCTGGCTTATGCCACCCAAGAAAGTTAATTTCCTGTGCCTCTGTTGAGCAGAGCCAAAGAAGTGATCCCCAGGGTGTATTTCCTAT
Organism: Protopterus annectens; assembly: GCF_019279795.1. NCBI lineage: Eukaryota > Metazoa > Chordata > Ceratodontiformes > Protopteridae > Protopterus > Protopterus annectens. The sequence goes on from NC_056726.1 coordinate 1,959,732,631, forward strand.
TTCCCATCTACTCATAAAGATTTTTCTTGAAGAGTGCTAATTAGGAACTTTGCTTGACATAGATGGGTAGCTTGTACCAGAGTATAGGAAGTCTGTGAGACAGGAATCCATCCCTCCAGCATGTCCTGTTTATTGTGGTGACAAGGTTTACGTCCTTAGAGCATGTAACTTGGAGGGATTGAGATTTCTTTAGGTGTAGCATGTCCAACAGCTCTAGGTTTAACATAGCTGTATATGTTAGGCAGACATCTCCTCAGAGTAGCCGATATGCTACAGAGAAAAGCTGGAGTTTTTTTGAGACGGTTAGTGTAGGTCATCTGTTTGAGGTCAGTAATCCTCTTTGTGAGGTACTTCTGTGGCCTTTGCAGTTGCTGCAGATGTCTTGTGAGATACATTCCAAAACGTGCATTGTACTCTATAATGGGTCTAATGAGTGCCAAGTAGAGGAGAACAATTACCTCTTTTTTCATGGATGCGAACCCTTTTGTGATGAGGTGTGCCACATAGAAGGATTTCCTGACTACTGTGGCAATGTGATTATCAAAGGAGAGACTACTGTCCACCTGGGTCCCAAGGTCTCTTATCACACATTCAGCATTAAGTAGATTGCCGTTTATGTGGTAGTTCATGGGCACAGAGTTTTTACCAAAGGGGATGACAATGCACTTTTTGGCATTGAGCTTGAGGCCATGCCTCTGACACCAGGCATCTGTCTCAGTGAGGCCCTTCTGTAGGATGTCCACATCATTTGGGGACTCAACTATGGCTCCTAGTTTGCAGTCATCTGTGAACTTCTTTAGCCAGAGGCATTCTGTGTTAGCCTGTACTTCAGAGAAGTAGATACCAAACAGGAGACATCCCAGAACTGAACTCTGTGGTACTCCACGTGTCACTCGTTTAAAGTCAGATTTGGAGTCTGCAACTTTTACAGTCTGGGTTCTGTCAGTAGGCCAGTTGGCAACCCATCTTGTGACATAGGGATTTATACCTAGTTTAGTGAGTTTAGCTATAATTCCAGAATGGGGGATGGTGTCTTGGTGAGGTCAAGATAGGCTGTGTGAACCACCTTACCCTCGTCTACGACCTTGTTGACTGCCTCAAATAAGTCGATCAGGTTCAGAAGGCATGATCTGCCTTTCACAAAGATGAACTAGGTGGAGTCCAGAGTTTGGAGGTTACCAATGTCTTTGTTTATGAGTTCCATGATGATACATTTCATGGCCTTGCAGATCAGGCTCATCGGGCTAATAGGGCAATAGTTCCCAGGATCAGTGGTAGCTCCCCCTTTGTGGAGTGGGATAACTGTTGCTGTGCACCATTGAGGGGGGCACAAAGCCTGATGTGAGACTATGACTGAACAAGGTGCTTAGGTGGGGAGCCAGTTCATTCTAAATTAAAATGCAGCCTGGGATGTTGTCCAGTCCCATGGGTGCTGTCGTTTTGGTTTTAGAGACTGCAGCTTTTACCTGCATAGATGTGATTACAGGGACTCTGCATTCTTCCTGTATAGATATGGGCCCTTTAGGGGGTGAGAGGGGGGTAAAGTTAGCAGTGAATCTATCTGCCAGGATGTTGGCAATATCAGTTGGTTCTGTAATTTTCATGCCATTGTGCTGTAACTCAGAGCAGATCTGGGTGTTGCCATTGAGATTCTTGACATAGCTATAAATAGCTATAGAATGCTTTGTGGTTGCCCTTAGAATCAGTGATGATTTTGTTTTCGTAGCTAACTTTGGTGAATCTTATAAGGTATCTCAGCTTCTTACTGAGACTGACCAGGGAGCTCCTCCACTCATGGGATTTTACTCTCTTTTGCAACAGTTTCTTCCTTCTGCTGTAGAGTTTGTTTATGGCAGGGGACCATCAGATTGGCTTCCTTTTTTTTAGGATAGCGTCTTGGTTCTGTTTAGGATAGCACAATCCATGCACTTGTGTAAGTGCTTATAGAATGCATTTGTGTAGGATTCAGCAGTTGTGACTGTACTGTCCATCTGCATGGGTGTCATGAAGTTCACCACTTCTGTCTTAAGAAGCATGAAGTTGGCTTTTCAGAAATTTTTTGCTGTGGTTTCCTTAATGGTGGGTAGATGCGGGATGTGAATACTTACGGTGATTTGTTTATGGTCGGATATGACCAACGAGGAGTTGACTTCAGGTGTGGAACATCGGTCACTCATGTTGGTAATGACGAGGTCTAGGATATTGTTGCCCCTGGTGGGGGTGTGGATAAGTTGATCCAGGGCATTGGAATTTATGAATTCCAGAAAGCGTTGAGTGAAGGAGTTGGTACATGAGTAGTTTTCCTAGTTAATGGTGGGGTAGTTGAAATTGCCCATTATTAGGGTGTTTGTTTGAACCTTAATATTTTCCAGTATATCAAGAAAAGAGAAGTGGGAATCCTGGGGCATGGTTGGGGATCTGTAGCAAGCTACAGTTTGGATTGCAGTTTTGCCCAGAGTTAGTTGTACTTGGTAACCTAGGATGCATAATGCTGCGCAACTAACCTGGAGGTGTGGATATCCTTAATAAATATGGACACACCTCCGCCTTGGACAATTGGATGGGGAACAGGAAATTCATCCTTAGTTTGGCAGATATGTCTCTAATGGTCACAGGCAGTCTGTAAATGGTTCATGTCTTAGGCCCCTGCTTGTAAATGTTTCACCTCAAAACCAGCTTACACTTACCAAGGGTACCAGAACTTGTCAGAGATTTGGGATACATGGCTAGGCTTAAAAAGGCCCTTGTGGTTGTTAGCCTAGTAAACACCTATGAACCTATAAATCTATTATGGATGTCTATAAGGTGTTAAACCTACTACATGGGCAAGTGTTGAAAGAAAGATAATCAGTTTCCAAACTTTAACATCAAGTATCCAGAAAAAAGGCTGATTGAGTCTGAAGTCAGAAGAAACCATATCCCTCTTCTGTGTACAATATATGTTAAAGTTCCATTAATTATAACTTATCATATATAGACAGCTTACACTTGTTTAGTATATGCCTCTCCTGCTATACAAGGAGTTAAGCCTGAATATACTGAGTAGAATTATATAAATGCATACAGTAACTTATAAATAAAATAAGAAGATGCCTTCTCCTCTACTGAAAAATGGATGCTAGATAATCATCTGGCACTTATGCAACAAAAACTAAACTCATAATATTTACCCCTTCTAAGACCACCATCATTGATAAAGACACCTTCATCATCACTAGTCACAATAATACTCCTTGAAATTGTATCTAATGCAAAATTACTAGGTGTCCTCGTTGATGACCCACTTAAGTTTGATATTCACCTGCATACAAACATCAAGAAAACACATCAGAAACTTGGACTGCTATACCACCACAATCGCTACCTCTCCTCTTCTACCAAAATAATTCTCTCCACCACGTACCTCATCCCATCTCTCCTATATGGTGCCCCACTCCTTACTAACCTACAATCATCCCTTAAGGCCAAACTAACCTCAAGTTACAATAAAATTTCAAAATTTGCCACAGGTTACCAATCTTCCAACCACCACTGCATTTCTCTTCATAAACTGAATTGGCTACAGCTGCCCTACTATCTCACTTATATCCAACTCATCCAAGCTCATAAACTTATTTTCACTCCCTCGCTCTGCCCCTCTCTACCTTCAAAATATACATACCTGACAGACTCCTAAGATCAAACACTCAAAATCTTATTGAACTACACAAACCTGCCCTCTCACCAGGTAAACATATAGTATCGTTTTCTCAAGCACACCTCTGGAACTCACTGCCACCCCTGATCCATTCCACTAGCAGCCGCTCCTCCTTTAAAACCTTGCTTCACTCACACCTAGCATCCCATTGGGAATGCTACTGTACTACTCCTACATAACCTAAATCTGAAACCTAGTCTCTTTCTCTCTCATTACCAACTCACTTACTTCTAAAGTAACTAATAACTGTCTTTCTTTTCTGTTATCACTGTAAAAAACAAATTTTACAAATAATACTTATGATGTTTATTCTTCCTTTAACTTGTACCTAAATTAATGCTTGTAATAGTACTTGTAATACTGTACAAAACTGTTTATTATATCCTGTGTATTCTTCAGCATGTTTATTATCAAATATTTTGTATATTTGTATTTTTGGAGCTTTTCCCCAGGACTCCATTGAAAATGGGCTGTCTTAGCCCAATGGACCATCCTGGCAAACCAACTGCAAATAAATAAATAAATACATACATAACTGAATATGCTTTATGTGGGACATATGTACAATACAGAGCTTGATGTAATGACACAGCAGGTCCAGATTAACCCTCAGTTATGTCCACAGTTGGCCAATAACATGTTGGTATGGGCTATCAAGGGAATTAAGCCTAATGAATAGCTGATCCAGATGGGTTAAATGCATACCATATATGACCTGAAATAGTGGTATAATAGAAAGGTACGAACAGGGATGTTTAAAAATTCTAGAGAAATACTCAGAAGGAAAATTGGTCCACCAGACAAGTGTACAAGTATGCAACATCTGGAGTTCTTGTGAAAAAAAAATCTTAAAACTTTATAAAGAAGGTAGAGCAGTGTGACTTGTTAAAATGCACCAATGAAGGAAGAGTAGAATCTGGAATGAAACAGTATCAGATCCTTTACATTGGGCCATACTATATGTTTATATAATAAAGCAATGACATAAGCCTTAGGATCAGGGGCTGAATGCTTTTTCTGAGGAACACAATGGATAGGTTGAAGGATCCACAGATAAATTAACAGAAAACAAATTTAATGGTAATATACTGTACATGTGTCAAGTCTGTGGTGGTGCAGCAGTTAGCGTTGTTGCCTCACAGTGAGAGGTTCTTCAGTTTGATTCTCATTTCGAGCGCCTTCTGTGTGGAGTCTGCATGTCTTTTCCATGATCGAGTGAATTTAAAGACATGCAGGTAGGTGCGTGGGTGTGCCTTCGTTGATGGTTGGGTGCCGGGCTGGCAACTTGACACCATAAAAATCCACTGCCAATCATTAGCGGAATGGAGCTCTGCTATGGCAACCCCTAACCGGGAAAATCCGAAAGACAGTTTATACTGTATACATTTCAAGCATATTCATGTAATTATACTTGAAGAATAAATAAGCTCTGATAAGTCTCTAACTTCTTTTTAGTTTTAATAAAATATTCAGTTAAAATTAAATTCATATAAATGCAGCCATAGGTCTATAATATATATTACATTTGTTCTAGATCTACCTATCTTTTTGGTAAATACACGACAAGTCATTGTCATAGACGTAGGTAGTAGGATGTAGTTTGTAATCTACTCTTAGAAATGGTACTAGTAATAATAATAATAATAATAATAATAATAATAATCATAATAAGAACAATGTTTCTCAGAATAACATCCCAATTTAACACGTCTTCTACGCATATAAAACTAAAAAGTAGACTTTGGTTTTGTTTTGTAGGGTACCTTATAGCTCACCCATGTAGGAAATAGAAAGTCTACCACTAAGTTAATCACATTGGCTCAAACTTTTTTAGAGTTGTTTCCTGTGAAAATTGATGACAAAAGCTGCTTGTGACTTCTTTTAAATATTTTATGTCCAAACCAATTAAACTCATTGATTTAGAACACTGTACAGCACAAGAAAGTTATGATATTTTTGTTCATTGCTGTGGCTTGGCTTAATGATTTGAACAGACCATTATTTTTTCCAGGAAAGGTAAAAATGGTATGAGTGTTTCTTTCAATGTAAGTGGCCATTTAATCCCCTGGCAATAGTAAATCTGGCTGCAGCACTATTCTACAGGCCTCCAAACATAAATTCAGTGTTTGATGAGACTTGGGAGAGAACTTGTTATTAGTGTTTTTTTTATTTTCTTAGTGGCTATGCTATTATTGTTGGAGATTTGAATGCTCTAAAAAATAATTAGTTACTAAATGTAAGCATATGGGCATGATTATTGACTGTGATGCCAGTGTTAATTCTACACAAATTATCAAAGAGTCCACTAGACTTCTGAATATTTTAGATGTACTCTGTGTAACTATATGGGCTCATCAGTAGATGTTCCGTTGAACCTGAAGTGGACAATTAAGAACACTTAAGCATGGCCTGGGATGTAAAAATATCAACAAAAAAGTCTTTCCAGTTTTGTGGATTAATGAAAAAAATAGCAAACTGAATTAGATGATATTTTCTCTGAGCATGAAGTATGAAACTTGGAGAATAACATGAAGGACAGTAGCTTGGACAACGGCAGGTACATTTTTTATTGTGTCACCTGAATGACAGGGAAGTACGTTTCCTGCAACCTGGAAAAGCCTATATGAAGTTCAGTCCTGGCTGCTGGTCAAAATCTCTCTCTAGACTTCAAAGGAAGAAAACAATACCAAATGTGAGCAACAATGGCTAAGTATAGATATGTAGGTAAATTGGCAGTCTATTCCAGAAATAAGAATAGGACCCTTTATGAATAAGCAGGAGAATATTACTATTTCTCTTAACAGTTCAACACTATCAAATATTAAGTGAAGATCTTGTAAAAGTGTTTGGTTGGAGGGGTCTTGATGCAATGACACAACAGGTCCAGATTAACCCTGAATTATGTACAGAGTTGACCAATAACACGCTGGCATGGGTTATCAAGGGAATTAAGCCTAATGAATAGCAGATCCAGATGGGTTAAATGGTTCCTTTTAAGTAATATCTTAACTAAATTAATTCCTTGTATTATAGATTTTTTTTTTCAAAGGACATTCTTATCAGGAGTCATACTTGATATTTAGAAGCAAGTTATTGTAGTACAAATACCGAAAGGAAGTCCTAGCATTTCAGTAAATAGTTTTTGACCTGTAAGTTTAACCTGCAACACTGGTAAATGTTGTGAAAGAAATATTTTGTAACTGATGCTATTGCCCATTAAACCAGACCTCTCACCTGTCCCTATTTTGGGGAAGTATTATTATTTTAGGCCTGATTTACCTCTGTACAGGATGTCCCTGTTTTCAGTCTTGATTGACCCCTTCACACAATCTTCTCAATCCCCCTCATTACATCTAATACACAGAAAACCACACTACATGACCAGAATTCTAGTAGCAACAAAACTGTAAAGAAAGATGACAGATGCATGTTTTATCTACATTTTTCGGAAGCAAAAAAAAAAGTAACCTTGTTTGGTAAAATTTTGTAATATAGTTCATTTAAATCTATAGATTTTACTGTTATTTAATAATGTATTTATATTCTTTCATTGTTTTTTTTAATGTGTATCCCACATTCCTACTTGGAGCAGAAGAACTTATGTGTTCATTGATTGACAAGAGACTTGGGAAGGAACTCATTAAAAGATTACCAATCACTTGAATTTTGACACTGATATTATAGGTGTTATTAGAAATTCTTAATCAACAATGAACATTATGTTTCATACAGAGTTTACAACATCAACATGCGCTCAGGTCTCAAGTGCTCAAAAGCCGCTGTTTCAAACATAGGGACCTGACTGCCTTGTTGCTTTTGTACTCTGCTGCTCATGCTCAGGCTTGAATATGAGTTTGGTCAAGCAGCCTTAGGGATGGAGCACTGTTCACAATGAAAATTGAACAGGAGTTCAGGTAAGCAGCTGTGGGGAGGGAGACAGGGGTTAGGATTAAGAAGTGGGGGTGGATTTTAGGTCTATTGAGCAGGAATGGAATTTTAGGTTTAGTGAAAGGGGTTGGAGCTTTATGTTTAGAGAGTGGGATGGGAGCTTTTGGGAAGTTTAGGTTTAAAGACAGAGATAGGACTTTTAGGTTTAGAGAGCAATTATGAAGTTTAGGGCTAGGTAGGGGAAGTGGAAGTCCATGGTAAGAGTGATGAATCAGGTTGGCAACTGGGAGGGAGCTTTAGGGTTAGAGTTAGGATTCAGGTAGGGCTATAGAGTCAACAAGTTTGGGTATTGGGAAGGCTATGTAGAAACAGAAGATCAGGCTAGTGGAGTTCAAGCACCTGCTTTTTTGTGCATCTGGTAGCAAGCAGGTATATCCCAAGCTATTAGCACACAAGCACCCAGAGTAGACTCTTTAGGACATTTTTATTAAGAATGATAAGGTCTCAGTTTCTCTCTTTATGTCAGTTGTAAAGTCATACACTGAATATTGTGCTGCTTTGTGTGCATGTAATATCACAATAAAGATTCTTCAGGGTCTACAAAGAACATTGGGTTCCTATGAGTACAACGAAAACGCATTATGTCGAATGCATTTTCGTCGACACATGTAGAACAAACAGGCAAAACAGTGAAGCGGCTGTTCAGCGAATTCTTTCCCTGGGAAAGAAGTTGCTTGACTGCTTCGTTGCTTTGCCATGTTCTGAAGTGTAGTGTGGTCCCTTGTCCGGTATAGCTCCCGAGCATGATTGTGCAACAGTTACTGACCTTAGGGTTAGGGTACAGGTTAAGGTAAGTGCATATGTATGAAAGTGTTTACTGTTTTATATTTTGTGTTAGATGTATGGTTGAGTTACGTGTGTATGTGTTTTCAGTTGTTTACTTTTGTTTTGGGGGGTAGAATTAGGGTTAAGGTAAGTGTGTATGTGTTTGGAGCTGTTTATGTAAATGTGCGAGAGTTACTAACCTTAGGGTTAGAGTGCATGTTAAGGTAAGTGCATATGGTTTAAAATGTTTACTGTTTTTTTTCGTTAAATGTATGGTTGGGTTATATGCATATGTGTATTTAGTTGTTTACTGGTTTTTGGGGGGGTATAGTTAGGATTGGGTATGTGTGCATGTGTTTGGAAGTGTGTAATGTTTTTGCGGGGGTTGGAACAGCGATTTCTTTCCCTAGGAAAGAAATCGCTGTTCTGTGGATTCGACATTTTCAGCTTTCGTTGAATATGTGTCGATGTAACATCGTTCACTGTTGATGTTGCAATATAGACCCGCAAATATTACCAGGCAAGTTTTCAAGGACAGGTATTCCATCTCCTATAGGCTAATTGGGGTGACTTGATATTATTTATATCTGTTCTAAATGTGAAGTCTTGTCTTAAGCATAAGGTGCATTATTCAGTTTTGTAACTATAAAACTAGAATAGTAATACTTTAATGAATAGGAACACTGTTCAGTGAAGAGCTGGTAGGCTGTGGAATTCTGCACCCATCTTAGTTAGAAAATCATGTGGCATGTTAATTTAAAAAAAAAGTCCTTGGATATCTGTTTTGATAACAAAATATTTGACCTACAGTTTTTTTAGTAATAGATTCCTAGATAGCTTCAGACAAGGCTCTGAGATTAACTTTTTAGCAGCACTGAACAATGGACATCGAACAATTAAAATTGCATAATAGGAATACTGAAAATAGCATGGTATATCCTTAAGGGATTTCCTCAGAACTAGGTTGAGAATTAAGAATTAAAGCTTCATTAAGACCAAGTTTGCCAGTGTTTGATTAGCGGCTCAGATGACTGATGGAGTGGCAGGAAAGAAATGGGCGAGCCCATACCAGGTGATAGGACACTCATTGATACACTCCCTAGCAAAGCATGGTTCAAAGAGCAGAGTTGCCATTGGACATAAAGCAATGAGCATGTTGGAGGAAAGGGAACTGGATAGGTCAAAAGAAAATCCCTCCACCTGGATGAAAGAGCAAATGAGCCTAGCAAAAAATGGAGTAAGTCTGGGGGAGGGGTTTGGATAGTAGCTGGTACTGCTAGCATAGACTTTGGGTATGAGAGACTGGGCTGGTAACAGTGAGGTCAGAGGGGGACAAAAACATAAAGAATTAAGTCTTCACACTCATGATCAGACTTGGCTAGGTGTGAATAACTATAATTGACTTCCCTGCTGTGAATTAGTCCTACATTAAGCAATCTTCTTATTTATAAACAATCATTGCATTTTTGTTTGTCACCACACCAATCATGGCTTTCCCCATGTTTCTCATCTATTTTATTAAATGTTCTACCCTCTAGCCCTCTTGGTTCCTTAGATTCATCTTCTCTGCATCAATTCCATCTTTGAGGTTTCTCTTTCTCCACCATTTACATCTCTTGCTAGGTGTGATTAATTATAACAGACTTTCTTACAGTACCTTAATCCTATATTAAACCATCCTCTTTCTTGTTTATAAACAATCATCACATTTCCTTTGTCACCACCCCCATCATGGTTTGCCCCATGTTTCATCTCATCTATTCAAATAGATTTTAGTCCTTCTAGCCCTCTTGATTCCCTAGATACATTGTCTTGGCCTCAATCCTATTTTTGAAAGTTCTGTCCCCTCATCATTTGCATCTCTTGTTTTTTACTTATTCTTCTCATTTTTCTGTTCAGTGAAATTACATGCAACTGCTAAATTTTCCTGTCCTTCAGTAATAATTCTTATATAATCAACTCCCCTTTTCTCACTTTCTACAAGGGGTGAGGGAGTCTTGTCAACTGTTGCCATCCCTTTCTACTTAGTACCACTCTCCTACCTTCTTTGATACTCATGCCTGACTACTGCATATCTTCTCTCACACAATCTATCCAGCTCTTTGCTGGAAGCCCAGGTTTCTCTTGCTTTCTTCCTGTCTGTCCCAAATTTTCTTCAACAGACTGTCCTCTACTTTTCTGCACATGTGTCTAAACAACTGTAACTTGTTATCTTTAACCTTTTCTGGAATTGTAGCTATTTTGGCTTGTACGCTTACATCCTAATTTCTTCATCTGTCCCACAGTGTGTATCTTACCACCCATCTCAGGCACTTCATTTCCATCACCTCTAGCTTCCTCAGCTGCTCTGCCTTCACTACCCAAATTTCTATGCCATACAATAAGAATGGTTGTACCACTGTTTTGTACACTTTACTTCTCACCTTCTTTGGCATTCTTTTCTCATACACTACCCTGACACTCTGGGCCAGTTGGCTGCAGTTCCTCTGATTCTAGTTTTGACCTCCTCGTTCAGACTTCCCTAATCCACTATTTTCCCTTTTTTCTCATTTCCCAGCTTCTTCTGATTTGCCACATTTGCTGTCATTGCAGCTGTCTTATCTGCATTCAGTTTTATCCAATGTGCCTTCAGTTTTGCATTCAAGTCCCTTATCCTTTGCTGAAGTTCTCAGTCTGCCTGTACTTCCATGTCATCTTCATACAGCAACTTTCTTGATCTGTCCTCTACAGCCTGTTTGCTGATGTAGTCCATCACTAGTATGAACATCATTGGGCTCACAGCTCAACCCAGATGCTCACCCACTCCCACTGGGAGCCCATCAGTGAGAGCAACACTGTTCATACTTGAGTCATTGGGTCCATGTAGATAACCTGCACCAATTCTACCAATGTGTCCAGGACTTTGAACCACCAAAGGACTGCCCAAATCAGCTTTCTTGGGATATTACCATATGCTTTCCCCAAGTCTAGGAATCCCTAGATGTACTCTTTCCTCAGCTATAGCTTCTTCTCAACTACCTGGCTCACTGCAATCATCTTACTTTCTGCTAAATCTGCTGTCTGCAAGATTTATTATACTCACTAATAGTTCTAACTACTAGTCTAACTTTTTCCATGGGGCATACATTTATACATTGTAATCTGTCTACTTTTTTTTAAGAAATGTTATGTAGTCTCTATTTTGTAAAATGTTAAGTGACTAAGATTGCTAATTTTCTTACTCACTGTATGTCTTGGAGCTTTCCTCCCCGGGCCTCCGCTGAAAATGGACTTGTTGTCCAGTCGGACTTTCCCAGTAAAAAGTTTGTAAAATAAATTAAATAAAATACTACTCTGTGTATCTGTTTATCAATCACCCTCTCTAGTACTTTCATGCAGTGTGATAGGAGCTTGATACCTCCATGCTGCACACAGTTGTGAATGCCCCATTTGTTCTTGAACTCTGGTACTATTTTGCTTATTCTCCAGTCATCTGGGATAAGCCTTTCTGTTCATACTGCTATGAGTACCCTTAGGAGCCATTTTTCCCCTATTTCATCCATCATCTTCATCATATCTATTTTGACCTCATCTGAGCCAGCTGCTTTCCCTGATTTCATTTTCCTTAGTGCTATTCTTACTTCTTCTATGGTAAACGCCTTCTATTCTCTCATCGTAGGCTGTGACAGGAGCAATACAGCTTCTGTGGGGTTTTCTTCATTCAGAAGCTGCTGTAAGTACTCCTTCAATCTGCCTTTAATTTCCTGTGGACTAGTGAGCAGGTTGTTGCTGGCATCCCCTCATGAAGGGTGTCTGACTATCTCATTTATCCTTCTGTCTTTGCCTTGCAACCCAATATAGCTTCTTTGTGCCATCTTTCAAGCCACTTTTCAGAAACTGGTAGAGTGCCTCTGATGACTTGTTCTTTGTTATAGTAACTTTTCTCTTAGTCTCTTTGTTAGCCAACCAGTATTCCTTCCTAGCCTAGTCTGTCTTTTCTATCTCCCATTTTTTTCTGCACTCCTTCTCTTTTTTTAATGTTTTCCTGGACTTCTGCATTCCACCACCAGCTTTACTTATGTACCTTATTTCTATACCTTTCTTGGCTACCTATCTGTTTTGTAGTTCTCACATATACTGTTCAGAGATCCTGCCATTACTCTTCAACTCTATCTAGTTTTCTTTGTCTTGAGGTGCCAAAGCACTGAGTAATTTCTTGAACTGTTAAGATTTCTCTCCAGGCATATTTCAGGTTTTCAACCTGGTCTCTGTTGACCTTAGAGCCTTCACTGACCACTGCTTGCAGCTGACTATGGCAACCAGTGGTTTATGCTGTGAGCCAAATGTTTCAGTGGGGATGACCTTGCAATCTCTGACTCTTTCCCATTACCCTTTTCTTACTAGGAGGAAGTCTACTACTAGGAGTTGCATGTCAGCCACTCTTGTATGTGATCATGTGACTATCTCACTTGCTGAACTATCTGTTGCTCATCATCAGACAGAAGTCTAGAATGGCCTCTAATTCTTTATTCCTTTTCCTCCACCATGTAGACCCAGGTACTCCTCATACCCTATTCTGTTTGTCCCGATATGTGCATTCAGGTTACCCATTATTAACATCAATCCAGTTTGCCCTGCTTTATCTAGTAAGTTCTCACTATTACAACTCCGCTGTGGGGCATAGACTGAGTTTACAAATACTACCCCATACTTCCACTGGAGTCTGATTGTCATGAGACTCCTTACAATGGGGTTTGATTGCCATGAGTCTGTCACTAATTCTGATGACATCTCTCACTGCATTCTGAAGCCTCTCCCTCACCACAATTCTAACATCATTTCTAGTCTGTGCTTCTCCTGTGTAGGAGACTCTAGACTACAAGACAAGTGGCTTTGCTGGACTGCCCTCCCTTCTTGTCTCCTGGATACATAGGATATCCAGCCTCCTCCTTACTGTCATGTGATCCACTTCTAAGCACCATCCAATGAGGGAACCTACACTGAGTAAATCAATTCTTAGTTAATGTTTGACAGACTGACTGCTTTTACATCTAGTTTTTACTCAACAGAGCTATCTCAGGTAACCCAGTATGGGCAACTGGATGCTTGCCTGCCAGTAACTTCTTGCACCAGGACCCCTGGCCTTTATGGCAGGCATACACTGGCAAACAGAGGCATATACACTCCTCCCACCATTACCACGGGTCCTTGGTATAGGTCAGAGTAGGCTGGGTCCTCAGCCGATTTATCAACAGCAAATACCTATGCCTGTTTTGATGACACCAGTCAACACAACCAAATCACCTAGAGCCATTTTATACACCGTCAAGTGGCTAACCCTGCCACAGCCCACATTCTGTGATCAATGTTCTCCTATCTTGAGGATACTGTACAACACAGTAGATGCCCAAAACTGTCAGTCTATGCAACTCTTCCCCCTGTAGGGCACCATCTGCATCCCGTAACTCAGTTCTTGGGTGAGTCTGAGATGGAAACACTCAGAATGCTTTTGGGAGGTGAGAGGAATCCCAAAGAAACACAGCAAGAGCATGCAAACTCCATACAAGGATTGGCCAAAGGTCAAGATCGAACCTTGTACCTTGTGCATGAGAGCTAAAGACGTAAGCCATTATGCCATATGGGCCTTATTAATAGCAACACAAGTTTAACCATATACAGATTTTGTTGTTGTTGTGTCTTTCGGCTTTTCCCAGTTAGGGGTCGCCACAGCGGAACTCCGGTCCACTAATAATTAGCAGTAGATTTTTTACTTGTCGTGTTGTAGGCCCTGACGCACAACCTTCAATGAAGGTACGCCCATTCACGCATGTCTCCACACAGAAGACGCTCTAGCTGAGAATTGAACAGAACAACGTCTTACTGTGTGGTGACAACGCTACCGCAACACCACCACCACAGTTTCTAACCATATACAGATATTTCTACTAAATGTTTTCTCATTTCTTTGGCATCTGCAGCAAAATGAAACTCAAAAATGATGTGTAGGTTTTCTCCCCAAAACATGTATGTATTACCCAATATCCCTACAAAATGTTTTCAACTTAAAGGCTCAGCCAGATTATAGAAGTCATATTAGCCTATTTTGGTATATATTCCCATTTAGAAGCCTCTCTGACATACAGATATAGATTTTTTTTTATTCTGCCAGTCATATACTGTCAGTACTGGGACATGAATTTGGGGCATTTGTTAGTAACGTATCTTTCTCAACTTTTCTTTTCAGTTTAGACTTATTTTTTTTTCTCTTGGTTTAACATCATTTTCCACAATACAAACACAATCTCTGCAAGTACGGCAACTGCAGGGTTTCAAAGAAAATGTGTTCCAAAACCAAAATAAGGAAACCAGCAGACAGTGGCAAATGAACAGTATTTAATATATGTTGCTGAGAAGAATATTAAAATATAGGAGAACAAGCCAGTTTCGGCTTGATAAATCACATAGCCTTCATCAGTGTAAAAATCTTGTATACATCAAACTCCTTATATAGTCAATACTATAAAGGCATAAACATGTGACTGATTAAAGGTGCTCATTTAGTCCGGGAGCAAACAATCCCCCCAGCTTTCTAATCCATTTTTTCTCTTTCCTATTTAACATTTGATGCCAGCCTGTCTTATTGGATTTCATACCCAAAATCTGATCAATGATGGTAAAATTAAAAACAGCATTTTTGTGTATTGTGGTATGTTTGTATAGAGCATTGGAAATTTTTTTTTTTATGTTTAATACCACAGAAGTGCTCAAAAATCCTAAATTTGACAGGTCAGGACGTCTGACCAATATAGAAAGCTGAACAATTACATGTAGCTAGATATATCACCCAATCTGTTTGGCAACTGGCAAAAAATGAAATGTTATAGACCTGGCTAGTATTTTTGCTACTGAAGGACTTGGTCCTCATGACTCTAAAACAATATGTACAGTGACCGCAGGGGAAACAATCAACAATTTGATCCTCAAGAAGTGTAGTTTGGACAAATTCCTTCTTTTGGTAAGACCCATGTTTATAATGATTAAAATAGGAGCCTACATTTTTGCCTTTCCTGAAGAAGAAATGGCATTTATTATCCAAAAAGTCCAAGATTTTGTTATCTGCCAACAGGATGTTCCAATGGTTCTGGACAATGTCCATAAGTGCTCCAATGTTCCTGCCATATGTAGTAACAAAACGTATGATAGATTGTCTGTCACCTGTCTTATCTTTATACTGATAAGACTATCTCTATCTCTATCAGTATGTTCCACCCTATTCTTGGCCTGAATAACAAATCCCACCTTATAGCCCCTGTTCTTGAATCTCATAGTAAGGTCATCTCTGAAATGCTGATAACTATCATTGCCCGAGCATATATGTTTAACTCATAAATTGAGACTTTGGAATGTTTTTGCAGATATGTGGAGGATGATAGCTGGTGGAATGGAGAAGGGAGTTATATTCTGGGAAATTCCAGTAAACCTCAGATGCTAGGGTGTTATCATGATCCTTGGTCACCAAAAAATCCAGGAAAGTAATCCGATCCATGTCAAAGTTTACCATAAAGTATATCCCCCATTTGTTCTCATTAAGATAGCTGACAAAGTCATGCAAATACTCCACATCCGATCTCCATACCATCCAGCAATCATCCAAATATCTTTTCCAGATATCAATCTCTTCCAGAAACAGATTGTGTGAGCTGTCATAAATTATTTGCTCCTCAATATAAGCCATGAATAAATTGGCATAAATTGGGGCAAATTAAGCCCCCATAGCCGTACCTTGAATCTGGAGGTAACATTTGTCATGATAAAAGAAAACATTCTTAGTAAGAATATGCTCTGCAAGACAAATGAGAAATGTACTAAAGCCGGGTTGGTATAACTCAGATTTATACAGCCAATATTCCAAGGCATCAATCCCAGCCTAGTGGGGGATGTTAGTATATAATGCTGTAACATCCAAAGTACAAAGTAACCAACCCGGCTCAAGCTGCATTTCAGAGATGACCTGAAGAAATGCTGTCATGTCCCATAAATGGGCATGTACCCATTTAAGAAATGGCTTTAGATGTTTAATTAAAAATTGGGACAACGGGTTTGTTTGCTCCTGGACTAAATGAGCGCCTTTAATCAGTCACATGTTTATGCCTTTATAATATTGACTTTATAAGGAGTTTGATGTATACAAGATTGTTACACTGATGAAGTCTATGTGATTTATGAAGCCGAAACTGGTTTGTTCTCCTGTATTTTAATATATGCTTCTCAGGAACATATATTAAATACTGTTCATTTGCCACTGTCTGCTGGTTTCCTTATTTTGGCTTTTTAACATCATTTTCCTCATTTCCTGGCATGTAAACTTCCATTACATCTTTTCTCATTTTACTATCAAGGTGTCCCCCAATCCAGTTTCAAAGCTTAACTAAATAAAGAAGTCCAACTTTATTTTTCGCCATCATTTCTCATCTTATACCCATGGGCATTTCCCCATTAGTTTTCCTTTTGTTTGTATCAAAATATTGCATATCCATGTGGAACTCTTACACCATGCCCTCTGTTTTCCTAAAAGTTAATATACCTCCATCAGTATCCTGCAATATACATGTGGTAGAAATAAAAAGGTCTAAACCAATAAGACTGACAGAACCTAAACACAGCAAAAGTGGAGTAAACCCCACCTGCACCCCTTCAATCCCCCCACCAATTAAATATACCAACTTCAACGTTGCACTACAGTGAGGAAAGGGCATATACCCCTCACTGGTGTAATACCAGTTCTGTCAATATCTGTTTTAGACCTTTTTGGTGACCATGTTCATGTGGACCTTAACAAGTTAAGACTAATGTCACCAGACACATTTGTGTATGTATGTATGTATGTATGTATGTATATATATATATATACATATATACGTACAGAGAAAGAGAGAGAGAGAGACAGAGAGATCTTGAACGTCCCAGTATCTCCTTATGTGGAAAAAGTTCAAAGCTAGAAAGCTAGCAGTAAGCAAAAAATGTGGTACTGTAAATGCATTATATAAAACTTACCTGGTAGCCTCTGTTATAGGATATTAGATTGTCCATTTCAGTAGAGTTATCATCAAAATTAAGAACACATGAACATAAGGCCCTGCAGTAAGATACAAAAATTTTGTGAGCACAAGAAAGCATCTAAAATGGAACATTTCTATTAACCTCAGTTTGGCAGCACAATATTAGCCCATCTGTTTCTGAATTACAAGCATTTCTGTTGTATTCAACAATATATTCATTGTTTGGCACAAATTTAAAGACAGACAGACACACACACACACACACACACACACACACACACACACACACACACACACACACACACACACATGCACTTTTTATGGTTTTATTTCATATTCTGTATTAAGCAGGGGCGGCTCATGGCATCGGAATGCCGGACTGCAGCCCCCTCAGCTAAAAAGAAGAATAAAATATAAAAAAATATATACCTTTTTTTATGTGTAGCAGTCGTTTTTTTTTGTTTAATGCAAAATTCGAGTCCATGACTGGAAGTACGCACATTGCAAGACTTTAACCCTCGGCCGGCGGTTTTAAACAGATTTTTTTTTTTGTTTTGATTGCAGCCCGGTGGAGTAATGAAGGCATCATTGTGATGCCCAGAAGTCTATGCGGTTCCAAACCGCATAGACTTGGAAGGGGCTTGGACTGCGACGTCCGCATGCACGTCATGACGTGCTTGCTGGGCTAAATGCTGCAGATTGGTTGGTTGTCGCTCTCTTCCCGGGCTTTATGTGCTGGGAAAAGAGTGAGAATCAATCAGTCAGTTGTGGGCTTGACTTGTGCATTGATTCATGACCGATTTTATTAATAATTTAATTTCTTTGGCATTGGTCGGATTTTAGTTTTTTTTTATTTGGGTGGATTTTGTCAGCTGTGCTGGAGTGTGCAGCCTGTGCTAGCCTGAAGGAAGAACAGAAGAAGAAAGAAGAAGAAGAAAGAAAAGAAGTTAGAAGAAGAACAGCGTGAAGGGGTGCAGAATTAAAGTAAGTATTGTAGCTCATGATTCACTTTTCCTGCAGCAATTGTACATTTTTGATAATATTTGTGGGTGATTATGATTAATATTGTATTAATTTGTTCCTAATTCAGAATTCCATGTATGAGCAGTAATACAATAAAAGGCTAAACATAAGTCATAGGGCAACATACAACAGTTGCCTGTCAAGAGAGGGATTTGTTTAAACTTACTTTCTGACAATTAACAGTTTAACTGTAATGTCTAATGATAGAATAGCATTTTGTTTTTAAGTTTATAAGATGGCTATTTGAAATTTGTCCTTATTTTTGGGACTGTAATACCCAGTTAGTGGCTTTGTCCAGGTTTTTTGTGCTAAGGTTGACAGCTATGGCAAGAACTCAGTTCACTGAATATGTTTGAGGGCTGTATTCCCTCATTACTGGATTTGTCCAGGTGTTTTGTGCTAAGAGGTTGACAGCTATGGTGAGAACTGAATTCATTAAATGATAGCCATTTAAGTTTCAGTCTTCCTCTCTTTCACAAAGCAGCTGATTTGGTATAGTGGTATGTTGCTCTTGACTGTTTTGCACAGGGAGGGACCTTGGCAGTAAAATGTACGGTGGTAACACAGCATTTTTCTTTCACAAAGCAGGTGATTTGGCATAGTGGTATGTTGTTCTGACTCTTATGCACAGGGACCTTGGCTGTAAAATGTATGATGGTAACACAGCATTTTATTCTAGTAGCTTTCCAAGATTATACAAGCAATGATTAATGTGTCCCTGGTTTTTGCCCTTTTGACCCACCCCAATAAATTTGGCTTTTTCCAGACTTCTTGTGCTGCGAAGTTGAGATGCAGTTGAGTATTGAGTAGATTTTACAAGGAGCTGAGAGCTGCAGGGGAAGAGAAGTGTAGTGCTGATTATGCTAAGTCAGTTCACATTGCTAATAGCACAACAGGTTGTGTACTTGCTTTTGATGCAGAAGGTTGTTGGTTCTATTCCCATAATGGGTGAATGCTGCCGTACTGAAAGTTAAGATACTAACTATGAGCCTGTTATCAGTTTGCCATCCATTTCCTATTGCAATATTACTAGCTTATTTTAATGTAATTTAGGCAATTTATTCCTCAGGGGCATCAGACACTTTATTTTTCAATGAAACCATGAAATATAAAGGTGATTGCTAGCAGCAACCTCGTTCATTACAGATTTATTTAACGTGGAATTATTTAGATTACTTTTTTACTACTTCAGAGATTGTGCATATTTACTGATAATGGTGGACTGTAGAATTGTGCATATTTACTGATAATAGTGGACTGTAGAAGTTTGAGTAGACTTTTATGATGGAAATGTTCTGAATTGGGCAGTTTTGTTTCATTGTTTACTGGAAAAATGTTCAAAGCAATAGGAAGGTGTATCAAAGAGCACATGTATGTTTCATATGCAAAGGGCCTATGATTTGAAAACAGCCCAAAATTAATCTTTATCTGCCACTGGCAAAATGTATTTTCTTTGAATGTGGGTTTCAATGCTGTTTCACTGAATGTGAGTTTGAAGGGCAGAGAAGTTTTAATGCTAAGTTTTCATTGTGAGACTGCATTGCTTTGTTTAGTAGATGACTTAGTGTTTGTGCTGTAAAATACAAAATAAAACTTTCAAATGAAGTCCAATTCATCATAGAAGTAAAGCAGTATGCGCATTAGTGTTTACGGTAAATGGAGTGAAATAGCCAAGTAATGGTTCATTGGAATGGCTGCAGAGGCTCCATTCAACCATGATTTTGTCAGGGGGGAAGGGCAGCAAACTCAGACAGGCCCAGCTGAACTATACCTCCCAACTGTCCAGATTTTCAAAGAATGAATAGATTTTTGCTTCTTATTTTTGGGTTTGTTCTTCATAAAATTTGTAGTTTTCTGGCAAATCATTTAGAAATTAAGTCACTAAATAATGATACACTGAGTTTCAGACTTCATAACCTTCAGAAAAATGCATGCTAAAGTAAGAACTGTTATTCTATCAACTGTCTCAATTTATACAAGAGCAATTTTTAGTACTGTTTATATGTTCCCCCAATATATTTGACCTTGTTCAGATTTACTGCATTAACAGGTTGAGAGGTACATGCAAATAAATTGCTTTATAGAATTAGGCATAGCCAACCTCTCAACTGTCCCTGATTTTGGCTCAAAATGTTGCTCTTCCCCCTAATAATCCCTCCGCAAAATAGCAATTTTGGAAGAAAACGTGGAGGGTTTACAATTAAGAAATAACTGTAATAATCAAAGTTATAGATTACTTGAAATGCATGTAGATTCTTTTATTTTGTCAGCTGCTCAAGTTAGCAGTACTAATATTAAAGTGTCCCTTCTTTGACAGGTTCCCAGCTGTATTGTGTGGCTATTTTATATTTTTGCATCACATTTGGTGCATTTTTCATAAAATTGTGTTTTTTGGCAAATTAGTGACAAATCACTAAAGACTGAAGTTAGAAAATAATGACAGACATTTGAGTTTCAGATTTTATACCCTTTAGAAAAGTCATACTAATGCAAGACCTATTCTATTATCTTTCTAAGTTTATTAGAGCAATATTTAAAAATTGTCCTTATTTTTGGGCCTTTGTCCCACTTCTGTGTATGGCTTTGTCCAGATTTCTTGCTCTGAGGTTGAGAGGTATGACAAACGTGTCAGGGCCATCACAGTCAGCCAGAGACATTTCAAATTGTGACATACTTGTTGCACTCCACTCCACCATGTAGTGACTCTGGATGTGTCCAAGCAAGGCAAGGAGTAGTTATGCAGTGTAAATGTGCAGTGTGTCCCCCCCCCATCCAAGGTAGACACAAGTATTACAGTGGCTTTTCATCTGTCCTTGATTTTGCAGAATCGTCTGCTTTCTGTCATATTTTTGTACTGTTGATTTATGCTTATTACTCAAAGTGCCTGTTGCTCTGTGTTTAAGTAGCAATGCTTTAATGACCATAAGGTAAGCTTGTCTGAGATTGTAAGATGCAATTAAGCTTTAATAAGCATACTGTTAAAGAACTGTCAACATTGAAAGCCTTTTTGTTGTTGCCATGCAGAGAATACTTGACTAGATAATGTATAAGCCTTGGGTATTAAAGGACAGGATTCCATTATTTTAAAAAGCTCATTACACTTGTTGGAGACTTCCAGTCGTCTCTATAGACTTTACCCGTAAACTAAACAGAATGCCAATCATGTGTGGTCCATAACCTGTACAGTAACCATTAAGCAATGTATCTTGAGCTTGTTTCTTGTTTGCTTTTCATTTTTTACTTTCATGTTTTCCCCATGAAACAAGTAGATAGTTGTCAGGCAGCAGGTCTTTTTTGGATAAGAAACATTTTTACAAGTGGGGGCATCACAGAGATTTCTACTTTCAGCATGTTACTTGGTACTTTAATAAAGCTGAATATAAATTATAATTAGAACTGCAGTGCAAGGAGAAGTGGTTTGAGTTGAGTGCTTCTGTTTTTTCTTATACTTGATTTTGACTGGCATTCCAGTAATGTATTTAAAAAGTAATTTATTTTTTCATGCCTCACAACTTTTTGTTTCCATCTAGATATTAAGTAAGCTGTCATGCAGCCAATGCATTGAACTATTTTTATTCTTCTACACTTATTTTTGTCTTGATTGGACTCTCATAATGATGGTTTGCCACCCAGGGCAGCGTATTTAATTAAAGTTAGTTTTTGTGGTTTTGAGCATAGCTCCTCCCCTTTCTAGTTTACCACACCCCTTCCCTTGACCCCACCCATTCAGCTGTCTCCTGCAGCCCCCCTTTGATTTGAAGTCACCAGCCACCACTGGTATTAAGTAAGTTTCGTTGTGCAGAATAGAACCATATATGTATGTGTACATATATATATATAGATATATATATATATATATATATATATATATATATATATATATATATATATATCTCCTTCAGAAGACCGACAGTTCACAACACTGACAACCACATCGCCGACACCAAAAGCCCGACACACAAAATACCGACAACAGCGCTACTTCAGAAAAAAGGAAAATAACATTTCCTTTTTCTGCAGGGGCTATGCCCCTGCACCCCTGTGGGGCTATGCCCCACACCCCAGAACTTGAATATACCAAATCCAAGATCGCACTACAGTGCAGGAATGGAAATATTTCCATTCCGCACTAAGGAGACTTACCATTTCCCCATTGTCGGTATTTCATGTGTCGGGCTTTCGGTGTCGTCGATGTGGGTGTCGGTGTTGTTAAGCTGTCGGTCTTCTGTAGGGGACACATACATATATATATATATATATATATATATATATATATATATATATATGACAGATCTAGATGTAGATTTATATAGATTGGTCTATGTCATAACACTGAAAATTCATTGCACTACATCAAACAAATTTTGCTGAAAACGCATAACACTGAAAGATGTAGACCTGTATAGAATTGTGCAAATGTATGTAATGGTGTCATTTCTTTTCATAGGAGTTATTAGGGAAGTGAGTCCAGCACAATATTTGTGAATTGCAATGGTCAGCATCATGTTGTACCCCCAGATCTGTAGATGTCTGTATTTACTCTTAAGCACTATTTCACTGTGTGTGTGGTGTTGTTTTTCTTTTCTCCACAGTTGTGCGATCATGGAGTTAGTATATGTAAATAAGGGTGTTTGGGGTACAGGGGGGCTTCCCCCCTGCAAAAATATGTTTTTAGGATGTATTTCTTGTGGAGAATGTTTTTAGTGTTCTGAGTTTTTGGTGATCTGAGTTTTAATTGATATGAGTTTGACCTTATGAATTTCAGTGTTATGACATCGACTCATATACATACATATAGATATATATATATATATATATATATATATATATATATATATATATATATATATATATAAATAACACGCAGACACACGCGCACACACACATAAACACACACACATAAATATATATATATATATATATATATATATATATATATATATATACACGGATCTACCTGAGTAGATCGACACGTTAAAAGAGCGAAAACGACTTCACCGATGCCAGAAGATCGACAAGGCAGAAGACCGATGGAGGAAGACACCAACGCTGATAACACTGCGATGGGGAAAGGATGTGTAAGTATGCGGTAGTGACGGACATTATGGTGCGAGTAAGGTAAGTGTGCGATGTTGGCGGTCTGTAGGGGTAGGGGTGGGATAAGTGAGTTAGGGTTAGGGCGCGGGTTAGGTAAGGGTGTGAGTAAGGTAAGTGTGCGATGTTGGCGGTCTGTAGGGGTAGGGGTGGGATAAGTGAGTTAGGGTTAGGGCGCGGGTTAGGTGGCAGTAAGGTAAGTGTGCGATGTTGGTGGTCTGTAGGGGTAGGGGTGGGATAAGTGAGTTAGGGTTAGGGCACGGGTTAGATAAGGGTGCGATAGTGACGGACCTTAGGGTAAGGGTTTGGGTTAGGGTTGTAGATAGTTGTGTATGTATGGGTTAGTGTTGGTTTGTAAGGATTTTGGTGTGCTTGTGTTGTGTGTGTGGGTTTTGGATAGGGGATTTGTTTTGGTTGTTGGTATGATGTGTCAAGTGTATGAGGTGTTGTGTTTGTGAACTGTCGTGTTTGTGAACTGTCGATCTTCTGGCGTCGGTGAAGTCGTTTTCACTGTTTTAACGTGTCGATCTAGTAAGGTAGATCCATATACAGACATACGCACACACACAAAATATACTGAAGCAAATGTTGGTTGTGTACTCAAAACAATTAAATCAATCCAACAATCCAAATCAAGCCAGCTTTCCAGTCTGAAGTTCATATTTATATATGAGAAAGTTCAACCAAAAAATTGCAGTTCATAGGTTCATAGCTAGGTAATAGGCTATCTGCCCGAGGGCAATTATAAGCCTAGCCAGAGTGTGTCGGCTTTCGCCATCCCATTGATTAATTAACTGATCCTCTGTCAAGCAGAGCCAATGAAGTGATCCCAGGGGTGTATTTTCTGTTACCCAGCCACTCGTCAAGGTTTCTCTTGAAGAGTGTTAGTGAGGGGCTCTGCCTGATGTAATTTGGAATTTTTTTCCAAAGCATGGGGAGTCTCTGTGACCTGAATCTATCCCTCCAGCATGTTCTATTTATTGTTGTGGCAAGGTTTAGCTCACTAGAGCGTGTGGCTTGCAGTGACTTGGATATCTTTAGGTGGAGCATGTCCATCACATCTGAGTTGGACATGCTTTTGTAAGTCAGGCAGAGATAACCTCTGAGTAAGCGATATGCCAATGAGTACAGCCGGAGTTTTTTCAGTCGGGCTGCATAGGACATATGTTTGAGGCCAGTAATCCTCTTGGTGAGGTACTTTTGTGGTCTTTCCAGCTGTTGGAAGTGTCTTGTGAGGTACATCCCAAATGGGGCCTTGTACTCTATGATGCATCTAATGAGTGACGAGTAGAGGGGCACTATAACCTCTTTATTTCTAGATGCAAACCCTTTAGTAATTAGATGGGCCACATAGAAGGATTTCCTAACTACTTTGGCAATAGGATTGTCAAAGGAGAGATTACTGTCTACCTGGGTCCCCAGATATCTTATTACCTCTTCTGTATTAAGGGGGCTGCCACCTATGTGGTAATTCGTGGGTGTTTTGTTTTTTTCAAATGGGATGACTATGCATTTTTTGGCATTTAGCTTGAGGCCATGACTTTGACACCAGGTGTCCTTCTCAGTAAATCCCTTTTGGAGGATGTCCGTGTCAGCCAGAGAGTCAAATATGGCTCCCAGTTTGCAGTCATCAGTGAATGTGGTTAGCCATAGTCATCCTGTGTTTGCCTGTACTTCTGAGAAGTATATGCTGAGCAGTAGGGGTCCCAGGACCGAGCCTTGTGGGACACCACTTGTAACTGGTTTAGAGTTGGACCTGAAGCCTTCTATTCTTACCGTATGAGTTCTGTCTGTAAGCAAGTTGGCAACCCATCTCATGATGTAGGGGTTTATGTTCAGGCTGGTGAGTTTTTCTGTAATACCTGAGTGGGGAATGGTGTCAAAAGCCTTGGTGAGGTCAAGGTAGGCTGTGTGAACCACCTTTCTCTCATCCATGGCCTTGGTGACTGTCTCGAAGAAGTCAACCAGGTTTAGTAGGCATGATCTGCCCTTAACAAAGCCGAACTGGGTCGGGCCAAGTGTTTGGAGGTTTCCAATATTTTGGTTAATGAGTTCCATGATGATGCGTTCCATATATCTGTGAAGACGCTTCTGATATACACTTCTCAACTCCACCACGGAGTATGATTGTTGAACCTAGTCTCCCTCACAGGTATTTTCTCAGTGGCTGAGTTCTGTAAAGAGAATATCTCACCTAAGCACCCCTACATATTAACATTTGATAAATCAGCTCCCTTAAGGGACTATAATGTTTTTAAAATTAGAAGAGTTTGCCTATTCTCAAATACTCAGGGGGTTATAATGCTGAATTAATTTCTAGTTTTCACTTGGTTCCCCTCATAGAGACGCTACTTGGTTTACTCCTTGGGGCTGATTTTAATTGTCCACTCTCTCTAGCGGCCTGAATGTAACTTTATCAAATGCTATCAGGAGACGCTATTAGCTTTATATGTGTAAGATATTTTACTAAATTTTGAACGTCCTCGGCGGGAACATAACCCACTTTTGTCACATACTTTAGTATGTAAATAGATCCCCTGTTGCTCTCATTTGTATATTTTAACTCTACTGGCTTGTTTCCTACATGTATTACATCTCTATCTGGAATCTCTTGAACAGGGCTAAGCAAGACTCCCACTCTAGATAGGCAGCTTCTTTTTTACTGATTTCAATGCCATACATCTGTATAACACAGTGCTGGATTATCTAAGATGTCTTAACTGCTGCATGTACCCTGTTGTGATCTCTGTTTAGCAAAGTGCATTCATTCGCCCTGGTAAATGTGAAAACCTCATAGGTACATACATAGTGTGTAGTCTTTAATGTAATGTTGGTTTTAATGCTAAATGACTGCTTAGAGTATTAGCTATATCTTATGTTTGTATAATTTAGGAGAAATTTTAACTCTGCAAAGCCGCTATCAGTTGCGTTACTGCCTTAATCATATATGACTTAGAGTTGGACTAGTGACTGCAGCCAAGAGAAGGTTTAGACCACCATCTTGACTTCACTTGTATCTGTATTTATACAGATTTATCTCATGCTGAATACTGGCTACCATATTCAAATACTACTATGACTTTAACTAGTTTATTAACTCTACTGTTTGAACTATTTGCTTGGAATGTCTAAAGGCCTATGTAAATTAAAGTTGGTATCTACTGTTCACATTATATTACGTAACTAAGCCCCTAGGGTTATGTATGAGCTATATTTCTCCTGCCTATCTGATATGACTTGTACTTGTTGAATACTTTAATATGATTTCTTTATTATGTACCTTATTACTGTGTAGATCAATAATGCTCTACTATCTGCCTTGCATATTCAGCTTTTTATACTAAAGTTACTTTTTTTCTCCCTTTTCTCCTGATCCCATTTGTTTTCCCACCATCTTCACCTACATGTACCCAGCTCTCTTTGCCCATAGCCTGTCCATGAAACAGACTCCTCATGCCTGATGACAAGGGACCCATCCTAACCAGCTGTTACATCTCAGGGTCCCCCTTCCTTGGTCCCAAAAGTTTAAGAAGCAAGCATCTCAGGGTCTACCATCCTTGCTCCCTAAAGTTTAAAGAAGCAAGAACATATGTGGTTTTCTTAAACCTAACAGTTACTAAAGAGGTGTTATACTTGGTAGGTAGTTGAAAGGATGCTTCCAAGACAGGACAGCCAGCAGCTTACCCATTAGCCTGTACACTCTTCTCTGACCTTCTAAAGCTGTTTCTAATTCTAGTCTCACCCCTTAACTCTGGAACAGACCTATCCCTCTTACTATCTGCCACTGCAACATTGGGTTTGTCCACTAGGTGGCACCCTCAACCGGTTCTATCTCCCTCTATCTATCCCACTATCCCTCACCATAATATTGAAAATTTTCCTTGATTTTTCCCTAGTCTTGCTACTATCTTAACTCACTTTTAATCTTCTTACCACTACTTTCAGCTTTTTAGCCAGCTATAAAGCTCACTCATATTTTCTTACTTCCATCCTCAGCCTTGAGCCAGCTTCTATCCCTCCATTTCCACCCATAGTATAGTCTAATATCTTCCTGTCCTTATAGTGCTACTTAGTATCCCACTTTTTATCCTCTAATCCTCTACACTCAGCACCCACCTATACTCTTATCATCCATCCTCCCACTGTGCCCAATCTCTCCTCTTACCTGCAACATTACTTACCTTTCTTAAAAACTTCTAAACAGATTGATTCTTCTCCTTATGCTTCTTCCTTCTCTTGTCTCTACCCGCTCCGTTCGCCCTACGGGCTCACTCCGCTCCCTTACCCTACCCCTAATTCCTGACCACCCCAGTGGTCCTAAACTTATACTTCACTAACCACTCCCCCTTATTCTCATCCTATCACAAACCTCATCATCATTAGGCCACTCCCCTATCTCTTTCTTTCCTAATTAGTACTAATTAACTCTCTTTTGAACTACTCCCTCACCTTTTCTAACCAGTCTCTGTACTAACTACTTCCCAATTCTACCTCCTTTACAACCTCTACTAATTTCTTATTTGCATAATTTACACCCTGCTCAATCTCCTGAAACACTCTCTGCTATTTTCTACTTTACCTACTCACACAAACTACTCACAACTCATAACTACTTATTACTATGGCCCCAACACACAAAACTATGTTCACAAACATACTATTGTTAACTACCACGATAGCCTCTCTTACTATACCTTACTCACTCACCTTCTTTGAAAATCTTTCTCTACCTGAACAAAACCATAGCTTCCAACAAACTTTTACATCTTCTTTCATCTACTCCCTTAACCATAGTAACATAACCTGTACCTCTAACTATATACTACCAAAATATCACAGAGTAACCATGTTACTTACTTCACTTCCAAAAAGAATTTTAATAATTTCTACAAAATCTATAAATTTCTACTATATCCCCAGCAACACCCTGTCCTAGATGGTGACATTCATCCAAACCCTGGCCCCAATACTGACTTTACCTATAACCTTAACAATTTAACATTGCCTGTGATTTCTACATTATCTAAACCACCTAACTCCCTCCTGATAGCTCACCTTAACGTTAGAAGTATCAACAATAAAATTTCCCACCTGCATGCACTCCTTGATATGCACTCATTTGATATTCCATGTCTTACAGAAACTTGGCTAAAACTAGCTACTCTAGACCAGGAAATTAGCCCTCCTGGCTATAACATCCTTAGATATGACCGTAAAACCAAAAAAGGTGGAGGTATAGCCATTCTCTATAAATCTAATCTCCAAATGTCCCCCTTTAATCACCAAATCTGAAATCCTGGCTATCAAACTCCAAATCAATAACTCCAAATCTATCTATCTAATTTGTATGTATCTCCCCCCTGGTAACAATACCAATACTCTTGAAAACTTACTTAGTTACCTCTCTACCAAATTACCCCAGGAGACCATTGTACTGGGTGACTTTAACATTGACTGGTCCACCTGCAGTTCCCCTAAACCTACTAATCACATAAATCTCTTTGGATTCTCACAATTAATAACCATTCCTACTAGAATCTACAAACCTACCAGTAAGGAAAGTACTCTTGACTGGATCCTTACTAACAGCCACCCTGAAACTTATACTCCAGGAACCCTTCCCGATGATATCAGCGACCATATGCTTACCTACATTATTAGACAAAAAGTCCATATCCCAAATAACCTTAATCTCAAAACCTCCCGCTCAAAAAAATTCTTTAATCCAGACAGCTTCCTAAACGAACTGCAAGCATGTGACTGGTCACCACTGACCCATCTTGAACTTGATGAGGCTGTGACCTACTTTAACACTAACTTTCTTCAAATCCTAGATTACCATGCACCTTATTGCTCTACTAGAATAAGAACCAAATCTGCCCCATGGCTCACAAAACAAACTAGGCAAAAGATGCTCCTCAGAAATAAAATCTGGGCTAAATGGAGAGCAACCAAATGTCCATCAGATCACCTCCACTTTAAACAGTTAAGAAATGCCACCAAGAACAATATTCTTAACTACTTTACAGAAGCCATTCAAACCCTAGCCAATTCTTTACCACCTTTTACTGCTTCCCCACTAAATACCTCCAAGACTTCATCTCCTACCTTTCAAATACAACCTGTACCTACATCTCTCATCTGTAAGCTACTTCAAAAACTGAAACTTTGCACACCTTCTGCTGACCGTCTCCCATCTGAATACCTACAAATTGCCACAAAAGCCATAGACTATCCCATCTCTATCCTTATTAACAGAACTATCTCAGAAGGCAAAATCCCTACCATATTGAAAGTATCCCACATCATCCCTCTACATAAAGGTGGATCTTCTATTGAGCTTTCTAACTTTCGACCTATTGCCTTACTCTTCCCATTAGCTAAGATAATGGAAAAATGTATTCACAATTACTTAACCACCTACTACAATATAACCTACTAGCAAACTGCCAACATGGCTTCAGACCATTCCATAGCACAACGACTGCCCTTTTATCCTTCATCAACTCTATAAATAAAAATCGTAACAACAACTCTTTTTCCTCTGCACTATTTATTGACCTGTCAAAAGCCTTTGATATGGTTAACCATAACTTACTTCTAGACAAACTAAAGGCCCATTCTCTCGATCCACAAGCTTTACAATGGTTTAGGTAGTATCTGGAAAATAGACAGCAAGCAGTACTTTGGGATAACAATCTGTCTACATTACTTCCAGTAAATATTGGGGTACCCCAAGGCTCTATCTTAGGTCCCCTTCTTTTTTCCTTATTTATTAACAATCTACACATAAACATACCTCAAGCCACCTTCATTCAATATGCAGATGACTCCACCTTAATCTGTACAGCTAAGAATATAGCCTCTCTCCAGTCCCTCACCCAAACTGTTTTTCATAATGTTGAAAACTGGTTCATGCAACACTATCTCCTCCTAAACCCCCAAAAAACAAAACTACTGCTATTTACTCCAGCTCTTAAATCACCTAATCCATTCTTCTCTATAACCTCTAACAATGCTACCAGCATAACCCCAGATACTACAACCCGCCTACTAGGTGTAACAATTGATAATCGTCTCAACTACGATGACCACATCAACTCCACCATAAAATCATAGAATTAAACCCTTCCTTACCCCTTCTTCCAGGAAAACTATTACCCAGACCCACCTCATTTCTACCCTTTTCTATGCCTCTGCTATATATACTAACCTATCTAAAAACAACCTCTCCAAACTTTCCACCTGTTATAATAGCATAGTTAGATTCATCACATGCTCCCCCTTTAAAACTCACCACTGCCTCAACCTCAAACAACTTGGATGGCTAGAACTGCAGAACCATATACTCTGTCAACAATTACTTATCACTCAAAAGATCCTATACCACCCCAACAACACCCCTATCCTCACTAATCTGATTACACCATATAAAAATCTAGCTACACTACGCTCTGCTAATAAGCTCCTTGTCTCCTCGACTAAATCTAACAACAAAGCTGGTGACTCTCTTTTCTCAAACACAGCAGGTAAAAACTGGAGTCAGCTTCCAAAATATCAACCCTTGCTTCTACTTCTCTATTTAAAAAACAGAACATCTTATAACTCATTGGCTTTGTCGATGTGCTAACCCAGACTGATATCTCTTTCCCCTTCCTGCTCTTACCCCTTTCCCTACTCCTCTAACCTATGCCTCCAAATCTAGTTACTACTCTTTTCTTCATAGTAAGAGAATAAAATATAAGGGCTTTTCTCTCTTAATTGGTTCTTGATCATACCTACTATTGTGTTTAGTATAATTTTTTAGTATAATTTTTTTAGTATAATTTTTATAGTTTACAATTTTATTATTATAATTTTTCTTTTGACCAATGCTGCCTCTGTATTGTGATTTTACGTCTTTTTATATATTGTTAACTTTGTCACTGTTCATGCTTGGAGCTTTTCTCCCTGGGCCACTACTGAAAATGGACATATATCCAGTTAGACTAGCCCGGTCAACAAATGTAAAATAAATAAATAAATAAATAAATAAATAGCCTTGCAGACCAGGCTAGTCAGGCTTATGGGGCGATAGTTACCAGGGTCAGTTGTGGCCCCTCCTTTGTAGAGAGGAATAGCCATTGCTGTGTGCCATTCTATGGGCACGTAGCCTGTGGAGAGGCTGAGATTGAACAGTGTGTTTAGGTGGGGGGTTAGTTTGTTCTATAGTTCATGCAAGACGCAGCCTGAGACACCATCTGGTCCCATTGATGCTGTGTTTTTGGCTTTTAAAAGGGCTGTTTTCACCTGTGCGTCTGTGATTTTTGGGACACTACACTTTTCCGGTATTGTTGTTAGCCTTTTTGGAGGTGAGGGGGGGGGTGAAGTTTGCACTGAATCTATCTGCCAGGATTTTGGCAATATCAGTAGGTTCAGTATATTTTGTGCTATTTTGCACTAGTCCAGTGCATATTTAGGAGTTGCCACTTAGAATCTTAACATAGCTAAAGAAGGCTTTGTGGTTATCTTTTGAATCCATGGCTATTTTTCTTTCGAAGTTAGCCTTGGATAATTTCATGAGGGACCTTAGTTTCTTACTGATACTGATCAGGGATGTCTTTCCTTCTTGGGATTTGCTTTTTTTCTGAACTAATTTCCTCCTTCTGTTGTATAGCCTGTTTATTGCAGGGGTCCACCAAACTGGTTTCCTTCTCTTAGTGGAGTGTGTCTTGGTTTTGCTAGGGATGGCATGAGCCATGCATCCTTGTAGGTGCTCACAGAGTGCGTTTGTAAAGGTTTCTGCATCTTGGGCAGCATTATCCTTTAGTGTGGGGGCTGTGAAGCTTACCACCTCTGTCTTAAGTAAGGTGATGTTTGCTTTAGAAAAGGTTTTTACTGTGGTTTCCTTAGATGGGGGTGGTAGTGGGGTGTGGACATCCAGAGTGATTAGTTTATAGTCTGATCTCACCAGTGACGGGTTGACCTCCGGTGTGGAACACCTGTCGCCCATGTTGGTGATGACAAATATGTTTTCACCTCTGGAAGGGGAGTTTACCAGCTGATCCAGGGCATTTGAGTTGATGAATTTCAGGAAGCACTGGGCCTGGCAATTTGTACTCAAGTAGTTTTCCCAGTGAATGGTAGGGTAATTGAAATCACCCAATATCAGGGTGTTCGGTAGGACCTTCATGTTTTTCAGTGTCTCCAGAAAGGTGGAGTGGTGGTCCTGGGTCATGGAGGGTGATCCATAGCAGGCCACAATTTGCATTGCAGATTTGCCCGATGTTAGTTGCACATGGATGATCTCAGAGGCATCATGCTGCACCACTAACCTGGAGGTGTAGGTATCCTTGATGAATATGGATACACCCCCTCCTTTTGTGTTTCGGTCCATGTTCTGTGGTATGAGTTGTAGCCTGGTAGTGCTGGGGTGCTCTCTGGATCCTTGAACCAGGTTTCAGTTACTGCACAGATGCCAATGTTCTCCATACAGAGGAGTGCTTTGAGCGCATGCATTTTGAGATTTAAACTCTTGGCGTTGAGTAGCATAACCCTCAGTTTTTTGTTAATTGTGCTGTTTACAGAGGTGGGTTTGACTTTTGAGCCTTGCCTAAAAAAGGCACTATGGGGGCAGCAAAAGCCTTGGCCAGTATTTGAAAGCCTAGGGGTGACAGGTGCAAGCCATCTCTTGCAAAACAATGCAGCTTGTCGAACATGTCATCCCAGGCTGACAGACACTGGATCACCTTTGAATGACACCAGAAGCTTAGCCAATTGTTAAAATTGATCATTTCTTTCTTTATACTGAGGTATCATTCTTGGTGAGGGCAGGATGCTACTCAGAGTCAGGGTCATACCAGCCTGGGCTACATGATCAGAGAGCTCTTCCATGTCTCTTGTCATGTAGTCCAGGGAGGTATGTCTCAGGTCATTCACACCAACATGAACAATGACAGAGTCATATTTATACTTGTTCTGAAGTGACCTGAGTGCTTGTGTTATGTGGCAGATTCTCCCTCCTGACAGGCAGCTCACAGTAACATTCTGCTTGTCCAGCCTAGTGTGTAGACATCAGTGTGCCTGACTACAGAGTCACCTATTACTAGTGTGTTAGGTATGTTATTTCGCCTTAAGGGCTGTGATTGTGTAGCACACTGATTTTGTGTTTATGTGTTGTCTGGTTTGTGACGGGAAGTGCAAGTTGTTTGGGTGTCTGCTTTGGAGGTCTCTGATGCTTTTGCAGGTTTTTATTTAGAGCCTCCAAGTATGATTTTGTGTATTTATGTGTATTTTTTGCCAGTGCTGTTTTAGTAGGTCTGTGTGTGGCTGGAGTTATGGTGCAAGTGTTAACCTTCTCCTCTTGACTGTCTGTTCCATTCTTGGGTGGAGACTGCTTAGCTTCCAGTTTGGCTGTATAATTGCATCTCTTGCATATGTTAGTGTTTTGTGGTAGGAGGAGAGGGTTGTCTGTGTATATGAGGCAGTTGTAACATTGCCTCAGGATACCCAGATTCACCAGCTAGACTGGAGAGTGCACCTGAAGTTGCCCTTTGGTCATGCCTGAATAGTAGGGTGAGCTGCTTAGTCGCTTGGTTGGTGAGGGGTGAATAAAGAGCCTTGCCCTGCTAGGCAATCAGTGTCAGGGTATATTAGTACTTGCTATTAGTTCTGAGCAAGTGCTGGGCTGTAAGATGTTTTTTGAGTGCTTAGGTTGAGAGCTAGACTAGTTTCAAGGGAAAAACTGAAGAGGAGACTTAATGGAGCCAGGAATAATTTAACCATAGCTAACCGGCACTGCCCGGTGCGCAAAACTGTGCAAACTCGTTTTTTATAGTAGGGAAATGAAAGAGATAGAAATTAGCCCAAAATGGCCAATAAACTACTAACTTCTGGGCTGGAACCACTCCTCCAGGGACAGATAGGTTGCTCAAAGCTCCCCTCTCTCACAGGTGGAAAGAGAAAATTCCTTCTATCCAAGTAAGGTATAGGCAACTCAGAAACTAGTATCACAGCCCTGAATTCAGCACTAGCCTGAAAACTGGACTCTACTAGCTTAGAAAGGCAGGAAACAAGGAATTTTTTTTCTTTTGTTTTTTTTTTTGAAAGGATAAGGCAAAAACTGTAAAAAATACACAAAACAGCTTTAAATGACTAGAAACAATCAGAAAAGGATATCACACTTTAGTGTGTAGCTCACAACAGATAAATTATTTAAACAAAAACAACTTTTTAAAAGTGCAGGCAGTCAAATAAGTACAATATGTAAAAAAACAAGCTTTTAAATCACAATAAATGCTGGAAAATCTGTGTTTAGGTGGAAAACAGTTAAGTACAGCAAGAAAGTACAGAAAACTGATACTTAATCACTCCAAAGTCTCTCTTCTAATCTAGAAGGCTTGTATCAGTTTTAGGCTTTCTAGTGCTACCCAGTAGCTTAGTTACAGGAAAGATGGGAAACAAGCGCAGATGTGGTCTTTTAAACCAGAAAGTTAAAAGATATAGACAAACTCTCCAAATTGTCACTAAACTACAATTTCTGAGCCAAGAACCTCTCCTCTCGTGGTAGATAGGCTACCTAGTGCTTACCACTCCCACTGATAAGCTAGAAGGCTTTCCTCCAACACAGAAAGGCTTGCGGGACTCAGAAGCTTACAAACAGTCCTGGATACAGCAACTCTGCATCTGGACTAGGCTAGTTACAGGAAAGGTGGGAAACAAGCGCAAGTGTGGCTTTTAAACCAGAATGTTGAAAGAGATGGAATAGAACTGCCCAAACAGCCAATAGCTACAATTTCTGGGCCAGGAACCACTCCTCTTGTGGTAGATAGGCTACCTAATGCTTACCACTCCCACTGATAAGCTAGAAGGCTTCCCTCCAACACAGAAGGCTTGGGGGGACTCAGAAGCTTACTAACAATCCTGGATACAGCAACTTTGTAACCGGACTAGGCTAACTATAGGAAAGGTGGGAAACAGGCACAAGTGCGGCTTTCAAACCAGAAAGTTGAAAGAGATGGAAAAAAACTGCTCAAACAGCCAATAGCTACAATTACTGGGCTAGGGGCCACTCCTTTTGTGGTAGATAGGCTACCTGATGCTTACCACTCCCACAGATAAGCTAGAAGGCTTCCCTCAAACACAGAAAAGCTTGGGGGCTCAGAAGCTTACAAAGAGTCCTGGATACAGCAAATCTGTATCTGGACTTGACTAGTTACAGGAAAGGCAGAAAACAAGCTTAGAATTTATTTTTTTTTACAGAAAAGCAGCTAAAAAGCAGTAAATGCAATTCAAATTGTAGTACAGGCCAGCACAACTGAGTGTGTAGCAACACTACGGCAAATACAGTTCAAATAAATTAAATTAATTTAACAAATGACTAAAAAAACAAGTACAGAAGGCAGTAAATTAGAAGGCTACTTACAAGCAGTAATAAGTACAGAGTAAGAGCGACTGAATGGTTAACAGCACGCAGAAGAGCAACTAAGACAGTTACAGTGAGAGCAGCTGAATAATATATATATATATATATTTTTTTTTTTTGAGGGAGGGAACAGAGCAGGATTAACAGGCTACAGGGGTTGTCCTTCCCAAATGCTCTCTTTGTACAGTAGGAGTGCCTGAAATCAGAATATGATCTCACTTCACTCAGCTGAGTGAGCAAATGAGATGGGCCCAGAAGGAGTATTCAAATGCAAATCTACAAGAGGTGCGGGCAATTTCAAAGCCACCAACATTAACACCAAAACAAGAACAGGGAGGGTGGATGGGGAACTAACTGTAGAGAGACAGCCACAACTTCAGTTGAGTTAATATTCAGTGAAAAACACAAATAAATAAATTAAATACAGTGAGCAGATAAAGTGTATTAAATTCACTTATACGTCCAGCTGATTTCGAAATTTTAAAAAGTACTATATAGAGAGACGGCCACAACTTCAGTTGAGTTAATATTCAGTGAAAAACACAAATAAATAAATTAAATACAGTACTATATGCAAAGAGCAGATAAAAGTGTACTTAAATTCACTTATATGTCCAGCTGATTTCAGGTATATGTTAGCCAGCCAAAGCTCTGGTAGTAAGCAGAGATAACTCAAAACGTACCACTTATATAAGGCAAGACAGAATGTCAGTGATGAGGTGAAACTACCCCCACTGCTATCAATGGCTACACAGAAATTCTAAAATGTACTCTGTAGAGAGACAGCCACAACTTCAGTTGAGTTAATATTCAGTGAAAAACACAAATAAATAAATTAAATACAGTACTATATGCAAAAGAGCAGATAAAAGTGTACTTAATTTCACTTATACATCCAGCTGATTTCAGGTAGATGTTAGCCGGCCAAAGCTCTGATATTAAGTCATGAAAGAAGTTCAGTCTGCAGTAAGCAGTCTGCTGCAGTCTTAAGTAAATACTTTATCAGGTAATGGTAAATGTCCACACTATACAGATTTGACACAGTTTAAGACACATAACAGTGTTTCTTTGCAATAAGATACAGTACACCCTTCACAAAGACAGCTTGTAAAATAGCTAGCTAAGACAAATAAACAGTACTTACAAGGACCTCGCAATACAGAGGTAGGCTCCAGTAGGCTTCAGCTTCTTCTTAATCAAAGATAAGGGTAACTTGATGTTAAAGCTCCTTGTAGTTCCTTACAGATAGGGATAAACTAAAGTAACTTCCCCTTTTGCACTTCTTTACAGGTTGAAATACTTCCAGGTGTCCTCTCCTTGAAAGGGTATCAGCTCTTTAGCCTCCTAACAACACCCTCCATATTGCTTTCCTTCTGATACATTATACTTTTGGTGTCCTCACAGGACCACTCACTCTGCTGAGACCTAAATGTTATAAATATCCTCACTAAAAGAGCACTGAGCATTACATATGCCTTTTTGGAACAGTTCTTTGTTAACCTATACCGGCTTGCCTTGCTCTGGGCTGGCACAAGAGACCAGACACCACTAAGCTATATACTTATGCAGGTTTCACTTAACTTATCAGTGCGTCTTTTAGTAAAAAAAGGAACCAGGTGATGTGTTTCATCAACTCCCTTTTCACTGAGACATTTATCATATTGTTAAGCACTTTTGACAGTGTCAGAAACAGTTGCTTTAAGGTGTGTAATATTTTTTTCCTAATTGGGTATATCTAATCAGTGTCTTGTTACTATGCGGGATGGGTTTTTTACATTTTTGTGGTTATCGCAAGACTATATTTAGAAATGCTGAGGAGTAGCTTACCCTATG
The DNA here is from genome assembly GCF_019279795.1 of Protopterus annectens. NCBI lineage: Eukaryota > Metazoa > Chordata > Ceratodontiformes > Protopteridae > Protopterus > Protopterus annectens. Next base: position 1,959,770,432 of record NC_056726.1, read on the forward strand.
GAAAAGGATTATCGATGCATCAGGAATCATTGTATTTATGCCAAAAGAATGGGGACCAATGTGTCAAAAACTCTCATAAACATATACACATGAATGTGCATATACATTAAATATACATCTAAAGGAATATCAACAATGAATGGTGGGTGCTGTACAGCTTTTACCAATGAGGGTTTGAGTTAGATTATGAGGGAAAAGCCTGAGTTGTCTGTTGAAAGCTGAAGTGGGTAAACACTGCACAACCCACACACACGCCTTTCATTATTGCTGTTTTACGATAGATTGCATTTCTTATATGTTTTAGTTTGTATTCTGCATCTTTTATTTATGAGCCCAATTTAAAAAATAATCTTTTTATATTGCTTTATTAACAAGAATGAGGTGTGTATGTCGGTCTATAATGTTTGAGATACTGCTGAAGTGTTATCCCTACTTTCCAGGGAAGTAAATAGTGTGGGAAGAAATAGCCAGGGAATTGTTATGGCTAGGCTTGTATAGGCCCTAGGGCTGATAGCCTAGTACCAACCTATGAACCTATGAACCATGGGTATTTTAAGAATACAACTAAAATTCTCCTCCATCTTTTAGCCTCTGGTCTGTAGTTTTCATATCAGTTTTTATATATCTGCTTTAAAATAATTTACATAATTAAAATTAACCTCATGCTGCCACAACCCTTGGGACTACAGTATTATAGCCTTAAATTGTGTAACATGTATGAATGTTGAATGAGGTTCCTTATCTTTACTGTGAGACAGAGGAGAATGCAGAGAGTGTCTAAACAAGGGAGAAAGAAAAGTTTTTTTTAAAGAGTGTCTATGAGATAGAACCTTTTCTCGACAGAGTGGGCATTATGATAGCCCTTTTCCCTCACACAGTTAAATTTACTCATCTATGTATTTATGTATTTATTTATGTATTTTGTTGATGTGTTTCCATGCTTTACTTGCTTTTCTAGAAATGAAGAGACTTGTTTGTCATAAGACTATTTGTTCTCATTGTGTTATTACGTTTTAAAATATGGACAAATAAAGATATTGCAAAAAAAAGACTTGTGATAAGTTTCTTCCTTTCCCAGTACATGCCTTACTTCAATGACTTGCTAGTGAAATATTATAAGCAGTATATGAAATGATGTTTCTGTTTTAAATTGAATGTTTTATATATATAGGTACATATATAGATAGACAGCTTTGGATGGTGAATTGCTTACTTTTTCCTGTGTTTATGTTACTGATTTTATCTGACTTTTGCCGTTGCTCTGGTTATATAGTCCTCTCCCACTGTTTGCAAAACTAACACACATTATTTTCATTGACTGGGTCTAATTCCAACAGGGTTTTAAGAAATAAACCTAATTTGTGTCTGTTGCTGATTGACTCATTAACAAACCCATAATCAACTCTCCATCTCCTTGTTTTCCATAATACTCTCACTTACTGAATGAAATTACAATTAATCAGATATAGTGAGCACCTCTGGTTCTATATTTTACAAAATATACCTCTTCTTTGAATGGTAGAATAGCATTAGATCCCACAATCTCAAGATCAAACAGTCACAACTTATCTGATTTTTCAGCACAGCCACATTTACATACTCAGACTCAGGTTACTGTTTGCACTACTCCATTGCTAATAATCCATCCAGCTCACATGATCTGATGTATAATCCATACTATAAGTGTAAGTCACAATTAAGCACTCGACTCTGAAATCTTTATTTTTTACAGGGAAAGTCCAACTAGGGTAGGTCCCATTTTTGTCTGAGGCCTGGGGTGAAATGCTCCACAGTTATTTCACAGATACCAGATCATTACAAATTACATATATTAAAGTAACATTGTAGGAGTTTTTCATTGAACAGGGAGAAAAAGATACAGTTTTTTGCAAGTACAAAATACAGAATGTACTTACTTTACATACATATTAAAATAGCCTGGCATTTTTCACTGTGACTCAGATATGTATCTACATTAAAACTATATGTACAATTTAGGAAATACAGCTGAAATTTCAAACAATGTTTGTACCAAATCACAGTCACTAAAAAGAGAGAGCTATATGTTTAGAGAAATGTTAGAAATATGTTTGGATGTTATGCCATTTAACTAGTATAAAAAAAGAGTTTTCAGGAGTAAAGTAAGCAGGTTAGAGTTTGTAGACGAGGCTGTAGTTTTGCATTTTAGTAAGCTTGCTTAATAAAGAAAAATTTTATGCAGTAGAACATGAAGCAAGGCTACACAGATAACAATATTAATTGAGACAAGGATGGGGAAAGAATGAACATCTATGTGTTGGAAGGAGGTTCGCCATATATCAGAGAAGAAAAATATTTATGGATGGTATGTATATACTATCTTGGAGATGTGCAGATGCCCAGCCAGTTATATAAAAAGTGTTTTTTCAGTGATGGTTTAAATACATTTAGTTTGTCTATTTGTCTTAGTTCTAAGGTAATGGAGTTCCAGATTTTTGTAACATAATAAGAGTAAATTGAGTCAATATTTGATTTTGTGACAGACAGTAGTACTTTTTTGCTGGATCTGAGAGTTCGGGTTGTACTATAAGATTAGTGTATCTTGTGGAGATAGATATTTTTCAGGGCAGCATATTAGTTTGTAGGTTGTAGTGTGGAAATTCAAGCCAATTAAGGTATTTTAAGGGTATGGAGTAGTGAGTCGTTTTGTGGGGTATTTGCACAAAATTTGGCAATTCTATTGTAAGCCATATCTAGTTAGCTTTTTAGTGTGGAGTTGAGATTAATAAAGATAGGCGATGCATGAAGTAGGCATGGAAGTAGATATTTCTTGCTAATCAATTTCCTGGAGTGCTCAGTAAGAAATTTTTTTTTAGCTGGAGTCTAGTTTCCATTTTTTTTTTTTGATGACTTAGAAGAGGTAGTGATCATATATTAGATGATCATGGATTAATAATCCAAGAAGTTTGGTTTTCATAAGCACATTCTGTTTTGTGTTATCAGATGACAGAACATGGAATGAATATTTTTTTTTCAATAATAAATCTTTATTCTTTTCCAATTGTTAATACAACACTACAACATATGTACATTATATATATGAATGCTTCCAACAGCTACATAAGATCATTATACATTAAGATAAAATTCTAAAAAAGGTATTAAAAAAGAAAAAGAGAGAAGAGAAAAACAAAGGAAAAAAGATCTAATATTGATATAAGGTTAATCTATACTATTCTCCATATTAAATATGTACTTCCCGGGGAAAAGTGGATTAGAACATTAAGCTAACACAATGTTAAAAATTTGCTCCCATATTTTTGTACTATTTATATTTTTCTTATGATCTTTAATTAGTAATTTATGTGCTAAAATATGTTTTATCGCTACATTTTTAAAGTTTTCCCATGAAGTCAAAGATGGATTCAGCCAATTTGTAGCTATATAAAGCTTCATTAACAAGAAAATATTTATGAGTATGATCACTTGGGATCTATTCAAGTCATTCGGAGGAATATGAAGAATCATAAACTCCAAAGAAAGTGTGGACTGTTGATAACCCATTTTTTGTAATTGAATTTTTAGAGAATTCCAAAGTTTGAATATACATTTACAGCTCCAGAACATGTGTAAAAGGTCAGCGGTTTGATCAATACAATATGGACATTTAGGTGAATTTTTCGAGTTGAATTTATGTAAGCTGAGGCGAGTGTAGTAAGCATTATTAAATATAATCAGCTGAGTGAATAATAGCTTTGAAGAGATACTGATCTTAAAGTTAGATTAATTGCTTTCAATATTTTATTATCATCACTCAGTAATAATTTATCCTTCCAATATTTAGATAAAAGTATTTGGTTATAATATTTCACATCTTTTATCAAATTATATGAAGCCGTTATATATTTGAAGTCTTGCATAAGAGTTTGCCATAAGTTTGAACAAATGGTTAAGTCTTCTTCATTAATTTTAAAATTACTAAAATAAGTTATTGAAAGATCCTTTAATTGTCTCATAATAATTAAATAGGAGTTGGGAAGGCTCATCTGTCTTAACATGTCGTGCATTGAGATACCAAGAAAGGGATATAAATCAAGTATGGTTAAATCAATTATAAGTGGGAATTTTTTAAGATCTATCAATTGATTACCGATTTTCAAATTTGGGTTCTTATGAAATGGTTGAAAGGTCATCATATACTGTAAGAGATTTAGTGATTTAAACAGGTTTTGTATTGATATTATATATAATTTAATATGTTCCATCAAAGCGTATATTTTAAAGGTATCTTTATTTTAAAAAGGTAATGCCTTAAGATTAATACCCAATTTGACAACATGTTTGTAATTCAAAATCAACCACTTGGGTGACCATTTAGTACTGGACATATCAAAGTAAACCACTCTTAGAATTCTATTAGTATTTATTATTAAATAATATGCTTCAAAGTTCGGTAATTCTAAACCACCCTTATTTTTCAGAGTCATCAGTTTATCATAGGATATTCTAGTTTTCCTAGGTTCCCATACAAATCTACCTAATTCCGTATGAAGTTGTTTAAAGAATTTCCTAGAAATTGAGACTTGAGTAGCTCGAAAAATATATAATATTCTAGGGAGAACATTCATTTTAATAATTGAAGTCTTTGCCATTATTGGTAATTTCAGATTATTCCATCTTTTTAAATCAGACAGTATATGATCCCAAATTAGCTTGACATTGTTCACATAAAAGTCTCTATTATCTGTTGAGAAAACAATGCCTAAATATTTTATTTTTTCTTTGAATTTTACCTGACCTACCAATGGTAAAAGCGAAAAGGGTGAAGGCGTCTTTAAATGAAATAAATTGTTTTTTTTTTAAATTTATTTTGTAATTAGATATTTCTGCAAAATCTTCCACTGCTTTTAATATCTTCTTAGTATCTGAAACAGGCATCGTACAATAAATATTAAGATCATCAGCAAAAGCAGCCATAGATATTTTCGTACCATATATTATTGGAGCATTATGATAAATATTTTGCTTAATATGTAAAAATAGTGGTTCTAGATATAAATTGAATAAAATAGGAGATAGCGGACATCCTTGACAGGTGACACACACCAGGATTTTATTGGAACAGGCACAAGGTTGCAAATACAGTACAAACTGACTAAGCACTAAAAGAATGCTTTCGCCAAACACATAGGCATCTTCAGAGTCGTAACACAAGCAAACATCTCTCAATGTTTAAAATACCCTACTTCACATTGTGATTGGTTGAAGCAAATCCCTCCCCCTAAAAATTACATTTTTTATATATATATATTTGTAAATATACATGAGACAATAAATAAATAAATAAATTAAAACCTTGTTGTGTACACATATTTCATTAATTGAAAACTCCTCAATACTTAAGTGTGTATGTATAGAAAAAAGTAACACATTAATTACATTCACTTTATATTAATGAATAAATTCACAAATTCAAAAATTAATAAAATTAATCACTCAAACGGCTTTTTTTAAAAAAAACTTTGAAAAACGTATATAAAATAAAAAATATAACAATAAAAATTAGAAAATATAATAAATATAATAGTATATAGTGTAATAACCCTTTAAAAACATTTACATTATATCTGCTGGGATCTTAGTTTTAAAATAGGCTTGATAGAGATATGATCATTTAACCCTAGGGGTCTACAAGCATCTAACCTAATTTGCCACTCAGTTTCTAAAGCACCGACCTTGTTGACCACATCCCCACCTTCCCCCGAATCAATTACATGGCCTATAACAAAAAACAGGAACTTTTTAAAAACCTTGCATTTTGTAGTGTGCAAATAAAGTGCATTGTGCAAATCTTTCTTTTTGATGGACCTTAAATGTTCAGAAATTCGATCACGAAGCCGCCTAATAGTTTTTCCTACATAGTAGGCATTACATGAAGAACAGGAGGCTAAATAAACAAGATTTTTAGTGCAACAATTGCACTGTCCCGGACATTTGATGGTATATTTGTACCCTTCAACGCACACGTATGATCCTTCATTCACAAACCTACACCATCTGCAGAAGCCACATTTTCTCATATTGGACCTGTAATTTTTAAGTTTGTTCTTTTCTAAAATGTCTTTCATATTCTCCCCTCTACTAAACACTATGTGGTAACAAAAGTTTTTTCATTGAATCTGCCCTGGTGGGTGTTACCATTCCTCTCCCTTTTTTGTTTCTACAAACCACTGGGACAGTTGCTAATATCAGCGTTTGGTGAACCAACATGCAGGCAATTTTGAAGGAGCTGGTGGTGGTTGTCAATAAGCTGATTCAAGCTTATGACGCTGAGTCTGTGAATGGAGTAGCTAATGGCAATCAAAGTAAAGAATTTAGAGGAGAATGTTCCACTGAACCGGTAAGCCCAACCGATTCGGAGGTTCAGTGTTTTACAATGCACTCACCGGTTGAGTCAATTCCGTGTGCTCAACCAAGCAGGGTAAAATCTTATGCAAGAGTAACCGGTTCCCAAGGTAGGAACTCACAGCGAGAAGGCGGTGTGGTGGACCCGAATGGGATAGAGTCGAACGACGGATTCGACATTTCTTCCTGGTTTGACGAGCCGGCTTTATCGGATATTAACATTAGGAGTAAAATGGCGATGGTGAAACCTTGTGTGAGAGAGCAAATTTCGAACTATGAAAAACTGTGTAAGAAATATCGTGCCATCCAGCTGGATACGAAGTTTTTAACAGAATCCAGAGGGCGGAATCAGGTACCGAAGGGATTAAGAATTTGGAAAAGACCCATGGGTGTGGAAGATGGCTCGGCAGCGTTTAAAGAACTTGTGAACTTGTTTAACCAAACAAGTTTGGATATGTTGGACATTGTCATAAAAAATAACGACATTAAATTGAATAAAATTAAGGGTGAAATTAAGCAGTTATACATGAGTATTACCACGGATTTACTGTTTGAGCAATACAAAAGTAGTTTTGATAGGGTAATTAGAAATATTGAAATGTTTGTTTTGAAAAGTTCTGAAACCAAGGAAAGGAAGCTAAAAAGGGACAGTTTAGACTACAAGTATAAATGTGCATATCCGCCTGGGATTAAATACAGGGGATTTGAGTCTAATTATGGGAAGGAAAGTGAGGTTACAGGTGATGTTATAGGTGAAGAAGAAAACAATGGAATTAATGAGTTTAACGTTTTCAATGAAGGGTTACATAGGTCAAATGATTTTTTAGACATGGAAGACCAGCCTCGAAGATCAGAGAGGCTATGCAACAGGGGAATAAACCAGGGGGAACATCAAGAAAACTACAACGGAAGAAGCAGCAGGAGGGGGAGGTATTAATGAATGAGAACCACCCGGGGGTGAATATTTTAGTGACTACAACAATAAAAAAATGTGTAAGGAAAGTTCTGCTGGGACTAAGGCTTGTGATCTGATAAATAACGAAGGGGGCAATATTAATGTTTGCGTTAATCTGATTAATGAAGAATGTCATTTAACAAACAATGATGCTACATTACCTTTTGTTAATATGGAAGTGGCAGATTGTTTAGGGAACGAAAACAATTTTGTTGTCCCACATGGTAGCACGGATGAACTATATGAAAAAAGTATTTATGAAAGTGGTACTGTGTTTGAATACTGTGATAAAAATGAATTTGTTATTAATGAAGGTAACAATTTTAAAGTGTACCGTAAAAATGATTATTGTATTTACAACTACACGGACTTAAATATTAACAATGAACATTTTGAATTATTTTCAAAAGGAGTAAGATTTGTGCCAATGTTCAAACCTGACACTGTTAAAACACTGGTAGAAATAAAGATGTTTACTAGGCAGATGCACCTTAAAATGTTTTTTGCAGGGGGGTGGAAAAGTGAAACGATTAAAGGGAATAACTCTACTTGTGACAATAATAAAAAACTTAAAAGGAAAAGTACATTTATGCCCCCATTTCATAAGGATGTAGTAGTTTTTGAGAAAACAGTGGAGGCCCACACGAGAGAAATGTTAAAAAATGTTAAAGTAATGGATGACAATTTAACAAAGGAAGAAAGAGAATTGTTGGACTCCCTGAAAAAATCTGGATTATATAGATTTATGAAGCCCGATAAGGGAGGGGGTACTGTGATTATGACTAACACAGATTACATCTCTGATATTACAGCATTATTAAATAGGGAAGAAACATACAAAGCTGTGTCAAGAAATGAAATCAACAGGGCGTACATGAAAATTGATGTATTTTTAGACGATGCCCTTTTACAGGGCTCAATTAATGAAAGTGACTATAACTTTTTGAGAGTAAAATTTCCAAAAATACCGACTTTGTTTGGTATCCCGAAGACTCATAAGGGCGCCGATAGATTGGAATATAGGCCCATTGTAAGTGCAAGGGGCTCTAAAACTGAACCTATAGCTGCTTTTATTGACATTTCATTAAAAACCATGTTTGACGATGTTGAACATATCATAAAAGACTCGTGGCACTGTTTGAAAAGGTTTAAAGAGTTAGGAAGAGTGGAGGAAGACTTTGGATTTTTGACCATAGACGTGGTCAATTTGTTCTCGGTCATTCCGCAAGAAGAAGGCCTGGATTTATTTTCTGAAGCTATGGTTAAAAGTGGTTTGTTTAATGGGCAGAAAATTAATCTCTTATTGGGCATGATGGAAGTAGTGTTGAGGAATAACTTTCTGATTTTTGAAGGTGACCTATTCCAGCAAGTTTTAGGAGTAGCAATGGGGGCGAAATGTGCCCCTTTGTTTGCCAATGCGGTGTTGTTGACATGGGAGAGGGAACATATTTTTACACGTAATGAATATCAGGAAAGAATTCTCATGTATAATAGGTTTTTGGATGATATTCTGATATTATGGAAAGGTGACCAAGACTCAGCAAAAGAATTTGTGGAGTACTTGGGAAAAACAACCAATTTTTTGAAGTTCACTTTCAACTGGAAAAATGAAAGTATTTCCTATTTGGACATACTGATATGTAAAGGGGAGGAGGGATTTACAAGCAACATTTTCAGGAAGGAGAATTACTCCAATTCCCTTTTGCACTTTAACAGTTATCATCCTTTCCACCAACGTAAGGGATTGATTAAGGCCCAAATGGTTAGAACATCTAGATTAGTAAGTCAAGAAGAGGATTTTAAGGATGAAATGTTCAAACTGATCGGAATGTTTCTTGACCGTGGATACCCTTTAAAACTGTTATTAAGTGTTAAGAGAGATATAATTAGAGAGAGAAAAGGAAAATATGTTCCGATTTTAAAGGGTGGATTAAATATAAGAGAAGTCAAGGAAAATAAGAAGGAAGAACAGAATGAGGGCCTTCGCTTAGTGGTAAAATACAATGAGATGGCATCTGTCCTTATTCAAATGGTTAAGGAAGTTTGGAACTTTTCTTTAAGTGACGAGGTTAAAAAGATTTTGGGTATTAATCCCAACATAGTGTTTAGTAGAGGGGAGAATATGAAAGACATTTTAGAAAAGAACAAACTTAAAAATTACAGGTCCAATATGAGAAAATGTGGCTTCTGCAGATGGTGTAGGTTTGTGAATGAAGGATCATACATGTGCGTTGAAGGGTACAAATATACCATCAAATGTCCGGGACAGTGCAATTGTTGCACTAAAAATCTTGTTTGTTTAGCCTCCTGTTCTTCATGTAATGCCTACTATGTAGGAAAAACTATTAGGAGGCTTCGTGATCGAATTTCTGAACATTTAAGGTCCATCAAAAAGAAAGATTTGCACAATGCACTTTATTTGCACACTACAAAATGCAAGGTTTTTAAAAAGTTCCTGTTTTTTGTTATAGGCCGTGTAATTGATTCGGGGGAAGGTGGGGATGTGGTCAACAAGGTCGGTGCTTTAGAAACTGAGTGGCAAATTAGGTTAGATGCTTGTAGACCCCCAGGGTTAAATGATCATATCTCTATCAAGCCTATTTTAAAACTAAGATCCCAGCAGATATAATGTAAATGTTTTTAAAGGGTTATTACACTATATACTATTATATTTATTATATTTTCTAATTTTTATTGTTATATTTTTTATTTTATATACGTTTTTCAAAGTTTTTTTAAAAAAAGCCGTTTGAGTGATTAATTTTATTAATTTTTGAATTTGTGAATTTATTCATTAATATAAAGTGAATGTAATTAATGTGTTACTTTTTTCTATACATACACACAAGTATTGAGGAGTTTTCAATTAATGAAATATGTGTACACAACAAGGTTTTAATTTATTTATTTATTTATTGTCTCATGTATATTTACAAATATATATATATAAAAAATGTATTTTTTTAGGGGGAGGGATTTGCTTCAACCAATCACAATGTGAAGTAGGGTATTTTAAACATTGAGAGATGTTTGCTTGTGTTACGACTCTGAAGATGCCTATGTGTTTGGCGAAAGCATTCTTTTAGTGCTTAGTCAGTTTGTACTGTATTTGCAACCTTGTGCCTGTTCCAATAAAATCCTGGTGTGTGTCACCTTCGTGGTTTGGCTGCTGGACTTTGTGGTAACAAAAGTTTTTTCATTGAATCTGCCCTGGTGGGTGTTACCATTCCTCTCCCATCCTTGACAGGTACCATTCTTAATTTGTATTCTTTTTGAGAAATTTTTATTAATATATAAAGTTGTATAGGGATTATTGTATAATTTTTTTAATGTTAAAATGAAGTCTTGGGGTATATTAAAATATGCTAGAATATCAAACAAAAATTTTAAATTAACTCTATCAAAAGCTTTTTGAGCATCAATTATGAGTGCGTAAACATTAAGATTTTTATGACTGGCATAAGAAATGAGTGTATGAAGTGATAACATATTATCGGTAGTTTGTCTACCATTTATAAAGCCAGCTTGTTCATCAGATATTATTAGGTTTATTACTTTCTTCAATCTATTGGCTAAAATAGATGTCATAATTTTCATATCTATATTTAAAAGTGAAATGGGTCTATAGTTATCCAGATTTTGAAGATCTGCATTCTTTTTAGGTATAAGAATTGTTTTCGAAGCATTAAAATGTGGACCATTAATTTTATTGTTAATTATATAATTAAATACTTGTGAAAGTATTTTACCCAGTATATCACCAAAAGTTTTGTAAAATTCAGAAGTCAAACCATCCGGTCCTGGAGCTTTATGTGGCTTCAAATTATTAATTCTATCTGTTATCTCCTCAGAGGAAATTGGTTTGATTAAACTCTCATGAGACTCATCACCAATTTTCGGAAAAGTAATCTTCTGCAAAAAATCATTATTACTCTTATGTATAAGTAATTCCTGATGTTCGCCCTAAATTTGAGAGAATATTAATTCAAAGGTATTCATAATGTCTTCAGTATTGGTATATCTTTTATTATTAAACTGTATTTCAGAAATTTGAGAAGGTATTTTCGATTGATTAATGATACGAGCTAGTGCTTTTGATGGGGTCTGAATATGATTAGTGTATTTTACCAGTATTTTCTGTTCATAAAATAACAATTTACTATTTTGTAGTAAAAAAAGATCTTTGTGACATTTTAATAGCTCCGTTTCAGTTTGTTTACTATAGTTCCCGATTAAATCTTGATCTAGTAACTTAATTTTAGTTTCTAATTCTTGTATGTCTCTAGTTTGTATTTTCTTATAATAAGTAGCCTTTTGGAGAAAAATTCCTCTTATTTGTGCTTTGGTCATTGCCCATTCTATATCAGATGGATGCCGGTGTTTAGAAAGATTTACTAGTAGGTGATTGCAGGCCTCTTGAATTTCTTTAGTTATGTCTTCTTTATTTAATAAATACAGATTTAGAGACCAATTATAACCTCTATGACGTCTACTATTTCTAATGTCTTTGTTAAAAATTAATGTGATTCTAGAATGATCCGATAAGTGTCGAGCTTGTATAGATACACAAGGATCTAAAGTAATTAGTACATCTGAAATTAGGAAAAAATCAATCCTAGACCACATTTTATGACAACTTGAATAAAATGTAAAGTTATTTGAGTTTAGTTGATTGTTTGTATATTTAAATGGGTCATATAATTTGAAATCTGTTTTAAGTTCCATTAATGCTATCACTGCTTGATTATTAAAAGACCTGTGTGAACTTGATTTATCTAATTTGGGATCTTGATATGTATTCCAATCACCTCCTATTATTATATAACAGTTATTTAATTGAGTTAGGATAAAATAAAGTGATGCTATAAAAAGTTGTTGATTGGTACATGGGGCATATATATTAATAAGTGCCACAGGTTTATCATAAAGTGTAGATGAAAGAATCACATAGCACCATCTTCCCTCTTTGTCTATTTTAAAATCTAGAATTTTCTCTTGATACTGATTTTTAATGATAATAGCCACTCCTGCACTATTAGTTGTTCCCTCTGAAGCTACCACCTCTCTAATCCATTTCTTACTTTTAAGAACAGCCCATTGGTCATTGGTCAAGTGGGTTTCTTGTAATAAGATAAAATATGCCTTTGATTGGAAAAATAAATGAAAAAATAATTTCCTTTTTTTCATGTTCTGGAGCCCTTTAGTATTCCATGAGTCTATTATCCACATACTAAGATCTTTAATTTGTTTAAAGATATTTTAAAATTGAGAAAGAATATTAAATTCGAGTATACTAACACAATATATGTTGTCTGGAAGCAATCTTGACATCCCATCCCTAACCAGTGCCTATCCACTATTCTCCTGGACCAGGACATACATAGGTTTTTTACACTGTTAAAACTTTTATAGTTAAATAACTTCACTAAACATCTATTCTTTATCTTACAAAATATAACATCAAAAACATGCAAGAAACCGATAAAAACTACATCTAACTCTACAAAGCCTAATCCTAACATTCCCTAATAAACACTGATAAATATCCACAACTCTTGTACACATTATATAGTTAAGCCTATCAAGTAAACAGTCTTCATTACACTTACATTTACTATCCTAACTCACTAATAGTTCTCATATATTGTTACTTATACTAAGTAGTTGTATCTCATTAAGTTACCTAACAACGATATTTAAATCTAAAATAGTCAAATATGTGGCAGTACACCTATTAAACAATAACATTATTAAAGTAAAGGTAATTCACCATATGTATTGTTAATTAAAAGAGAGAAAAGGAAGTACGGAGAAAGCAAATGTTTAACATTCAAATATAATATTAAATCTGACTTCCTTTATGTAGCCTAGATTATCTAGAATTATCATGTCAGCAAATAAGGTGAATAAAAATAGGACTCTAACTTCACTTTACTGGATAATATAGTTAAATTTGTAAAATGATAACTAAGTAATACAGTTCTCAAAACAGTCAGAACCACATGCCAGTACATAAACAAGCTAAGCTTCACATTCCTGAAGAGCGCACAATATACTGTTTCATGGTCTCTTTATCTAGTATTTATCTCAACACTAAATCCCATTATTATCTAAAGATTTGCAGTATTAAAACACATCAGTAATACAGAAAAAAGAATACTAAAAATATACTACCAGTTATTAAGACAACAATATTCAGTATAACATACCTAAGGAAAAAGAATAACTATAGTAAAGTTATAATACTTCTAAGCAATCAGTTAAAAGACACATTTTGAAGCAGTACATTGTTAATTCAATTATAATCATACCTGAATGAATCCACAGTTCCCTTTAAAACAGTAAAACATATTACATACTTTAAATGTCCACGAATGCTCGTTTTACAGTCCAAATAGCTTCCACTTCCTCAACAGAGATCTTCCTGCTTCCTGAGCTTGTAATCCTGTTTTCGAGCTTGCGACGGGGGAACCATTAAGCGGACGGACTTCCGGATGCGCCACCTCGAAAACGGACCCTCGGCAGCACCTAAAGGACTTCCTGTTACTTCGCGAAGGGGCTCAGTTCGTAAAAACCATAAAAGTTCGGGAAATCTTCGTGGACGAGCTGGAGCTGAAAAAATAAACTAGTTAAACATTTACCAAGGGGCCTGGAGAAGAAAAAAGAACAAACAAAGGATTTTGAAGCCTCGAAATATAGTAAGCATGGAATCCCAGGATCCACGTTGCTGCAAACAGACTGGATGGTCAGATCAAGCTTCCGACGCTGGAAGGGACTTAAAAATCTTCAAAAAGGTAACTTTTGCTTCTTTTTTTGTAGATATGGAGTATTTGGAACCCTCGACTGTAAAAATCAATATGTTAGGATATTTCATTTGAAATTTGATGTTCTTTTCAATGAGAAACTTACAGTATGGAGATAATGCTTGTCTAGCTTGCCTTATTTGCAATGGTAAATCCTGAGCCATAGAAACTTTATTATTCTGCCACATAATATAACCTTCATTTTTTTTAACAGTTAAAATTATTTTGTTTACGTCCTGGTAGTTAAGTATTTTGACGTGTACTGGTCTAGGTATGTTTGAGGCTTGTGCTTCTCTGAGAGCTCTATGGGCTCTTTCTATGACTATTTGTTTAGCTATGTCCGAGTCATTAAACAATATTTCAAGTATTTGTGTAATGGTAGAAATTAAATCATTGTATTGGATAGATTCTGGAATTCCTCTGATAATTATATTGTTCCTTCCGGATCGTGCCTCCAAATCCAGGATTTTATTTTGCATGGACTGAATATCCAGGTCATGAATGTCTGTTTTTTTTTTTTTGCAAGCAATGTTATTCTGTCCTCATTTTCAGATATTCTGGCTTCTGATTTATCTATTCTTTCGAGAATTTGAGTGCATGTGGCACCAAAAGAATGCACCTGGCTTGATAATTCTTTTAAAGCTTCTTGGATAGGTAACAAAACAGTTTTAATATCTTCCATATTAGCCATTTGATCCAGTTTATTTTTCATTCCAGCTTTTGAAAGTTCCTGCTGTTTTGTAATCTTCTGCCTTTTTGTTGTTAAATGTTTTTCTGGCGACTGAAGTTCTGATAATTTAGTTTTTGTTGTTGTTTCCATACTTTTATCTTCTTTTGACATTGTGAAGCAAAGCAAATCTTTAGTACAGCTGAATGATAAATATCCAAGGTTACTACTCAGACAGTTCCTTTGTTTACTACTCTGTTCAGAGTCAGTCAGGCAATCAGATCCAATCCTGTTAATTTGTTTATTTTCCTTCGATTCCTTCACCTCTCAGACGATATTTAGTTGTAGTAGATAAATTTTAGCCAACAATTAGTGTAGAAAATACTTGCAGTATATCCTCATGGTTAATTTTTATTCCCAGTATCTGAAGAGCTGTAGATATGCAGTGTCTACAGAATGGCGGCCATCTTTGAATCGGAATGAATATTTTTATTCCATGTAGTTCTTTGGAGTAAATCGCATTAGTTTTGTCTCTTTGGGGTTTAAGAGTAGGTCTGAGTTATCTAACCAGGGTTCAGTGGATACAAAGGCTTGCTGAGTGATGTTTTGCAGGGAGGGCAGTGTCTGAGTTGAAGAGGAGAGTGCAGCATCATCTGCATACTTTACTATGACTAGTTGTTTGGAGCAGGAGTGCAGATTGTTAATAAGGATATTAAAGAGAAGGGACCCTAGAATTGATCCCTGGAGGACGCTGACTAACACTGGTAAAAAACTGGAGTAGTACAAGTGCCATTTAACAGCTTGTTTCCTATTATTTATTTGTATATTTATTTATTTGCCTTTGCTTACTGGGAAAGTCCGACTGGGTAGTACCCTTTTTCGGTGGAGGCCCTGAGAGAAAAGCTCCATTTGCTTACATTGCATTATACTAAGTTCCAGTAAAACACAGAGTACTTACATTTCTATTTACATTTACACACAAACAGTAGCTACATTTATACATTCTAAGAGTTTACAGAGGTGGAAGTTAGTACAGAGGAAAGCGCATGTACAACGTAGTGGGTTGTACAAGGTTTACCTTTATAAACACGATTTGCAGAAGGGCGAACTGAACATACCCGAAAGGCAGTGTGAAAGATATACAAATGTCAAACATAAAAAGGTGTGAATGTGCAATGAGCGAATGCACAGTGAGATTCACTCATTGCACATTTGACATCCAGGGGTGGATTGCACTATAGTGGGGATCGGGGAAATGGTTCCTTTCCCCACTGTAGTGCGATCTCGGAGTTAGAATAATAAAGTAGGGGGATGTGGGGTGCAGGGGGGCTTGCCCCCCTGCTTTACACTTTGTTTTTTTATTCGACTTTTATGTTCAAAAATATGCTGTTCAAGTTGCTGTTTTTTGAACATGTAGGTGTGTCGACATTGTTAGTTTCGTGGATTAGAGTCGCTCATATGAGCACTTAGCCTTCTGCAAATCGTGGTTATAAAGGTAAACCATTGTACAGGCAGCAGTTATGTATAACAATTGTTTTGTCATTTCAATGAGAGTTTGAAAGCATTTTGTTTAGAGTGTATTGTACTGTGAACACAAAGTCTTAACCTCGTGATGAGCATGTGCAGAACCAGGATTGGTTAAGATGCTGTTTAAGCAGTGGTTTAAAACTATTGAGTTTGTCAGAGAGTTTTATTTGTGTGAGGATACTATTCTAGAGTTTATCAATGTATTAGGAGTAGAGCAAGTATCCTACAACATTATTTGACTTTTTGTAAGTAATAAGAATTTGTTAATAGAGAAGAGGTCCCTTGCTGGACGGTAGAGCAGTAATAAGTTTTGTAATGCAGGGCATTTTTCTGGATAATGAATGAGTTTGCGTTAGTTGTTAATATGTTAGGCAGTTGTAAAATTTGAACCAGTTTAATTGCTTTAAGCTATAACAATGGTGGGTCCTATGAGGGAGATTTGTGGCAAAATTAGCTATTTTATTGAAGCAGGAGGCAAGTTTCTTTATTTGAGTATTGTTTAAGTTTGTTAAGATATGAGTGGCATATGAGAGAGTTTGCAATAAGAAGGTGGTGGCCAGAGTTTTTCTTGCAGTATCTGTAAGGAATCCACTGATCCTATAAAGAGAGCCTAGTTTCTGGTGTGCATATTTAATGGTGTGCAGTATATGCTGGTCATATTTGAGACTTTCATCTATTATAATTCCTAGAAGTTTACTGTGAGTTATAGTTTCAATGGCAGTATTGTTTTCTGACTTTATGGTAAAAGATTGATACATAGCTTTGAGACCAAGTTAGAGAGTGAGCACTGACTTAGGCAAGTGCATGAAGAAGATTTTGGTGTGCAACTGCAGATAAGTCAGGGAAGATGGTTGAGACTAGTTTGCCTTGGTTTCTGAGTTTGTTGACAGTGTTGGTAAAGCTAAGGTGGTCAGTTGTAGTACTATGTTGGTAAAGCTAAGGTGGTCAGTTGTAGTACTATGTTGGTAAAGCTAAGGAGGTCAGTTGTAGTACTATGTTAAAGTTGGAAGTCATGCTGAATGGAACAGAAGAGTTTCTGCTCAGTTTGGTATTTGATTAGTTGGGAGTGTATCCATTTTCTAGGATATTAGATAGTGTTGAGAGGATCACAGCTAATCAATAGATAGGCGAGTAGAGTTGCCACCTTTATGGAGAGATATGATGTATGACATTTTCTATTTAATGGGGATACAGTCTATGTTCTTTTCTCATTTATCAGGCTATTGATTAAAATGGAGATGGGGAATACTGTGTCTTTTGCTACTCTTTTGAGATACTCCAGTGGCAATCTGACAGCAGCTAGGGTGGGCGTTATCAGTTTTGTAAGTATTTTTTTTTTAATACTGAGGTGGGGACAGTGTTGTGTACACAATATGTATGAACTCTGTATTGCTAGTTTGGGATTGTGAGAGTTATTGAAGCATTTTGTTTGGTGCGAAATTAGGATTGACTTTTTGATGTGGGAGTTGAACTGAATTGCTATATTCTCTGGGCTATTTCTTGTTGGGGGGCAAGATTTGCTCTGGTGTGAGTAGTTGTTTTATGGACTGCTAAAAGAGTTTAGGGTTGTTTTGATGTGTGTTTTGTATGTCTTCAAAATATGTTTTTTTGTTAAGCATATTCTGTTTAGCTAGGTCCCTTATGTATTTATAGTCTTGTAGGGATGATTGCGTTTGCTTTTTTCAGTGCTTTTCGTAAACTTAAATGAGAATGGAATGAATGTCTTTGTTTGTTAATTACCCAAACTTGTGCTGAACAGGTGCCAATCTCTTTTATGGGCCAAGTTTTTTTGTACTTTTTAGAATAAATTCTGCACATGCTGTAGCTCAGTTTATAAAATGCTTTATTAGATGTTAACAATATCTGAATATTGCCTCCAATAACATTGCTGATAAACAATAACAGGTTGTAGAAATTCTGGAATGCTGGATAACAGTAACAGTGCTGATAATTATATGCAAAGTTTCTGCATGTTTATTCTGATTCTCCTGAATAATATTACCAAAACAGTCTTTTCCTCCTGAATAGTGTGGATATTTGACATGACTTCTGTACTCAGGCTTGAGTGTCTGTACTTTAAAGACCTTTTACATATCAGTCCAAAACCTAACTTAGCTGAGGCAACTAACTGTGCATATCTCGTGCTTAGCCAGCAAGATTATCTTTTTCTTTTTACTGAACTGTCTTTCCATGAAACTGAATGTATACATGAAAACACAGGCCTGACTCTATATTTTCAGGCCTATTATTCAACCTTAATGTACTATAGTGAACACACTAAGAATACTGTCAGTTTAACAGCTCACCTGAGGTCCCTGACTAATTTACATAATTCCCAAATAGCTTTAACAGCTCCAAATGCAGGAATATACCTGCACCAGTGATTATCCCATTACCTACATCCATAGATTTTAGAGTCTTTAAGTCTAAGTTCTGATGTATGCATATTATATCTAAAACCTGCACATTATTCTGAAAATTGCTGTCTTAATTTCATGGTTTCTAAAACTGATTAGGCCAGTAATTCTTTCAACCCTGCTGTTCCAAAAACAGCATGGTGAAAATGCCATATACATCCTCAACCTGTTTCTCTGAGTCTTCAATTAAGTTGGACAGAGTACGAACTGTTAACCTGCCTATTTTTCTTACTTATCTCTGTATGCTGTACTGGTAAAATTACACTGTCTATTGCTTATGTTTTTTACCTTATAAACTGGTGCCTTATTGTACGATGATGTCTCTCTCTCTCTCTTATACCAAATAAAACCTATTTCTTTTGTCCATAGATCTGAATCTGCAAACATTGTGCTATTTAGTCCATTTTCTTTTTTATTATATAACTTATCAAGCATGCTGACTATTTTCTGAAGACTAACTGAAATCAGCACTAGAAAAATACTTTTATAACTGGTCTTAAAGCCTAATTACCATATAATGTATTAACTTGTGTCTGCAAATTTTCAGATACATTTGTTAATAATTTTATTTAACTTTTTATTAAGAGTTGCTTGCTGCACTTTGTTAGCAAAGGTGCAGGTATTGATCTAACTCCTTTTGTTCTTTATGGGACCAGATTGTATATATGCTGGAATATTTAATTATATTTTAATTTAATAGGCAAACTACTCTACAAACACTCCCTTGCCCATGCTTGGAACAAACTTCCCCTTGACTTACATTCAGTCTCTCACACCTCACACTTTAAAAATGAACTTAAAGCTTATTTTTTCAGTTCCAGGACCTGCCCTTGCCATGACCCCACCTAGTCTTCCTTCCCTTTATGTACCCTCAAAAGGTCCATACTTAGTACCTCATTACATCTCTCTCTCCATTGTGTCTACTTTCCATTTGCATAATTTTATACAAACAAAAAAAAATATTGTTGACCTATTAAACTATATCAATGTAAAATTATGTTACTAAGCTTCTTTTTAATGCAACTTTAACTTTATGCATGCAACCCAACAAATGTGAATCTTTTTGCTATAACTGCTATTATATCAATATTGTTTAAAATTGTACTTGTTTAAAAATATACTACTGGAGCTTTTCTCCTCGGGTCTCCACTGAAAATGGGCCACAAGCCCAGTTGGACAAACCCAGTTAACAAATGTCAATAAATAAATAAATAATAAACAAATAGTAATCATTATTTTAAATTTAAGTTAATAATTTAAATTTAAGTATAGAGCGAACACTGTGGTCCATGGTTACTGTATCCCTATCGATACACTGATTTCATTCATGTTGTTATTCTCCTTTTCATTATCTTACTCTCTATCAAGTTCTCTCCCCATTTTTATACTTCCTTGTCCTTCTATATCACTTTTTGTCTGTGCACCCCTCCCTGTACTGAGTGCAGCCTGCAGAATCCTCAAGGTGTTCTAGCTTATGGGACCAACAGGAAAAGAAACATATGTGACTGAACGCTCGAGTTACTAATGTATGTTTTTACATTCCAGCAATGCAGCTGTTACTTAACTTTATTTCTGTACTGATGTCAACTAAGAAGTGGTGCACACACTTCCAGGAGAATAGTTGCCTGATTCCCCGTACAGCTAAACTGAGTCCCCCATATTTCTCAGAAATACTAACACAGTTCTTTCTTAATTGGGCAGAGTAGACTGATTAGAAACTGTTGACCAGGTAAATGAGTTATCTCTCTGACAATTACCCATACCTTACTGTTGCTTTTGCTGTTAAACTCACCCTGTATACAAAGACTTTGTAAGGGAGTTTTCCTTTACACTAGACTAGCTGAGTGATACTGCAGCTCAGAGAATTCTGGCACTTCCTTTTCCATTATATTATTTTGGCATGAGGTGTGGCCAGGTTCTACCCACTCAGGCTCAATCCTCTCCCCTACCCTACCCCCAATTCCCACCCACTCTCACTACTCCTACACTTATATGTCAATAGCCCCACCCTCTTTTCTTACAGCCAACGAGACCACCCAAATAACTGCTCCCAATTTCAAGAGCAAACTCGCAATACATCTCTAAAGGTACACCACCCCCATATAACTACAAAGACAACTCTAAACTGCTACACCTCCTCCTAAACATTACACATTCCCCCTTTAACACCAATACCTTGCTATCATATCCCATCCACTTAAAATGTTTTTACTAACCAGTCTAATGACTCTGTTAATACTTCACTCATATGTAACATCACTACCCCCTCAAACCTCAACAACTTACTCCTCATCTGATAACTTAACTACCACTTACCAATCTTATCTTAGTAGTTTTTCTGATATCTTCCTACAATTATTTCTCTATACCCTCTCTTATTATTCAGCTCCAAAACTTGTATGCACTCTGCAAGGCAAACCTTGCCATATACCTCTTACATATACTTCTCCAAAAAACCTCAACACAACAGTTTCTTAATGAATCACTGTATTGCTTAAATGTGGAGATACCCACCCCAACCCAGGTCCTTGTATTCACAAAGTAACCATAAAATGGACAAGAAACGTAAACATTATATCCCTAAACTTAGGAACATATGCAATAAAATATAATATTCATATAATATAATATTAGCCATTCTTGGATAGACCGATATAAACTAGACATCCTAGCCCTAACCAAAAATCAAGCTAAATCCTACCATTGTGTCTTTCGGCTTTTCCCGGTTAGGGGTTGCCACAGCGGAACTCCAGTCCGCTAATAATTGGCAGTAGATTTTTACGTACTGGCTTGCTGGGCCTAACACACAACCTTCAGTGAAGGAACACTCATTGACACATGTCGCCACACAGAAGACGCTCTAACTGAGAATCGAATGGGCAATGTCTAACTGTGAGGCAACAATGCTACCGCAGCACCACTACCGCAGTAAGCTAAATCCTACCATAAAATACTTAAATATTACCACCAACTACTGCACATATAGATTAGATAAATTATAAGAAAGGTGGAGTAGTAGCCCTACTCTACCCCAACACCCTTAATACAACTGCATTTACGGAGAGCATCCCCACATTCCCCAGCACTGAAATGCTCATATCCTTCATAAATCTTAACAGTACAGAAAGAATCTGCATCATTGTTCTCTACATTCCTCCAGGTTAAAGTATACCCATCCTAGAAAACATACTATCATGGACTTCTGAAAAAATCAAGCATGAGGCTATTATTTTAGGTGACTTTAGCATACACTGGAAATCTATCTCATCAGAATTACCAAAAATAGCATAACCTCTATAGTTATTCTCAACTTATTAACTTCTCTACTAGGTACAATAAGGACTACACTCAACAGTCTAACTTAGACTGGACTCTGGTGTCACATCATACTAACTTTAACTCTTGTGGTACGCTGCCAAACTCCCTCAATGACCACCTACCCACATTTGCCATTAGAGCTAATGTACAACTACCAAAAACACACACCATAAAAATCCGTCCATAACCTAATTTTCTCCAAGAGAAATATAGTGAACTATTTCACAAAATAAAGTGGGTACCTTTAAAACATCTCCCTCTAGATGAAGCTATGAGCTATTTCATCACCAGCTTTCTACAAATCCTTAACACTCTAGCCCCAGTCTGCAATAAAACAATTAGAAAGAATACTGCCCTTTGGCTAACTAACACATGTAAAAATCTAATGAAAAAAGGGATCAAGCTGGGGTCTCAGGAAGCATAGTAGAACAGCAATATATCTAATACACTTCAAACGATTGCAAAACCAAGTAAAGAAACAGGTTGTCAAGGATAAGCAATCATACTATACCTACCTATAACAAGACCACAAAACAACCCTAAAAAATTCTGGTCTACAATCTCAACCCTACTTAACCCTGGTACAAAAAAAGACCTCTGCCTTTTACTTAACAGTCCTCCTTCTCACATAAACAAAGACTTTAACTTCCACTTCATACAATCCATAGCTAATTTGATCTCTAACACCTCCAAATCCAGCCCCTTCTCTTACTACAAAATGTCTCTTAATACTGCCACTTCAGATAGACCTGACCTTCTCCACCTTAGCAACCCTAAACCCCTTTCTGTTAACTCAACCAAGTTCTCCTTGCAACCAATACCTACAAGCCTCATAAAAATACTTCTGCTAAAACTTAAAGCCTTCTCTGACTCTGCAGAAAACCTCTGTCACCAATACATTAAACTAGCTGCTGACTCCATTGCCTACCCAATCAGCATCTTCTCAACAGGACTATATCAGACGCTTTAGTACCAGAAATATGGAAAATGTCCCACATCACCCATAGACACAAAAGTGAAAAATCTACTAACCTGACCAACTTCCGGCCAATAGTAATTCTATATCCCATCTTCAAAATATTAGAAAAATGTATATACCACCAACTAATGAAATACCTACTATAAAACATCCTTCTAACACATACCCAACATTGCTTCTGTCCAGGCAATAGCACATCAACAGCTCTTCTATCCTTTACTGAATCCATAAACACAAATAGAGACAAAGGTAACCTTGTATCAGTAATATTTCTCGACTTTTCTAAGGCATTTGACACTGTCTCACATTCTATCCACTTATACAAGCTCTCAAACCTAGGCCTTCCTCATGCCACCCTACAATGGTTCCACAGTTACCTGCACAAATGAAAACAAGCAGTAAAGTGGCTAAATGAAATCTCCACTCTTTCTACACAACCCCACTGGAGTCCCTCAAGGCTGAATCCTTGGTCCCCTACTCTTCAATATATTTACAAATGACCTAAGCACTGCCTCATCCACTGGAATACTCATTCAGTATGCAGATGATTCCACTATTATCTGCACTTCTCCTACATTACCCCAACTTCTCACCATCATACAACGAACATTCTCTGCATTTGAATCCTGGCTTAATGACTATCAACTATTCTTAAACACCCCCCCCCCAAAAAAAAAAATAAACTCCTCTTCCTGCCACAGAATTGCTCTCTAGACATTAAACAATTCAAAATACAGTCAGCTAACAATATCACACTAAACTGCTAGGAGTTATTACCGATGTAGGTTAAAGTTCATTCTCCATGTCCAGCAAAATATAACAAAAAAAAAACTTCAGAAACTTGGCATCGTCTACAGAAACAAACATTCCCTAACCACAAAAGCCAAAATCACCCTTGCTAAAACTTTCCTACTACCTTCCATTCTATATGGTGCCTCTATTCTGTCCAACCTATAGATTTTCATTAGATCCAAAATGGAACAATGCTACAACAAAGTGGCAAGGTTTGCCACAAATTCCAAAATTAGCATTCATCCTTGTGCACCATTACAAATTCTAGACTGACTAGAACTCCCCAACCACCTCCTCTATATCCATCTTATAACAGTGCACAACATAATCAATATGCCTGACCTGCTCTGAACAACACTATCAAAGCTTACAACCCCAACAGAACCCTAAGGTCCAAAGATAAGAAGCTTCTCACTATCTGCAAAGCCTCAAAGGATCCCCGACAAATTCCATACTCTCACACTACTGCTAAAGCATGGAACTTATTCTCTCTATTCACCAGAAGTATTCCTGCTCTAGTATGTTCTGCTCCTGTGACTAATCTCTCCTCCACTTTCTCCCTCCCCTTGTCTATACACTCTGCCACCCAGATCTCTCTCATACTCTTCTTTTGTCAAACTAACAATACCTAAAATTTGGTTAACTGTCCTCTAATATTCTTTTCATCTAATAACCCAATCTTTTTCTTATAAGCCATGCCTCCTCTGTATCACAACAAATTGGTTAACATCTCATCTACACACTAAAAATGAATCAACATTTTTAATTACTGACTATATGAGAGAAAGTCTAAACACACAATGTGCTAATATGCTAAGGCCATATTGTATAATATGTATTATAAGTTCATATGTTGTGTTTTCTTCTACAAGTGCTGAAATACTGACTTGTCTGTCTGAACAATTTCTCTTTTTCTTTTCTACCCAGATGGACCATCCCAGTAAACAAATGTCAATAAAATAAATAAGCAAATAAATAAATAAATAAATAAATAAATAAATAAATAAATAAACAAAATAAATAAATAAATAAATAAATGAATGAATGAATGAATGAATAAATAAATAAATACAATATTTGGATGAAATAAGTGACTGCCTCATCTAGTGGTAATGTTTTATGTTTCTTTAAGGTAGAAATAAAGAGTTCAGGACTGAAACATCTTTGGCTATTGACTTATCTGTAGCTTACTTGCTGATGAATGCTAAGGCGATGAGTGAAGTAAATGGGTAGGTAGTCACTGACAGTGTCAGGTAGGGTTTCACTAGCATTAATATTACTGTGTTTATTCCTGATAATTTAGTCTAGTGTTGTTTCCCTGCTTGAATGTTTGTGCATTCTGGTGGTATCATTTATTAGTATAAAAAAACGGAATAGTTTCAGTTCTGGTGAATTTAAGCTTGTTTGTTTCCAATCAGTGTTATTATCGCCTAGGATTAGGGTTTCCTTATTTACATTACTGGGTAACAATGTAGAATTTCTTCTAGTATGGCTTGATTGTTATTAGGGGATGTAAAGCCTATTAGGCAAATTGATTTTCTACTGTTGAGTTTTAAATGGGTGTCTAGAATCTTTGCATTATAAAATTGTGGGAGTTTATGACTATGCATTGTTAGTTCTATTGTGTTTTGAAAATAACTACTATTCTGCCTCCTCGTTTCTGTAATCTGTCTTATCTAAGCATATTGAAATAAAAATCGAAAGTGGATCAACAAACACCTCAAACTTTTAAAACTTACCACAAGATCAGCAGCACCTAAAGTAGCATGTCCCACATGAAATTAATCATTTGATGTCCCTAGGTAGCACCGCTTCCACTTTGCTGATTGCTACAGTTTTAGTCATATAATATTTATTTTTTTACACATTGCTTTTAGTGCCTTCATTGAATGAGAAACATAATTTTTATTTATTTTCTTCTGTCTTTATTGCTTATATTAGTAGCTACCCTCAATAAATCAATATTCATTCTCTTAGCAGTTTCTCTGTTTTCCACAGCACACCGGCATGCTGAATGGAACGGCAGATGTAGTCAGATTAAAAGTTTTCCATATTGCCCTATTGCTCTGACCAAATCAACAATACCTCTTCTCAGCTTCCCTGTATTGAACAACGCACTAAAGAACTGAATGGAATGTTAGAACTACCCAGATAAGTACAAAGGATGTACCACAGCACTGGTACAAAATGCCCAAAGACTGCAAACACCTTTAACTTTATTGAACTCAGCTTCTGTGAATCTGTAGTCATGTCTACAAGTATATATATGCTTCAGTAACAGTCTAGGGAATTTAAATAATGCTCCACACACCTGAACTGCTACACACATTACCACCTATGGTTAAGTGAGTCATTCAAAATGAAGTATATTTGGGTGAAACAGAATCTGGATTCAGTCATTATGATGGAAGCGGATATGGCTGGAGTGCGAGAAGACTGCTGGTTGCAGGTCATGCTGCATGATATTGCAATAGTTTACTGAGCAAAATAATGTCTGTATGCATGTTTGATTACATGCTCATTCACATTCATGCAGGTGAATGTGTTCAAGCTTGAGCTCAAGTTTATTAAGCACTTACTTCCTAAACACTTATTACAAAGAGTAAACATAAAAGTTAAACCAGAAATTAAATTACTGAAGAGTGAAGTACCGAGTATAAACCATCAGCTCTCAAAGTAAATATAAATTTATGTAAAAAGAAAAAAATGCTATTAGTAACAAAACATAGCTAATATCAGGTTGTACAGTCAATCTAAAGGTCAAGTTCAAATTAAGAATCCTAACAATATACCTCAACAAATTTACCAGCCATAAACTGATAGTAGTAGCAAACAAATTCAAACAACAGCTTGTCAGCAGTGCAAACATAAAGTAGTCCAGTCCTGTGTAAAAGTTTAAACAAGAAATATTCATTATGACAGGACAACCTACAGTGTGTGTGTGTGTGTGTGTGTGTGTGTGTGTGTGTGTGTGTGTGTGTGTGTGTGTGTGTGTGTGTGTGTGTGTGTGTGTGTGTGTGTGTGTGTGTGTGTGTGTGTGTGTGTGTGTGTGTGTGTGTGTGTGTAAAATATGGAAGAAAAATCTGGCAACCTACTTCTGTTTTCCATTTTGCACCTAAAACTGTGTAGGTAGTGACAACTGTCTGCAGGGTTATTCTAGGAGTCTGATGTAACTCATAAGAGAAGAAATAAACAAAGGGAAGTTATAAGCCCAGTAAAGTAAATAAGTATCTGAGATAATTCAGTAAGAAAAAACAAACCTCAAGGTCCCAACCGCCACTCAATGATACAAAAAAAAAGGATACAAAACTAATCATTTTCTAAAAAATTGCCAAAGGGCAACATATTTGCATAGAACAAGTATGCACCCCCAGCATGTGTTTCGTAATGTACTGAGCGGGCAAGCCCTGAGATGCTCTAGACTTACAGATGGAGATACAGACTTTGAAACCGAATTAAAACAACTAAAAAGAAATTTTGAAGGTAGAGGATATGATAGTAAGGATGTTGTGGAGGCATGTAATTATGCTAGACATATTAGAAAGGACAGGGCAAAGCCATACTATTCAAACAGGGGGAGTTGTAATACTAAACAACAAATGAGGCGTACTAAAGTAGCAGTGCCACTCACTTATACGAGTGACAATCGAGCATTACGGGGGATACTAGAGAATAACTGGCATATGATAGAGACATAGCAGGTTTATTAGGTGAAAAGTCCTTTTTAGTTTATAAGAATAGTAGCTCTCTTAAAAGGAGGTTATGCTATATTAGAAGTAGTATAGGTATGAAGATACAAAAGCCAGCCGGGGGAACTAGGAAATGTATGAAATGTAATTTTTGCCAATACATTTTTGAAGGTGTAGAATTTGTACATTCTGATACAGAAAGGAAGTTTCTCTTTAACATGGAGGCTAATTGTAACAGCATGAATTTAGTGTATTTAGCCAGGTGCGCTCTCTGCAATGCATTCTATGTGGGTAAAACCAACAGAAGGCTAAGAGAGCACATCAGGGACCATATGTATTGTTTGAAGAGGGGACAAACTTATAGTGCTATTGCCAAACATATTTTATCTTGTGGAGTTGAACATCACTTTCAGTTTAATGTACTAGAAATAGTTAAGGAGGATGTCAGGATGGGTGACATCAGCTCAAGAAGAGGGGAGAGAGAGCTTGACTGGATAATAAGACTGGGGGCACATATAGGACAGCATTTGAATGACCATCTTTCCATTGTTTCCAAGTTGAAAAATAGGAGACTGCTAAAATGAACACATGAAATAAATTGACATCACTGAACTCTATGATATTAGCTCTGCTTTATTTTATTTTGATTCTATGTTATGTTATGCTTATTTTATATGCATCTTTGATGTATATTTTATTGTGAGTGTTTTAATTTAATGGTGGGGAGGTGCTTTGAGTATAGGATTAACTGTGATTTGTTCATTTGACATTTGACTATTTGCATGAGTATAAAAAGGGAGGGGGCTGAGTCTGCTTGTTTATGGTCTGATGAAGCAAACAGAGGTTTGTGAAAGCACTTACCTGTTGTAACTTACTTGCAATAAAGGGATTTTATCTGGAAATAAGATGTGGATTTATAACTTGACCTGGCTTGAGACTGTGAACATTCTGTGGATTTATTACTTGACATAGCTTGAGACGGTGAACATTCTGCCATAGCTGCTTCGATATTTGGCTGCATTCATCTGAGATACTTCATTTACAAATATGCAACACTAATACTAAAGTATTTCACTGAGCATGCATCATAGTCAAACAACTGTGACATGCAACTCAACAGCATACTAAGATCCCACCAAATAGGATAAAAGGAAAAATGCAAGCAGTACATTTTTAAGTTTCCACCGATGCCGCATCATACTTGGTAATGACAGCAGACTACTTACAATTGAATAGTCCTTGGACAACCTGTCCTTTTATCATGGTATAGTTCACGTAGTGGGACGATATAAAGCATGGAGACCAGATTCACAAATGCTCGAGGGACCTGAAAATAGACAAGCAAAAGGAGAAAGAGTTTGAAATTTATTTATATAGACATGTTAACTGTGAAACATTACTTGTGGTGCAAACAAATCCATAATACCTCCTCTTATTTGATTATTTATGTAGGTAAGTATTTATTCTTAGGGGGTAATTTTTCATTTTCTTTATGTATTCCTTCCTTCCTTTCTTTATTTCTTTTTTTTCTGTCTGTCCTTTTCTTTCTCTCTCTCTCTCATTCTTTCTCTTCATTTTCTGTTTTTCTTTATTTATTTCTCATTCTTTTTTCTGCCAGGAATTCTGAATAGTCAGAATTTATTTTCAGGGGAGAACAAGGGAGAAAAACTATGCAGCTGGTATAACATGCATGCATAAAAATCTGCACAGGTAGTATATTCAGAGCACATGCAGCAGTGATGCTGCAGTGTTATTAATATTCTGTCAGTGTCACGTGGACTAAAAAGGCAAAATTATAATTTTTGTTATTGTTCTTTTAATGCACATGCACATTTGTAAAGACAATACTCCAAACAAAAACTTACACATTCAGTTAGCCTCTAGTCTAGTCGATCCAAGGTTGAGCTATTTAAGAGTAATAAACAAGAGTCAGGAAGAATTCTATTTTAGATGATACCATGACTTTAGCCACAAGAAATGATAGTAAAAAAGTATGTCAATTTTGAAAATGTATCTTCTGAAGGATTGTTTGCAAATCCAGATGAAGGCTATTCTAGACTTTAGAGACAGCAATTGGGAAAATGAAATTACCAACATGATTTAGTGTGACTGGATTAGCAAAAACATCTGTTTTGATATACATCACTTTAATACTTTGTTAAAGAATTACTGGAACATTGTTATACTGATAACAAATAAAATAAACAAGCTCTAACTGAGACATTTGAAGACAGACAGGAAACTGTAGCCAGTAAAGAGAAAGGTAGTAATGAAATTTGAAAGATTACCCAAGGAAAGCTTGACTACCATATTGTAATATCTCTCAAGAATGAAAAGTTAAGAAGAAGCCACAAATGCTAGGAGACAAGAATCATAAGACAGATTAAAAATAACAAGTGTTTTGTAAGAAGCATTATATCTAGGCCAGCCAGGTGTCCTTTATTATGACAAAGAAGACCATGCTTTTGTTTAACATTATGAAAAGTGGTAGTGATATGTCAGTGAGAGTTCAAATACTGGTTTACAGTGACTCCTATAAGATTTAAATAAGGAACAACTTCTGTTCTTCCCACCTATTTTGAGCACAATATAATATCTGCAGCACTAATATCCTTGTTGAGATTACTTTTAATACCTCTGACCTAGTTCCTAGTACTGCCCTACAAAGACCTGAAATGATGCTGCACTGTACTGTACTATTTGAGGATTCCTATAAGAACTGCCACCTTGGACATGCCTGAAATATTTGACAACTCACTTTTTGTGAGAGAAATGGTACACTTCCTCATTCCAGAAGACTGATAAGGGAAGCTTCCACTTCAGCCTTCACTAACTGGCTACCTCCTACTTTACCTAGGTAAACCTGGATTTTTATTTTGGATGGTTGTACAACTTACCACTCGGTCTGGCTGAGCTGCAGACCACACAGCAATCGGCAGAGCAGTTTTACAGATAGCCAGTAACCTCCCTCATCCTGTATAGATGTTTTTCTACTCCCTATCTGATTAGCTATCAAGTATTTACACTGCTCTTCCGTGAGACCTACACCGGCATGGTAAGGATAGGATTATCCTGTAGCAAAGGGTACAGCTGCCCCGAGAGTAAACAGTTAGAGGGCTCAATCAGCAAATTCGTATCACATATAAATATAGTATATCGTATATATATATATATATATATATATATATATATGAAAAATTATATGATGTCTTCTGTTGGTTTCTTGCTGTTACTTGCATTTACATGCATGCATAACTATTTATTGTGACTAACTAGTCTTATTACTGCATTGTACTAAGTACAATAAATACACAGACAACTGCTTCAGTTAATATGCTTTACTGTTACATTTTCCTTTTGGAGCTACAATCATGCAACACAAGTACTGTCAGCTCTCTATGGCAAATTCCCAAAGCTTATTTATACACACTCATATTTATACCAAAAAGTTTGATATTTTTTCTCAGTCTGATGTATAACAGGTCTTTCTTTGTATAACAGTTTTCTTTTGTTCCCTTGTCCTTGCTTTGTTGTTTGATGATCTATGGAAAGTAAATCTTGCATTATCTGAAACGTAGTGTTCCAGCACTATCTGAAACTTGATGTTCCGACATTATCTTACTGATGTTACATCTCTTAACTTCATTGATGTCCTTCCAGCTGCCATCTGGCAAGTTATTTTTACAGACTTTGTTTCTCAATAACATACTCCTTTACATGGATGCCAATATCTAATTAAGCTATGCCAGCACACTTACTACTTTTTATTTTTCAGCATTTTATACTATTTCTAAATTAACCCTTTATATTTCATATAATTCTTGCAGCTTTTTATTCAAACTAATAATCATGCTAGCAACAGTTAATATTATTCTTTCAAAAAAAAAAAAAAGAATATATATATATATATATATATATATATATATATATATATATATATATATATATATATATATATATATGGGATCCATACTAATGCTCGAACGGCAGTTTCACTGAAAGTGAAATCGCGATCATATATTCGCAACAGCACTTTTCACTAAAAAAAGCACTTTCGCAAAAGTATGATAATATATAGGGAAAATCATGGGGGAATGGCTGTTGCTGAGATCGTAGTACAGTGGGGACGAGGGAATATTCCCTTTTACCCCCTGTAGTGCAACCTCGGAGTGAGAATATAAAAGTAGGGGGTGTGGGAGTGCAGGGTAGCTTGCCCCCCTGCATAAACATTAATTATATATTTTTTGTTTTTTTTTTATTTATTTTTTTTGGTGTTTATTTTGGGGACTTTAGCGAAAGTGCTTTTTTGGTTAAAAGTGCTTCGCTGAAGTGTTTTCGGTGAATTTGGATTCGGACTATTAAACCTTCGGTCAACAGTCCTATATCCGTATATATATATATATATATATATATATATATATATATATATATATATATATATATATATATATATATATATGTATATACAACACACACACACACACACACACACACACACACACACACACACACACACACACACATGCACACACATGCATACACACACACACACACACACACACACACACACACACACACACACACACACACACACACACACACACACACACACACATACATACACACATACACAGTAAATTCCCTCTTATATGGCCTCTTTTTAACCGGCTATCAAATTTCTGCCAGAACTCTAGCAAAAGACAACAGAGAAGAACAACACCTCTACCTCCATTAGGCTAAATAATGACAGACATTCGAGTTTTAGACTTCATATTCTTTAGAAAAATGCATGCTAACACAAATCCTGTTATTCTAGCTGATTTATAACCCATAAAAGCTGTTTTGTATGCTTTCTTTGATTAACCAGCTATTCATTTATCCAGCCTAAGGTCTGGTCCCAGCGAGACTAGATATAACAGGGAGTCTATATATATATATATATATATATATATATATATATATATATATATATATATATATATATATATATATATATGTATACAGAGAGAGAGAGAGAGAGAGAGAGTTCCACTTCAAACAATCGAGCGTTTATTGAAGGTCAGATCATCGAGACCAGAACATCGAGTTTGAAAACGTCAAAGGTTTGAAGGGGAAGAAAAAGGTAAGTGTAGGTGGGAGATTGTTTGTGTTTTTGCAGGGCACTATGGTGCCCTGCATACTGTGTGTGTCTATGTGCCATCTGTGTGATGGCACTACAGATAGGGTACGGAAAATTTCCCATTTAGCGCTTCTGCATATAGCACTAAATGGGAGATTTCCCTTTACTCCACTGTAGTGCGGTCTCGAAGTTGGAATATTAAAGTAGGAGGGGTGTGCATACAATTGTTAAAATTTACTATTATTTATTTATTTATTTATTTTTGGTTACACTTGTAAACTTTGACGTTTCAAAATTCGATGTTCTGACCTTCGATGTTTTGAAATAATTTTGATGGTTAGAAGTGGAACCATATATATGTATATATATATATATATATATATATATATATATATATATATATATATATATATATATATATATATATATATATATATATATATATATATATATATATACATACACATACAAGTGTGTGTTGAACTATATAATTGTACAAGAACTGAAACATAGCTGATCCATGCTGACTCTTCAGAAATATACTTACCAAAAAAGCAACAGATCAAAATAACAGTTAATGACAATATAAAAGCTGTTTTCTTTTGTGATCAGTTAACTAAAACCCTATTACTAACTCCAGACACACTTTGTTTGAATAGTGTCAGTATTACAGAAAAGTTTTTTTGCTAAGCTAAGGTGCAGAGGTGGGTTAGGGGCAGTTTTAGGGTTAACACACATTCTTAAGAATAGGCAGTTGAGTGTTATCCCATATACACACACACACACACACACACACATATATATATATATATATATATATATATATATATATATATATATATATATATATATATATATATATATATATATATATATATATATATATATATATATATATATATATATATATATAGAATATATATATATATATATATACACGTGTGTGTGTGTGTGTGTGTGTGTGTGTGTGTGTGTGTGTGTGTCTGTGTGTGTGTACAGAGAGAGCGAGAGATGCGAAAGATACATATACCAATGCACACACAGACACAAACATACACATATATATGCATATTTGCACTTGTATATCCATGGTGGGTTCCTGTGTTATGACTAAATGGTTGAAGATGGTCCATGGACCAGCAAACTTACCCATTTACCAAATTATACAATTAAATACATATATGCATATGTTATGTGTGTATGTATGTGAATATGTACATAAGAATATTAATGTGTAGGAGTATGCCAAAGGGGGCACTATTTTCTAATATCTGCCTGATTAACATGTACATATGTATGTATGCATGTGTGTACCTATACACAGTAATGTATCTGTGTTTAGTATTCGCATTAGTATAGGTACAGCCATACAATTTGTTATTGTGGCATGTCGCCTGTTAACCTCATACTTGTTTTCTGACGTGTATTATGTTATTCCTTGAGGCAGTCTGAAACATATGTACCACTCTTGCCCAGTTCTCAAGATAGCCAGATACAGAGATGCACTGCATTTTGTTAGGCAAATATAGATGTCATATTAGAGCAGGATTTATTCTAATACCTTTGTAGGTCCAAGAAAATGTATGATGCTCACCTACTTGGCCAGCTTGTTTTGGAATTCGTGTATCCTATGTTACAAATCATCTGTTTTCTCTGTGTGCTATCCTTTGTTGTTTGTTAGTATGCATGAAAGGAGTAGGACTATAAGACTGTCTAGTAAACTAAGTAATTTGTCTTATGTTCCACCTTTGCCATGGGTTCATAGGTTCATAGTTAGGTACTAGGCTATTGGCCCTAGGGCCTATACAAGCCTAGCCAAAAAGGTACCCTGGCTTTCGCCACCCAAGAAAATTATTTTCCTGTGCCCCTGTCAAGCAGAACCACAGAAGTGATCCCTGGGGTGAATTTCTTATTACCCATCCAATCATCAAGATTTTTCTTGAAGAGTGCTAAGGAGGAGCTCTGTTAGACATAGATAGGTAGTCTGTTCCAGATTATGGGAAGTCTCTGGGACAGGAATCTATCCCTCCAGCATGTTCTGTTTATAGTGGAGACAAGGTTTAGGTCCCTAGAGTGTGTAGCTTGTAGGGATTGGGATTTCTTTAAGTGGAGCATGTCCAACAGCTCTGGGCTTGACGTAGCTTTGTATGTTAGGCAGAGATCGCCTCTGAGTAGGCAATATGCAACGGAGTAAAGCTGGAGTTTTTTGAGTCGGTCTGCATAGGGCATCTGTTTGAGGTCAGTAATCCTCTTTGTGAGGTATTTCTGAGTCCTTTCCAGTTGTTGTAGATGTCTTGTGAGGTACATACCAAAAGGGGCGTTGTACTCTATAATGGGTCTAATGAGTGATGAGTAGAGTAGAGGGGGACAATGACCTATTTTTTTCTGGATGAGAAACCTTTTGTGATGAGGTGTGCCATGTGAAAGGATTTCCTGACCACTGTGGCGATGTGATTATCAAAGGAGAGACTACTGTCCACCTGTATCCCAAGGTCTCTTATCACACTTTTGGTGTTAAGTAGACTACCACCTATGTGGTAGTTCATGGGTACAGAGTTTTTACCAAAGGGGATGACAATGCACTTTTTGGCATTCAGCTTGAGACCATGGCTTTGACACCAGGCATCTGTCTCAGTGAAGCACTTTTGTAGGATGTCCACATCGTTAGATGTTTTGATTATGGCTCCTAGTTCGCAGTCATCTGCAAATTTAGTTAGCCAAAGACCTTCTGTGTTAGCCTGTTCTTCAGAGAAGTAGATACCAAACAGGAGAGGACCCAGGACTGAACCCTGTGGTACTCCACTTGTCACTGGTCTGAAGTCTGATTTGGAGTCTGCTACTTTCACAGTGTGGGTTCTGTCAGTAAGCCAGTTGGCAACCCATCTTGTGATATAGGGATTTATACCTAGTTTAGTGAGTTTATCTATAATTCCAGAGTGGGGGATGGTGTTGAATGCCTTGGCGAGATCTAGATAGGCTGTGTGAACCACCTTACCCTCATCTATGGCTTTGATGACTGCTTCAAAGAAGTCTATCAGGTTTAGGAGACATGATCTGCCTTTTACAAACCCGAACTGTGTGGGGTCCAGAGTTTGGAGATCTCCAATGTCTTTGTTTATGAGTTCCATGATGATACGTTCCATGGCCTTGCAGACCAGGCTCGTCAGGCTAATGAGATGGTAGTTCCTGGGGTCTATTGTGGCCCCCCTTTGTGGAGTGAGATAACTGTCATGGTGCACCATTCAGTGGGCACAAAGCCTGAGGTGAGGCTGTGATTGAACATGGTACTTAGGTGGGGTGCCAGTTCATTCTGTAGTTCGTGTAGAAGGCAGCCTGGGATGTTGTCAGGTCCCATGGATGCTGTGTTCTTGGCTTTGGAGAGTGAGGTTTTTAATTGTGCAGCCGTGATTACAGGAACTTTGCATTCTTCCAGTATAAAGATGGGCCCTTTAGGGGGTGAGATGGGGGTAAAGTTAATACTGAAACTATCTGCCATGATGTTGGCAATATCAGTTGGTTCTGTATATTTAGTGCCATTGTGCTATAACTCAGAGCAGATCTGAGTGTTGCCATTGAGATTCTTGACATGGCTATAGAATGCTTTGTGATTGTCTTTAGAATCAGTGGCGATTTTGTTTTTATAACTAGCTTTAGAGGATTTTATGAGGGATCTCAGCTTCTTACTGAGGCTTACCAGGGAGTTCCTCCAATTGTGGGATTTGACTCTTTTTTGCAACAGTTTCTTTCTTCTGTTGTAGAGTTTGTTTATGGCAGAAGACCACCAGATTGACTTCTTTTTTTTGGAGGATAGCATCTTGGTTCTGTTAGGGATAGCACGATCCATGCACTCGTGTAAGTGCTTATAAAGTGCATTTGTGTAGGATTCAGCAGTCATACCTTCATTGTCCATCTGCATGGGTGTTGTGAAGTTTGCCACTTTTGTCTTAAGAAGCGTGAAGTTGGCTTTGGAGAACTTTTTTACGGTAGTTTTCCTAATGGGGGGTGGGAGTAGGATGTGGATGTCTAGGGTGATTAGCTTGTGGTCGGATCTGACCAACGAGGACCTGACCTCTGGTGTAGAGCACTGGTCGCCCATGTTGGTGATGACCAGGTTTAGGATATTGCTGCCCTGGTGGGGGTGTGGATAAGTTGATCCAAGGCATTGGAATTGATGAAGTCCAGAAAACGTTGAACAAAAGAGTTGGTACAAAAGTAGTTTTCCTAATTAATGGTGGGGTAATTGAAATCACCCATTATTAGGGTGTTGGGTTGTACCTTAATATTTTCCAGTGTATCAAGAAAAGAGGAGTTGGAATCCTGGGGCATGGTGGGGGGTCTGTAACAAGCTACAATCTGGATTGCAGTTTTGCCCAGAGTTAATTGAACTTGGATAATCTCGAATGTATTATGCTAAGCAACTAGCTTGGAGGTGTGGATATCCTTAATGAATATGGACATGCCTCCACCTTTAGTGTTTCGGTCCGGGTTTGGTGGCCGAAAGGTGTGGTATGGATTATTGCCTGGTAATGCAGGGGTGCTCTCTGGAGCTTTGAACCAGGTATCTGTCACTGCACAGATGTCGATGTTCTCCATTTTAAGGGGTGCATTTTGAGATTTAGACTTCTAGCATTGAGTAGCATTCCCCTCAGGTTTTGCTTGCTTGTACCTGCTACGATGGTGAATTTGTCATTTGAACCTTGCCTAAAAAAGGCAATATAGGGGTGGCAAGAGCCTTTGCCAGTATCTGGAATTCCAAGGATGACAAATGCAGACCATCTCTGGCAAAGTAGCGTGGTCTGTCGATCATGTCATCCCAGGCAGACAGATACTGGATTTCCTTAGAATTGCACCAGAAGCTTAGCCAATTGTTGAAGTCAATCATTTTGTCCTTGTACTGTGGTATCATTCTGGGTGATGGCAGGATGCTACTCAGGGTGAGGGTCATACCTGCCCGGGCTACAAGATCGGAGAGCTCCTCCATGTCTCTTTTCATGTAGTCCAAGGAGGTACGTCTCAGGTCATTCACACCTACATGGACAATGTCAGAGTCATATTTGTACTTGTTGTGGAGTGACCAGAGTGCATGCATTATGTGGCGGATCCTGGCACCTGACAGGCAGCTGACAGTAACTTTCTCCTTGTTTAG
This sequence comes from Protopterus annectens, assembly GCF_019279795.1. NCBI lineage: Eukaryota > Metazoa > Chordata > Ceratodontiformes > Protopteridae > Protopterus > Protopterus annectens. The sequence continues at coordinate 1,959,808,228 of NC_056726.1, forward strand.
CCTGGTGGGTGGAACATAAGTGTGCCTGACTATAGAGTCACCTATGACTGAGTGTTGAGTATGTTATGCCTTATGAGCTGTAGTTGAGTGGCACACTGAGTATGTGGGCTATGTGTCATTTGGGTTGTGTTGAGGGGTTAAGGTTGCTTGCATTTCTGCTTTGGAGGTCTCGGTTGTTTGGGAAGATTTTTACTGAGAGCCTCCGCGAATGTAGGTGTGTGTTCTGTGCTTCTGTGTGTGTGTGTTATGGTGGTGTAGGTTTTGAGGGACTATGTGATGAGTGTGGTGCGGTGCAAGTGTTTATCTTCTCCTCTTGACTGTCTAGTCCAGTCTTCAGTGAAGAGAGCTTTGCTTCCAGTTTGGCTATATAAGTGCATCTCTCACAGGTCGTAGTGTTGGGTGGTAGGAGGAGAGGGTTGTCTGTGTACATGAGGCAATTGCTGCACTGTCCCAAGATGCCCAGATTCATCAGGTAGACAGGAGAAAACACCTGGAGCAGACCTTTAGACATGCCTGGATAGGTGCTTATTTATTAAGTACTAAAAATTGTTTTCCTCTAGACAAGTGAGGAACGTTGAGTGCTGTAGTAATTTGTAGCTTATTTAGTGCTTACAACGAGTTCTGAACAAGTGCTGAGCTCAAAGAAACAGATTTGAGTGCTAAAACTAAAAAGCTGGTTAGTTGCAAGGGAACATTTGAAGAGCACACGTTATGGCACCAGGAATAGTTTAACCCTAGTTAAGTGTGGGGGGGGGTCTTAGGAGCTTATAACAGTCCTGGATACAGCAAATCTGTATCTGGACAAGAATTGTTACAGGAAAGAGGGAAAGCAAGCTTAGAATTTTTTTCAGTAAAGTGGAAATGGAGAAAGCTGGAACAGAAGTTAATTCAAGGTTAAGAATCTGAGTGGGTTAGCCTTCACAAATGTTCTCTATTAGACTGAATGAACTAATGACACTAGACTGGGAGGAGTGTCACAGATCAAATATACAGTATGGGTGGGCAACTGCAAAGCCACCAAGTATAAGAACACCACAACACTAGGCCACAACACTAGGGAGAGTGGGTGGGGAAACTATTACAGTTCAAAGCTGTAGCCACTAAATGAAAGTTTTAAAACAGATCAAGGAGCAAGCAGACTCTAGAGAATGCTTTTAATTGTAAATAGACTAGATTAGAACACAGAAACCTCAAAAAATCAAAAATGCACAGAGTAGATTAGAACACAGAAACCTCAAAAAATCAAAAATGCACAGAAAAGCTTAGATAGAGCACTCACAAACAGAAAATACAACTCTCAGTATGAAAAAAGCAAGTTTACAGTTAAGTAATTCAGTAAACATGCAATTAGAGTAATGAAACAGTATCTGGCAATGAAAAATAGTTAAAACAGTATAAAACAGTACATAAATGCAACAGTAAAAAAAGCTTTATAACAGTGCAAACTGTAGTAGATTAACTGTATAGCCCAATTATAAGTGTTTCAGAATGGCAGTTCAGTGAAATAAGTGTAAGAAATAACTTATCCTGCTCTTGGAATCTTAAGGAATTTCCGTTTAGTTTCAGTAATGAAATAACATCCACAGCCTGATTAAACATGTTATGCCCCACATACATTATTATAACTGAACTGAAAGCAAATTTGTGCTTTTCATACTGCAAACCTTTGATTTTCAACTACTACAGTTATTTATTGGGGATGCTTTTCTAACAATTAAAATATAGGTTTTTAGGGTCTGAGGTTTGTACTAGACAGTCTGGCAAACCACTGTGAGCATAGACACAGAAATTTGCATTACTGGCTCCCGCCATCTAAAATGGTCAGAGAAAACTGCCCAGGGTTGAATTTACAGAGCCCCATCTATTCATCAAGGTTGATTTTATAGAAAATTAGGGAGCTACCATTTTTGATATGGAGCAAAAGCTTATTCTTTATGAGAGGGTCCTTTGAGGGAGAGGTATCTATCTCATCAAAAGGTTCTGTTAATTTAGACTTAGATCCTTTGAGTTGGTATGGGTAATATTTCTGTTTTTGCAAATCAAACAGGATCACGTCCTTTATAACCTTGTAGATCGAGTAGAGTTGATTGTGTAGGATTCTATATGGGATGGAATAAAGTGGAATGACTTACATATCCTCTGAATAACTTAAAGGAGCTCATACCGCACACCAAATATGTTTGAATAGTACATGTCAAAGTGAGTGCTATGTTCTAAAACAGGCATAATTAAGGAGGAATATAGAGGGATGATAATGTCTTTGAATCTGGGGAATATACTTTTAGTAATTATTTGGGAAGCACAGAAAGATTTCTAACAACAGTTGATATATGGTGGTCAAAAAATAGCTCATTGTCCGGGACTGCATGTAAGTCTCCATTGACAGTATCAGCTTTGAGGAGAAACATTTATGTGACAGGTACAGGGATGCCCATGCTACTGAAAGAGTAAAATAGTGCATGTTATGCACTGAACTTCAGTCCATGGTCTTGGCAGCAGGAATTATTGTGAGTCAGGCCATCTTGCAGGATATGGCATCAGGAGACTAAGCTGGTTCAGGTTTGTGGATGTTACCCTCTCTATATCATTATTTGAGTTCAGTCAGGACTGGTGTTAGCATTTAGGAGACCCCTAGTTAGTGTCAAATTGGGGGACCCTGGACACTCCACTCTAAGTATCACCCTGTCCCTGCCACCCCTCATAAACAATATTTAAGTTCATGCTGCAGGGTTTTAGGAGTCTTATACATAAAGTGAACTGCAGGTACAATGCTCTTACATTTTGACAGGCTTCTGTTGCACACTGCATTGACTTTTCTCACTGAGAGACAATCAGAGTGACTGGTATTTAGTTGTAGTGATGATGCATTACAACAACCCAAAGTACAAAGCTGGCCTCTGGTGAAATGATGCCCTAGGCAATGGGCTCCATGTCTCTCCCCACTGGCTACTGCCCCCCTGCACATATCCTCCAGTGATTCCCCCAATCCATCCATCCATCCTGCCCTCCTCACACCATACCCTTTACTTTTTTATTTCTGTTCCTACATTTTTTTTACTCTTCAGCTTTTTTTCAAGACGTCATGACTTTGTATATTCCATGAAATGCATTTTAAAGTTTTTTTTTTCTTAACTTCCTCATCCAGTGATAGCTTGAACAAAACAATGAGTAAGGAAAAAATCTGAGTGTTGCTGTTCAACTTGACTTTTCCTTGCATCCTTTCAATGTACCTTACCTGACTAAGATAGGATGGTAATAACTGTGTACAAAATAACTCAACTAATCCAGGAGTCTGGGGCCTACTGTCTCCAGAAGCCATCGGATTATAGATGCTCTGATGAGCATTTTAGAGCATTATCTCAATATTTTGATCCAGTGGTGGTCTACACAAAAATCATAGATTAGAAAAGAATGTCAGTCTTATTTATTTATTTTTATTCTTTCACAAAAGACCTAAATTGTGGCCAAGGATTAATGTTTAATGCTAACAAAGTAGTGGCTCACAATGAACTGGCAAGACAAATGTTTGGATGCATACATAAATCCAATCCAGAAACACTGCCTGCTTGCCTGCATATCCACCCCCCCCAAAAAAAAAACAGTCACTATATGTGCATTCCTCTGGTGTTAAATTGGGATGAAAGCAGAGTTTCAAATGGCTACAGTCATGCATTTTGAGTGACTGTTGTCATAAGTATACGTAAAATGCCTCCTCACCCTACCTCACCCTACCCCCCCCCAAAGTCAGCCACCTGTATATGCACTGATGTGTGCTTGTGAGGAAAGTGATGATCACAGTAAGGTATTCCAGCATGTTGCTTCTAGACAGTACACTTCCCCTACACAAGTTATAGTAACCCTCTTTGCACATCTCTGAGGTCTGTCAGAAAACATTCTCCAAAACCCCAGCACACTATGATGACCTTTGCACACCTTTGAGGTTTGATTGTGAGGAAAATTGAAGAAGTAATGACCATACCAGCCCCTATGCAAGCTATAGCAATTTTCTGTACACATCTATGAACAGGGATGATTTTAGAATGGGTATGGTTGAGGGCAGAGGCCACCAGTAACTTCATGTCAAAATCCATTTATACAGTCTGGGAGTGCGAGCCATCAGATTCCTAGAAGCTGTAAAGGCTCTAAAGATCAGAATATTCTGTGATGTATTTTATGCCTTATTTCTGAAAGACAGTTACATTTTAATTACATTTTTACTGTTGCCCAGAAGAGTAACATTTATGCCTGATATTGCTGTGTCTGTGCTCAAGTTAAAATCAATGACATTTTTTACAAACACATACACACACTGCACCAAAGATAGCCACTTATGTGTAAGGTCTATGTTTGTTACTAAGCTAATGACCACTAGGCCAATTGCAAGCCAAGCTGCATATCCCAAACCATTTGGGTCCCAATTAACATATTGGGGGGGGGGTGTTAGTTAGGATAATGCTTTTTTATTCATGGCCACTGTCCATAAGGGACATGGTGGCCAGACTTTGGGTAAATTTATGATTTCCTATCCAATTGTCATTTTTTGAAGAGGGTCAGGGATGAATATTCCATAGTGCAGATATCCTTTGAGACACATCTGCTTTTCCAGCACATTCTGTTTATATCATAAGCAAAGTTCAGATCCCATGATTTAGTGTTTCTGGTCTGTTTGTTTTGCCCATTTACAACATATCCATCAGGGCTTGGTCTGAAAAAGCCATATAAGCCAGGCAAAGATCCCCTCTTAGCAGCATGTAAAGGAATGAATACAGAGACAGAGCTTCTAAGTGATCAGTATAGGACATGGTATTCATACCCTGAATTCTGGTGAGAAACCTTTCTGGGCATTCCAATTTTTGCAAGTGTCTGGTTAGATACATGGCATTTGTATTCAATGATAGGTCTGATAAGGGCCAAGTAGAGTGGTACTATAACTTCCTTGGGTCTGGATGCCATAATCTTAACTATAAGTTGGGAGACATAGAATGTCTTAACTATAAGTTGGGAGACACAGAATGTTTTTCTTATTATCTTAGCTACATGTTGGTCAAAGGTCAGATTGTTTTCTACATATGTTCCCAGATGGCTTACTACTGGGTTGGCTCTTAGGATGGTTTTATTGATGGAGTAATTAACTTATATTGACAGTTTCCCAAAGGGTATTATAATGCATTTTTTGGAACTGAGCTTTAGGCCATGGCTTGGGCAGTAATGGTTTGTCTATGTTAAACTCACTTGTAAGATGTTTGTGTCTTACAGGGAATCTTTAATAGCTCCTACCTTACAGTCATTTGCAAACATGGTGAGCAAGACTTTAACATTAGTCTTGACTTTTGAGAAGTATTTGCCAAACAGGAGCAGGCCCAGTATGGAGCCCTGGAGTACTCCACTGGTGACTAGTCTCTTGGCAGGGTGGTCACACCAAGAATGACTTCTTGGGCCCTGTCTGTAAGCCATCTGGCAATTCAGTGAGTTATGTAAGGGTTTAAACCTGGCTCAGAGAGCTTGTCAGCAAGTGAGGTATTGAGTCAAATACCTTAGCCAGGTCAAGATACACAGTATGCACTTTTTTACCTTTGTCCATTGTCTTAGTGAGCCTCTCAAAGAAGTCTACCAGGTTAAGTAGGCATAACCTTCCCTTTATAAAGCCAAATTGGGATGGGTACAGTATTTGTAGGTTGCCAATATTCTTGCTTATCATTTCCATGATAATTTGTTCCATGGCTTTGCATATTGGGCTTGTTAACTAATGGATCTGTAGTTCTCTGGGTTGGTTGATGGTCCATCCTTCTGGAGGTGAATGGCTGTTGCAGTCCTCCACTCACTTGGCACATAGCCCATTTCAAGGCTGTAGTTGAAGAGTTATTCAAATGGTCCTGATAGATCATGTTTAAACTGTTCAGGATGCAACTGGAGATATTGTCAGGACCAGTGGAGGTGGTGTTCTTAGCTTTAGTGAGTGCTACCAGCACCTGGTCCCTTCTGGTAGCTGAAGGAAGTATGTTGGGGGGGGGGGTCACCTGATTGAGCTGGGGAGGAGGTGAAGTTTGAGCTGAATATATCAGTAGGTAGATTTTCTATGTCACCCTGATCAGTGTACGTGGTGTGACATCACTGCTCTAGGCCAGCAGTCACGGAGCCTGGATCCTCCCCACTGGCACTGGAGAGGGACTTTCCCTTGGAACAAAAATGGATACACCCAGTATTTCCAGATGCAGCTCTATGCATCAAGCACAATTCCCTTAAGATCACACAGGGAGCACACATAGTCCAGGTTCAGGATTTCTCTGTCTGTCCCCCTCCAGGTTCTGAACAATACTCCCCACTGGCACAGCTATAGAGTAGAAACCTCAACCGAATGGTCAAGCCAAGTTCTGCAGCACCCTCTTTGTGAAACCAGTGCTTTGTGTCCCTGCTCCAAAACAGCTGACAAACACATTGTTTGAAATTTGATTTTCACAAACACACATACACCTGGGAAAGGCTGGCACAGATTTACTAGCTATGCCCCCCTTCTGCTCAGATTATAAGATACTTACACCACCAGCAGATACTCCACAGCCAGCTACTCTAGGCTCTTGCAGGGGTACCCAATTATACTGAGTGAAATTAAAATTATTACAAATGGTAGTTTCACCAACAGCAAAGCTTTCAAGAGTGGCCAGAGCTGTCACCAAATATATATAAGTACTCTCAGAGCTCCAAAAGACCATCCACATTGAAAAGTTTAAATATATTTAATAATAAAGAAAGAAAGGACATGAAAATACTAAATATCTATTTAAAGTAAAGTCTCAATCACAGGAAATATTTAAATATCACAGACAGATTCACACACATACAGAAAAACAGAACTTAACTAATATCACTATATTTTCCTGACTGATCTAAAGAATTACTATTCCCTGCTTCACTTACTAGAGCAAGGCAAGATGAAGTAGGTGTGGGCTCCTTCTTTGTCAGGTTCCAAAAACAGAGTGCTCTGAGAATTCAGTCTCAGCTAGTATTAAAATATCATTTTAGTCACAGATTACAGAATGACATCATATACATCTGGTCATCTGACTTCTGGTTCTCATGCTAACCCCCTTGGCTATCAGCTGTCAGAATTCAGCACATATGTGTCAATAATACACACACACAAAGCCTTGCTAAGATCTGCTGCACCTCCTGGAAGTCATAAAACAATTTCAAACCTCCACCCTTCCAGAATAGCAATTAGTTCAGTCCAAAGACAATGCAGAAAGCTTCCTGGTACACATTGCTTGCCTCTGGCTGCATTGAGAACTGTAAGATACAATGTTTATGGCCTAAATTAACATTTAATTTCTTACTATTTTTCAAAATCAGGTGGCTTGAGATTAACCTGTCTTCCTCCAGGATCCTTTGATACCATATATACATTTCAACAGTTACAATAATACATGTACATTTCTTCCTCTGTCCATCAGAACACATTGTTGATACATTTTTAACACAAGCAATTTTACAAATACATTTTCAATACAAGCAGCTGTACAAATCAGTTTGATATTCAAATAACATATAATTCTTTACTAAATTCCAATGAACTTGCTGGTGTATGTTACACATCCACTGCCCTACTTCTCCTGGCATAGAAGACAATACCTCACATCATCATAGGTGATACCATTCATCACTAGTTCAGCACACTGCTGTGTGTTACCTCTAAGGTTCCATACGTCTCTGAAGAAGGCCTTCTAATTGTCCTTAGCCTGCGAGGCTATACTAACCTCATAGCTGACCTTGCTGGACTGAATTACACCTCTTAGGTTCTTGTTTAGTTGTATAAATGAGCACTTGTCTTTGAGGCAGTTGCTTTTCCTGATTTTGGCCATTAATTTTCTTCTTTTATTTTATAACCTGTTTAGGTGAGGAGTCCACCAGTGGAATTTGTTTTTATTGTTTGTTTTGGGTTTATTTCTGGAAGGTACAGCAGCCTCTATGTAGCCATTCACATGCATGTATAGTGACTCTGTGAATAATTCTGTATAGGTAGCTGTGGTCTTATGGTCAGGGGCAGCCTTGGATTTTGACAAGCTGTTGCTTAATAGGATGTACTTTGCCTTGGAATAGTTCCTGTTACTGGTTTAGATGGATTTCCTGGTGAGGATGTTACAAGAGGGGGGGGGGTTAGGGGTGCAATGCTCTCCCATGTTGCTGAGTACCAGATCCAGTATGTTTGATCCTCTGGCTAGACCATGCACTATCTGTTCCAAGGTATTTGTGATAATAAAATCCAGGAAGAGTTGTGCCTGTGAGTTTGAGGCAGTGTACTTTTCCCATTCTATAGAGAGGTAGTTGAAGTCACCCATGAAAAGGGTGTTTCGTTGGATGGCGAGTGCTTCTGGTGGGTTTATGTAAGAGTCATGAGACTCTAGGGACATAGATGATGACCTGTATCTCACCATAATATGGTAAGGGACCTTACCTATGGTGATTTGCTCATAGATGAGCTCCATGATATCATCCAGTTTACCCAATCTGTAGGTATGTTTTTGCTAACATAGATCAAAACACCTCCATCTTTGGCTGTAGTCTGTGCTTTTGTTGGTCTAAATGTGTGATGGTATGCAAAATAAATTATGGCCAACTTGTTACTTTTAAATATGCTGTACCTATGTTCCCCTCACACAGAAGCATAATGGCAGTATAAATGATGTTTGTGATAGAAAATGAAAGAAATTATAACAAGCATGTTACTGTTACACTGCATCCCCCCCACACACACACACAGAATCTCCAAATGGAGAGATGAAAAGTAAGCAAGCAAAGGAGAGTAGTAGTGCTGAAACTGAATTCATCTTCAAGTCTTGGTGAGTACCTTCATGAGGTGGACTCTGTTTTCACAAAATCTCACCAAGGTGACACTGATATATAGACTGTATTTATATAGCATATATCATGGACAGAAGTAGGTCAAAAACTAAAAAAGATAGCTGGGTGCACAAGACCCAGGATAAAAAAGTGCCCAGTCCTGGTAGGCACACTGGTGCCAGGAATGGAAAAGATGACAGTGTAGAATCCTCAAAATATGGAAACATTCCTACAATGGTGACAGGCCAGGCCCAGGGAGTGGATGACCCCCCATTGTAGAAGGAAGCAGCAGTCCACAAAAATCACAAAAACTGATAGGCCAAAGAAGAGCCATAAAGATGATAAAGTGAACTATTGATGATAAGAAAGAAATTATGTATTGTTACTATTATGTAAAAAGCCTAGTATTTCCAGACACAAGATATACAAAACAAGAGAGAAATTAGAGGAAAGAAAAATATTTTTGCAAGAAAAACTGTCAGAAGCTTCAAATGAAAATGTATGTTCATTAATACAACAGATTTGTGAAAAACAGTGTATAGATCAAGAAACCTTGATCTGTTTGTAAAAATAAGCATATGAGGAAGTGTGAGAATATAAACAACAAAACCAAGAGATATTTGAAAAGTATAAAAGAGAAATATGGACATGGAAAAGAAAGATATATATTGATATGGTTCAATATTTATGCAAAGGAGAAAGCCAAATTAATCAATGTAAAGAAGGCAGCCCCAAAGATATTTGAAGAGAAATACAGGCAAAAGCATCCAATGTAACAATAAAAAAATAATACCACAAAGATGGAATGTAGAAAAGAAGATCGGTAAAGCAGAAGTTAAAAAAATAGAAGTTGAAGTTATGGAGTGCCTGCGAAGTGAAGGATTTGGTGTAGAAGGCCTAGCACAGGTTACATCACAGCAGGATGGAGTGAGTCCCCAAAGCAGGGAGAAAAAGGAAGATCAGGAAACATCTGAAGAAGAAATATGGACATGGGAAAGAAAAAGAGATTTAATATGGTGTAATATTTATGTAAAGGAGAAAGCAAAACTAACCAATACAAAAAGAGCAGCACCAAAGATATCTGAAGAGAAATACAGGCAAAGGAATCCGGACATGGAAAGCTTTACAATACAAAAAAATAAGAAGACAAAGTCGAAATGTAGAAAAGGAGATTAGTAACGGAGAAGTTCAAGAAATAGAAACTGAGGTTATGGAGTACCTGCAAAGTGAAGGATTTAGTGTAGAAAATCTAATTCAGAAAACACCACAACAGGATTGAGTAATAGATATCCAAATTAAGGGGAAACCAGTGGAACAGGAAGCAATTGGTTACATGCCATATGAAGATAATATGGAGCCCTCCACAGCAAACCAGTATAAACATTCACTTAAAGCTAGACAGGAAGGGAAGGAACAGGACACTGTGGAAACCCTGATGCAGTCAATGCTGAGAAGTGATAGACCAGTGAGTTTCCATATGATAGAGCGAAGGATGGCACCGGATGAAATTGATGAGACTGTGTCACAGGAAGATGCTATAGAACCTTCTATAGAATGCCCCCAGGAACTGGAAAACAAGGGATGTGCCCTCAATTTAGAAGAAAATGAGCTAAGAGATGAATTGTTTGATTTAAAAGACATGGACAAATAATGTATATCAAGATCAATGAAAGAAATAGACTGCAGAAGGTTAATAAAATCCAAAAAGTCAGAAATCTGCTAAAACAAATGAACACAGTAATTAGGACTGTTCATAGAGATCCATGCGATATAATAGAAGTAAACAGGATATATTACTGTAAAGCTAAATTAATAACTGATAAAGTCCTACCACAAGAACACAGGGTAGTGAGGGAAAGGAAGGGGAGAAATCAAATACCATCATGGAAATATCAAATAGAGAAAATGATAAAGCAGTTATGACAAGAAGTGTCACTGTTAGAAGACTATAGAAGAGGGAATAGATCAATAAAAATACTAAGAAAGTTAGATATGATAAAAGCAATGCACAACATTAGAACAGACCAGGATCTATCATGTACAATCGCAAATAACAAAAGTACAGTTGTGTGCACTTACCATAAATGTAGATGTTCGAGTGTATTCACTGTTGCAGTCATTACATTTGGGTTATCTGCTTCAGGTAGCCCTCATTCAGCCTGATTATCAAAGTCTTGGGTCCTGCGTTGGTTGCTGTCCCTTCTTCCATGACGTCAGGTTGTCAGGGGTATAAAACATGCAGCCGACGCCATTACATCAGTTTTTCTTGCCCCAGATGTCAGGTGCCCACCTAATGGGAACAATTAAATATAAAAGTACAATGATATACCTCCAATAAAAAAGCAAATACACCAAAAAGCTTTTAAGCATAGTAAAGGAAAGTAGAGGTATAGTCAAAAGAAGTTAGGGGGCTGGAGTGAGGGTAACCAGGACTGCAACAGTGAATACACTCAAACATCTACATTTATGGTAAGTGTACACAACTGTACTATGTTCTTTATGTTTCACTGTTGCAGTCATTACATTTGGGTAGATTCCCAAAGCTATGGTGGAAGGAGGAATTTAAATAGCATTAGGACCAGCTATAAGGCCCTGCAAGACTGCAGTGACAAAGCCAGCTCTGGATTTAGAGAAAATTGGCAAATGATAATGCCTGGTGAAAGTATGTGCAGAACTCCAGGTAGCAGCTTCTAGGATGTCCCTGATAGGGACGCCTAAAGGCTGTAGAGGTAAATGCAGCCCTGGTGGAGTGAGGTCTGATCCCCTGGGGGATAGGTTTTCCATGGTGTTTATAGCATAAATTAATGCAATGGCCTATCCATTTAGAAATGGTTTGCTTTGAAATAGCCTTCCCCTCTGCCCCTGCAGCAAATGCTACCAGCAGTTGTTCAGATTTCCTTTGAGGTTTAGTCCTGTCCAAGTATAATCTAACTTGTCTGTGCACATCTAAGGAATGCAGTATCCATTTCCCTTTGTTCTGTGGATTGGGAAAGAAGGTTAGCAAATGAATGGACTGATTAAGAGCCACACTGGATACCACCTTGGGCATGAAGGATGGATTGGTTCTGAGGGACACCCTGTCTGCATGAAAGATGATGAAAGGCTCCACTGCAATAAGGGCCTGTAATTCAGATACCCTTCTAGCTGAAGTGATTGCTAAAAGGAAAGCTGTTTTCCAAGAAACAAATTTTAAGTCCGCAGTAGCAGCTGGCTCAAAAGGAGGTAGAGTGAGTTTCTCCAAAACAAAGTTAAGGTCCCAGGCTGGGGTTGGAACTCTCCTGGGTGGTCTCAAAATTTTGGCCCCTCTGAGGAACTGCCTGAGCAGGCAGTGGATGAGAGAAGAGGAGAGGTTCTGTGTTATAATGAGCTGAAATGGCTGAGGCATGGATTTTAATGGAGGAAAAAGGCAGGCCCTTGTGAAGCATCTCAGTTAAGTATTGTAAAATCTGAGGTAAATTGGGTGCTGCTGTGCTCATCCCTTGAGACTGGTTCCAGACACAGAATCTTTATCATTTTTCAGCATAATATTTTCTAGTACCAGGCCTCCTTGCCTCTAAAATGATATCCATCACAGGTTTACTGAGGGATGGTAAAGGAGAGATTAGGTAATTAGCCAGGCTGCAAGGTTCAGTGTTAGAAGCCGAGGGTGCAGAATCTGGTTCTCCTGCTGGGACAACAGGGAAGGAGTCTGAGGCAGTGTGCCATGGGGATAACTGTGACACACTACAAAGGAGGGGGTACCAGTGTTGGCGTGGCCAGTCTGGAGCAATCAAAATCATCCTTGGTTTGTCCTGTTTGATTTTTAGTAGTACTTTGGAGAGCAGAGGCAGAGGGGGGAAGACATAGACTGATAGGTTTTTCCAGCTGAAGGACAGAGCATCCACTTTCCAGGCTTGTTTGTGGGGAGTCTTTGTGCAAAATTTGTCCAATTGGTAGTTCTGGGGGGAGACAAACAGGTGTATATCTGGGCTCCCCCATTTGCTTGTCAACATGTTGAAAATCCTTGGTTACAGTTTCCACTCGTGTGGGTCCATGAGGTTTCTGCTTAGTCCATCTGCTAGTGTATTTAATTTTCCTGGCAGGAATTGAGCTTGTAGGTGCACTTGGTAGCTCAAGGCTGTGTTCCACAATGCCATGGCTAGTCTGCAGAGGGGGTATGAATGTGTACCCCCCTACTTGTTTATGTACCACATAACAGTGGTGGTGTCCATCTTTACCATTAGTTGTCCTGAAAGAATGTGGTCCTTGAAGGCTGTCAGAGCATTCTGTACAGCTAACATTTCTTTTTGATTGATATGCAGGTGCATTTGACTTTGGTTCCATTTGCCCTGAATGCACTTCCCTGCCAGGTGAGCCCCCCCCCCCCCATGCATAGTCTGATGTATCTGTTGTTAGGGTTTGGGGGCAGGGGGTGGTGTGAAAGGTAGTCCTTGTTTTGATGGCAGGCCTCTACCCACCAAAGGAACTCTAGGCGTAGGCAAGTTATGATAGGAATCATTGCTTCTAGATCCTGGGAATGTTGACACCATAGACTTTTTAGATACCACTGTAGTTTCTTCATATGCAGTCTTGCATATGGAATTAGAAGAATGCAGAAAGCCATGAACCCCAAGGCTTGCAGTATTTGTCTTGCAGATAGCAGGGTTTTTGTGGCCACTTTTTTGAAGTAGGTTGTTAAATGAATTTGTTTCTCAGGCATGAGGTAAGCCATCTGGGATGTTGTATTCAAGCTTGCTCCCAGGAATATCATTTGTTGACAGGGTAACTGGTGAGATTTCTTTTCATTTATGGTGTACCCCAGACAAGTTAGAACCATTTGTACAAAGGCCAGATGATTCAAAAGTATGTCCTGGCTTTCTGCCTGAATTAGACAATTGTTCACGTATGTGTATATTTGAATATCTTTGCCTGCAAAATGCAATAACTTGAGCTAGGCACTTTGTGAATACCCTGGGCATAGTAGATAAGCCAAAGGGCAGCGCAGAGAACTGATGGTGCGTGTAGCCTGCTTTGAAGCGAAGGTATCTTCCGCAAGATTCCCTGATTGGGATGTGCAGGTATTCTTCTTTTAAATCTGTGTTGCCAACCAGGCATCTTTGCCTAGCATAGGAAGCAACTGGTGAAGAGTCAGCATCTGGAATTTTGGAATCTCCAAAAAGGTGTTTAGAGTAGGCAGCTCCAGGATAGGACACCATGAATTGTCTTTTCTGGGTACCAGGTAAAGTCTTGAGCAGAAACCTTGTCCCTTTTCCTCTTCTGGTACCAAATGAATAGCCCCCATGCTTAAGAGAGAAAGTATTTGTTTTGGGGCTTCTGCCCACTGATTTGGGGGTAGGTCTGGCCACCCATTTGGTGTTGGCAACATGTGGAAGTGAAATTTGTATCCCTGGGACACTATATTTAAAACCCATTTGTCCTGGGTAATGAGCTCCCAGTTCTTTGCATGATGAGCAATATTTCTCCACAAGGGGGCAGTCAGTGTGATAAGAGCTTGGAAATTTTAAAAGGAAGTCATTGATAAGAGCTAGGAAATTTTAAAAGGAAGTCATTGAGACAGTTTACCATAGGGGGGAGTCTTATTACTCCGAGATTTGGAAGTGGATGCCCCTACTGCTTAGTCCTGTGTGTCCCCTGAGTCTGAAACTTGGGGTTTCTGCTGTGTCTGGGTTTGGCTTGAGAAGAACTGGAAGGGGCTGGAAAGGACCAATTTTTAGAGGGCCAGTGCCTACTAAATCTAGGAGGCTGAACTTGTAAGAAACCTTTAACAGTTTGCATAGATTTAGCTTTATCTTCCATCTTTTTAAGAACTTCCTCAGCCTTGTTGCCAAACAGGTGGTCCTGATTTAAGGGAGCATCCAACAATTTAGCTTTAACATGATCAGGTAAAGATTGCTCCTTAAGCCAAGCATGCCTTCTGAGCACAGATCCAGTAACAGCAGCCCTGCAAGAGGCCTCTAATGAATCAAAACCACATTGCAAAGTATGTTTTCCAACCTGTTCAGCAGAATCCATTAAATCCTGTAATTCTTTATTTTCCACACAATCAGGAATCAACATCATTTTCTGTTTAAGCAATCCAATAACACGTTGCTGATACTTTAACATATGAAACTGGCAGTATAAAGCCCTAATGGCCAAGGTTGCAGAAGTGTAAACCTTCTTACCCAATCTATCCAGCGCCCTGGAGTCTCTATCAGAAGGGGTAGGATTTTTAGCAGTCAAAGCCTTAATGCCCTTGGGCCCCTGTGAAATAGTCTCTGGATCCGGAATAGGATTTTTAAAAAGGAACTTGTGTGACTCAGGGACCCTGTAGTATCTGTTCGGTTTTCTGGGAGCAGGAGGCAAGGAATCAGGGGCCAAACTAGATTCCGAAAAAGCATCATCAACAATGTCTAGTACAGGAGGAATAGCTAAAGGCCTATGCTGAGGCAGGAGTAAGAAATCCCTGAGCCTCTTTTTTGAATCAGAAAAATCCTGGCTTTCCCAGTAGAAATGCTCCCTTAGAGTATGTAAGGTTCCCCAAAAGAAAAATCCTCTGGAGGGGAAGCAGAGGGAATAGAGTCCTCTGCATCAGAATCCTCATAAGTAGATAAGGGCAAATCCAGATCATCAGAAGAATCAGAAAAAACAGAATCCTGGTCAGAAGAATCATAAACAACTTCAGTCCTAGGCCTCTTAGAAGTGTGTGTGTGTGTGTGTGGTGGGGGGGGGGGGGTTGGCTACCCCTGATTAGAGTTATTAGATATTCAGCCATTCTCATTATCATTTGTTTTTTAGGTATAGAGGCGTGAGCATGTGGCCTGGTTGTCGGTTTTTTAGGCATGGTTTGAGATTTAGGCCTAAGTGAAGAAGGAGGCATTGGTTTAATATGCAAGTCCATAGGCCTGAATACACCCTCTGAAGCCGGTGCCCGCACAGTGGCTCTGGACCCATCCAAGGTAGAAACATCCACGGGTTCCATAGTTGAAGCATCTCGCAGCATACCAGACTCCGAACGGGTCTCAGTAGAGGCCTGCGAATCAGAAGTAGCGGGTATCAGGGGCTGCGAAAGCACCTCACTGAGTACCGGCGAACTGACGACTGGCTTAAGAGAAGTGATGTCGGCAGTTTTGGACCTCAGCAGCCTGTCTCTGTCTTTATCTTTGCATTTTTTTGGAATCCCGGTAGTCGGATGGCTAACAGATGGCATTTCTGGATAATTAAACCGAGAAACAAAATATTGAGAGGCGAAAATATACCGACGACGGATAGTGCGCTGATTAAATAAAGCAGAAAACTGACAGCAAGGCACATCATGGTCAGGGCCTAGACAAGGAATACAGTACGAATGAAAATCTTTATGAGGTATTTGCTTTCCACAAGTAATGCAATTATTAACTTTTACTGACATTGGTAAGGAGCAAGAAAAAGTTTCCCCAATGGGGTACTTAGCTTTAGTTGAAGACTTTGGTTCTGAAACTCGAAAACGAAAATTTCAGGAGTTGGCCGATCGGCACTTGCGACCTGCTTCTGCTTTGGGCACCGCACGGTAAGAAAGACTGATGTAATGGCATCAGCTGCATGTTTTATACCCCTGACGACCTGACATCATGGAAGAAGGACAGCAACCGACGCAGGACCTAAGACTTTGTTAATCAGGCCGACTGAGGGCTACCTGCAAGCAGATAACCCAAATGTAATGACTGCAACAGTGAAACACAGAGAACATCTAAAAATTTCAGCACAGATGGAAACACTTAGAAGATACAAAGATAAATATTAGGGAAAAGTGCAAAATAAGCAATTTATTGATGATCCAAAAAGTTTTATAGAGAACTGGGAAATAAGGTAAAAGGAATTGAAAGATCAGCAAAAAAAGAAGAAATGATACATTTTGGAGAAGTATCTATGAAGATCCTGTAGAACATAACAAATAGGCTAAATGGATAGAAGACGTCAAAGAAAGAATAAGAAATTTAAAGGTACAGGATATGAAATGGGATGAAGTAATAGCTAGAAATA
Source organism: Protopterus annectens (assembly GCF_019279795.1). Lineage (NCBI taxonomy): Eukaryota > Metazoa > Chordata > Ceratodontiformes > Protopteridae > Protopterus > Protopterus annectens. The sequence goes on from NC_056726.1 coordinate 1,959,825,064, forward strand.
TTGAAGCAAAGTTAAGAAAAGCCTCTAACAGGAAAACCCCAGGCTCAGATGCAGTACCTAACTTCTGGTTAAAAGTATTAACATCTTTGCATGATGATTTAGCCATGAGTAAGAAAGTACAGTTGTGTACACTTACCATAAATGTAAATGTTCGAGTGTATTCACTGTTGCAGTCTTTCACATTTGGATTATCTGCCTGCAGGTAGCCCTCAGTTGGCCTGAATACCAGAGTCTTCGGATTTCTGCGTCAGATGCTGTCTCTTCTTCCATGATGTCAGGTTGTCAGGGGTATAAAACAAGCAGCCGATGCCATTACATCAGTTTTTCTTGCCCCAGATGTCAGATGCCCCCACAATAGGAAGCAATTATATGGTATGGAACACCCCCATCAAAAAGCAAATACACAAGAAAAAATAAATATACCAACAAGAAGGAGAGGTAGAGCCAACAGAAGTCAGGAGGTTGAAGGGAGGGTAACCAGGACTGCAACAGGGAATACACTCGAACATCTACATTTATGATAAGTGTACACAACTGTACTATGTTCTTCATGTTTCAATGTTGCAGCCATCACATTTGGGTTGATTCCCAAAGCTAAGGAAGGGAGGAGGTAGTTAAGGAGTATTAGGGCCAGCAATTAGGCCCTGTAAGACTGCTGTGGCAAATCCAGCTCTGGATTTAGAAAAGACAGGCAGGTGGCAATGTTTGGTTAAGGTATGTACAGAGCTCCAGGTAGCAGCTTCCAGGATGTACCTGGTAGGGACTCCTCTGAGAAATGCTGCAGAGGTAGATGCAGCCCTGGTGGAATGTGATCTTATCCCCTGTGGGGTAGGTTTTCCATGGTGCTTGTAGCGGAAATGAAAGCAGTGGGCTATCCATTTGGAAATGGTTTGTTTTGATATGGCCCTCCCCTCTGCCCCTACAGCAAAGCTAACTAGCAGCTGGTCAGATTTTCTGAGAGACTTAGTCCTGTCCAAATAGAATCTAAGTTATCTGTACACATCCAGAGAGTGCAGTATCCATTCCCCTTTATTTTGAGGATTAGGAAAAAAAGTAGGCAAATGAATGGACTGGTTTAGCACCACACTAGACACCAACTTGGGCATAAAGGATGGATTAGTCCTGAGGGAAACCCTGTCCACATGAAAGATAAGGAAGGGTTCCACCGCCATGAGGGACTGTAATTCAGACACTCTTCTTGCTGAAGTGATGGCTAGAAGTAAGGCTGTTTTCCAGGAAAGGAATCTCAAGTCTGCTGTAGCAGCTGGTTCAAAGGGTGGGGGGGGAGTAAGCTTTTCCAATACAAAGTTAAGGTCCCAGGCTGGAGTGGGAGATCTCCTGGGGGGGGGTCTTAAATTTTTAGCCCCTCTAAGGAATTGTTTTAGCAAGTGGTGAGAGAAGAGGGGTGGCTCAGTATTATAATGTGCTGAAATGGCAGAGGCGTGAATCTTAATTGAGAAGGATAAGCCCTTGTGGAGCATTTCTGTTAAATAAGCTAGACTATGAGGTAAGCTGGGCACAGCTGTGCCCATCCCCTGAGCCTGGCTCCAGGAACAGTATCTTTTCCACTTTTCAGAATAGGGTTTTCTAGTACTAGGCCTCCTTGCTTCAAGAATGACATCCAGCACCTGACTACTGAGGGTTGCTGGAGGAGAGCTCATGGAATTAGCCAGGCTGCAAGGTTCAGGGTTTGAAACTGAGGGTGCAGAATCTGGTCTGCCTGCTGGGACAGCAGGGAAGGGGTCTGAGGCAGGTGCCATGGTTGTAGCAGTGTTAGACTGCGTAAGTGGGGATACCAGTGCTTGCATGGCCAGTCTGGTGCAATCAGTATTGTCCTTGGCTTGTCCCGTTTGATCTTTAGTAGAACCTTCGAGAGGAGAGGCAGAGGGGGAAAGGTATAAACCGAGAGGCCTTCCCAGGTAAAGGACAGGGCATCCACTTTCCAAGCTTGGCTGTGGGGAGTTCTGGTGCAGAATTTGTTAAATTGGTAGTTCCAAGGGGAGGCAAACAGGTCTACCTCTGGAGTCCCCCATTTGTTCCTCAAGAGGTTGAATATTTTGGATTCTAGTTTCCATTCGTGTGGGTCCATGAGATTTCTGCTTATGTCGTCTGCCAGTGAATTTAGTTTTCCTGGCAGGAATTTAACTTGTAGCTGCACTTGTTAGCTCAAAGCTGTGTTCCACAGAGCCATGGCTAGTCTGCAGTAGGGGTAGGAGTGGGTTCCCCCCTGCTTGTTTATGTACTACATAACTGCGGTGTTGTCTGTCTTTACCAATAGTTGTCCTGGAAGAATAAGGTCTTTGAAGGCTGTCACAGCATTCTGTACTGCTAGAATTTCTTTTTGATTGATATGCAGGTGCATTTGTTTTGGGTTCCATTTGCCATGAATGCACTGCCCTGCCATGTGAGCCCCCCATGCATAGTCTGATGCATCTGTTGTTAGGGTTTGGGCGGCAAGGGTTAGAGTGAAAGGGCGCCCTTGTTGTGGTAACAGGCATCTGCCCACCAAAGGAACTCTGTTCTTAGGCAAGGAATGATAGGAATCATTGTTTCCAGATCATGAGAATGTTGACACCATAGACTTTTTAGATACCATTGGAGTTTCCTCATATGCAGTCTTGCATATGGAATTAGCAGAATGCAAGAGGCCATGAACCCCAGGGCTTGCAGTATTCTCCTTGCAGATAGCTGTTTTTTTGTGGCCAATAGTTTGAAGTAGGTTGTCAAATAAACCTGTTTCTCCGGAGTGAGGAATGCCATCTGGGAAGTTGTGTTCAAGTTTGCTCCCAGGAATACAATCTGTTGGCAGGGTACTAAGTGTGACTTCTTTTCATTGATGGTGTACCCCAGTGAGGATAGTAGTTTCTTCACAAATGACAGTTGTTGTAATAGCAAGTCCTGGTTTTCTGCCTGAATCAGACAATCATCCAAGTATGGGTAAATTTGAATATTTCTCTGCCTGCAAAATGCAATGGCTGGAGCTAGACACTTTGTAAACACCCTGGATGCAGTAGATAAGCCAAAGGGAAGTGCAGAGAACTGAAAGTGCATGGAGCTCATCCTGAAATGTAGGTATTGTCTGCAGGATTCTCATATTGGGATGTGCAGGTAAGCTTCCTTTAAGTCTAGGGCTGCCAGCCAGGCATCCTTGGCTAGCATAGGAAGAAGCTGTTGAAGAGTTAGCATTTTGAATTTTGGAACCACCAGTAAGGTGTTGAGAATAGAGAGGTCTATAATAGGACGCCAGGCGTTTTCTTTTCTGGGTACCAGGAAAAGTCTTGAATAAAAATCTTGTCCCCTTTGTTCTGCTGGGACAGGTTGAGTAGCCCTGGTACTGAGAAGAGAGAGAACCTGCTGTTGGGCCTCTGCCCTTTGATTTGGGGGGAGGTTTGGCCAACCACTTGGGGCTGGTAGTGTGTGGAAGTGGGAATCTGTATCCTCAGGCAACTATGTTCAAAACCCATTTGTCCTGGTAATGAGTTCCCAGGTATGTGCATGCAGGGTGAGCTTTCCTCCTAAGGGAGCAAGTAGTTGGGCAGGGCTTGTAAGGATTAAGGTTAAGTCATTGTGCCATTTTTTCATAGGGGGTGGCTTACTACTCCCTGCTTTGGAAGTGGGCCCCCCCCACTGCTTAGATCTGTGCATAGCCTGAGACTGAAGTCTTGGTGGCCTGCTGTTCCTGGGTTTGGACTGAGAAGGCCTGGGAAGGACTGGAAAGGACCAGTTCTTTGAAGGCCAATGCCTACTGAATCTGGGAGGCTGTACCTGTAAGAAATCTTTAACAGTTTGCATAGATTTAGCTTTTTCCTCCATCCTTTTGAGGACGCCTTCTGCTTTGGTGCCAAAAAGGCAGTCTTGGTTTAAGGGAGCATCCAGTAATTTAGCTTTAACATGATCTGGCAAGTTTTGTTCCTTAACCCAAGCATGCCTTCTAAGTACAGACCCAGTGACAGCAGCCCTGCAAGATGCTTCTAAAGCATCAAAACCACATTGCAAAGTATGTTTACCAACTTGTTCAGCAGAATGCATTAAATCTTGCAAGTCTTTGTGTTCAGCACAGTCAGGAATCAACATCACTTTCTGTTTAAGTAGTCCCATAATATGCTGCTGATATTTTAACATATGCAACTGGCAATTTAAAGCCCTAATGGCCAAAGTAGCAGAAGCGCATACCTTCTTACCCCATCTGTCTAAGGGTCTAGAATCCCTATTAGAAGGAGTAGGATTTTTGGCAGTAGTAGCCTTAATGCCTTTTGGTCCTTGGGAAATGGTCTCTGGATCCGCAGTAGGATTCTTGAAAAGGAACTTGTGAGAGTCAGGTACTCTGTAGTATCTGTCAGGTTTTATGGGAGCTGGATGCAAAGTGTCTGGGGTAAGGTTAGATTGCAAGAAAACATCATCTACAATAGCCAGAACAGGAGGGATAGCTAGAGGCCTGTGTTGAGGCAGGAGTAAGAATTCCCTAAGTCTCTTTTTGGAGTTAGAAAAGTCCTGGCTTTCCCAGCGGAAATGCTCCCTAAGGGTATGCAAGGTTTTACCAAAAGAAAAATTTTCTGGAGGGGAGGTAGAGGGAATTAAATCCTCTGGATCAGAATCCTCATAAGTAGATAAGGGCAAACCCTGGTAATCAGAAGGAGCAGAGATATCAGATTCTTGATCAGACGAATCAGAAAGAAAATCAGTTCTAGGTCTCTTAGAGGGAGAAGGCTGGCTTCATCTAATTAAAGTAATAATGTCTTCAGCCATTCTAAGCATTTGTTTTTGAGGCATATGGGCCTGAGCATGCAGTTTGGTTATCGGTTTTCTAATCATAGTGCGAGATTTAGGCCTGAGGAATTCAGTACTTCTAGATGGAAATGATGCCTTCGGTTTAATATGAAAGTCTGTAGACCTGAATACACCCTGAGAAGCCGGTGCCTGCACAGCAGCTCCGGATCCATCCAAGGTAAAGACATCCGCAGGTTCCATAGTCGAAGAAGCTTCTCGCAGCATACCGGACTCTGAATGGATCTCAGTAGAGGCCTGCAAATCTGTAGTAGCGGGTATCAGGGGCTGTGAAAGTGCCTCACTGAGTACCGGCAGACTGGCGACTAGCTTAATGGAAGCGTAGTTGGCAGTTTTGGACCTATGCGGTCTGTCTCTGTCTTTATCCTTACGTTTTTTTCAGAAGAGCGGTAGTCGGATGGCTTAACGAAGCCATTTCAGAGTACAGAGATCGAGAAGAAAAGTATTTAGCTACAAAAATAGCCCAATGACGAATAGTTCGGGCTTTGAACAAAGCACAAAACTGACAGTGAGGGACGTCGTGGTCTGGGTCTAAACAGGTGCCGCAGTAAGAATGAAAATCTCTATGAGGTATTTACTTTCCACAGGCAAGACAATTGTTAATTTTTTTTGACATCGGTGAGAGCAAGAAAAAAGGATCCACAATGGGGTACTATTGTTTGAAGACTTCAGGCCTGAAACTCGAAAATGAAAATTTCAGGAGTCGGCCGACTGGCATTTGTGAACTGCTTCTGCTTAGGGCACCACACGGCAAGAAAGACTGATGCAATGGCGTTGGCTGCATGTTTTATACCCCTGATGACCTGACGTTGTGGAAGAAGCAACAGCATCCGATGCAGAAATCCGAAGACTCTGGTAATTAGGCCAACTGAGGGCTACCTGCAGGAAGATAACCCAAATGTGATGACTGCAACAGTGAAACATGAAGAACATCTATTTATTTGCACACGCAGAACAGACACCAACCTGGCTAACAGGAAAAACAATGCTCCTACTTAAGAGTGAACATGAAAGCTACCTTAAAAATTATAGACCAATAACTTCCCTTCTGACAACGTATAAACTATACATGGGAATTGATGCCTACAGAGTTTATAGTCATTTAGAAAAAACTCAATTATGGCATTAGAAAAAAAGGGCAATAAAAGAAAGTCATATGGAACAAAGGATCATCTGTTGTTAAAGTCATAGTGGAGAACTGTAAAAAGGGGAAGACTCTAAGTATGGTATGGATTGACTACATAAAAACATTTGATATTATCCCTCATTCATGGATAAAAGTGTGCTTAAAAATGTATAAGATACACCCCACACTGATCGACTACATTATAGTTACCATGAAACAGTGGCAAACCACTTTGCAATTAAACCATGATAAAGGAAAACTTGTTATCCCGGGGATAAAAATTCAAGGAGGGATACCCCAGGGTGACTCTCTGTCACTGTTACTATTCTGCCTTGCCCTTAATCCATTAAGCTGTTTACTCAACAGCTTAGGCCATGGCTATAATCTGGCTCCTAGAAAACAACAAAGTGTAAAGATGTCTCACCTTCTCTTTGTCAGTGATTTAAAACTCTATAGCTCATCAGATGTGGAACTGAAAGCACAATTGCAAGTTCTCAAAACTTTTTCAGATGATATAAGAATGTCATTTGGTCTTGATAAATGTGCAAAAGCAACCTTTAAAGCAGGAAAACTGCAATGCCAGAAATACATCAGTTTGGGACAAGAATGTGATATAAAAGAACTTGAGCAAGGAGTATATAAATATTTGGGAACTGATGAAGGATCAACAATAAAACATGAACAAATGCGAATAAAACTTAGTAAGGAATTTATTTATTTTATTTATTTTTATTTATTTTACATTTGTTGACTGGGCTAGTCTATCTGGATATATGTCCGTTTTCAGTGAGGCCCGGAGAGAAAAGCTCCAAATAGGATTATACAAAGTGAAATAAAGATAGTATGCATCTACTTAATGAGAGACATTACGAAAACACATTAATATGTAAAAACAAAAAAGAAAAAAAACGCATACATTTAGTTTAAGTAAGTAGGTGAGAGCGGAAAAAAAGAAAATTATATTGGAATAGGTGTAGAGAGATTAAGAGCAGTTAAACTAACTATAGAAGACAGATATAGTAGATTTAGAGCAGTATATCAGACAGAGAGAGAAAGTGAAACAAATAGCTAGTATCTATCAAACCTGTTATGTACATAAATAGTAACAGTTCTTGGGATAACATGTAATGTCTAAAGGGCTAGTTTGTATTTTGTTGTAGTTAAGGAAGGAATAGAAAAAGCTGAAATTATGCTAGAGAAATTGTAATGCTTCATTAACATATAGAGAAGGAAATATGAACCAGATATAATTGTTGAAATAGGTTTAGAGGTAGTTTAGCAAGAGGAGAGGTTATCAGTCTGGTTTAGTACATGTATATAACCACTGAGATTTAAGGAAGGCTCTTACTTGGTTCTTGAAAAGTGGTGTAGATGTAAGGGAAGTTAGATTCTTTGGAAGCTTATTATAAGTGTTTCCAACAAAGTTAGTAAAAAGGCAGTCACCAGATTTGTTACTGGATTTGTAGGTGGCTACTAGTAACCTGTTAGCTGAATGTAGAGTTTTAAGATTTTTATAAGGACTAATAAGGTTACAGAGTACAGGGGTATTAGTGGGATGGTACAGGACCTTGTGAGTGATAGTAAGTTGCTGAAGAAGAATCTGATTTTCAAATTCCAGCCATCCTAGCTGTTTCAGATTTTGGCAATGGTGGGTTCGAAAAGGGGAGCCAGTGGCAAATCTGATGATATTATTAAAGGAGGTTGCCAGTTTGTTTAGATTAATTCTGGATAGTTTGGTATAAATGGGGGAGGCGTAGAGTAGGGTGGAGATTAGATGGTTTTGTGCTATAGTAGTTCTGGCAGAGGGTGTAAGAAAGGGTTTAAGCCTATAGAGGAAACAAAGTTTTCTATTAACTGCTTTGATGGTTAAGTTTATGTGAGTGTCATGGTTAACATTATAGTCAATTGTTACACCTAAAAGTTTGGTGGTTGTGTCGGGTGCTATTCCAGTGCTGTTATTAGATGCAACTGTGAAATTGATAGGGGTAGACTTCTGTGTAGGAGTGAACAGTAATAGTTTTGTTTTTTTTTTGGGTTGAGGAGGAGACAGTGTTGATGGAACCAATTTTCAACTAAGGTAAGTACTTTTTGGGTACTGGACTGCAGTTCAGCTGAAGAGGCTGTGGCACAGATTAATGTGGAGTCGTTGGCATATTGTATGCAGGTGGTTTGTGGAAGGGTAGTTTTCAGATCATTAATAAAGATAGAAAAGAGGAGAGGTACCAGAATGGAGCCTTGTGGGACACCTCGAGTGACTGGGAGTTGAGTGGATAAGTTATTGTCCCAGAGGACTGCCTGTTGTCTGTTACCTAGATAGGACTTTAACATTTGAGTGCCTGAGTATCTCAGGAAAGAGATTTTAGTTTATTTAACATTAATTGATAATTCACCATATCAAAGACTTTAGAGAGGTCTAAAAAGAGAGCAGAGGAAAGCAAGTTGTTAATACAATTTTTATTAATACAGTCAGAGAAGGATAAGACTGCAGTTGTAATGCTGTGGAATGGCCTAAAGCCATGCTGGCAGTCAGCCAGTAGATTGTTTTGGAGAAGATGATCAAGTAGTTGCTGGTGGATATATTTCTCCATGATTTTTGCCAAAGGACAGAGTAGGGCTATAGGTCGGAAGTCAGACACTTCAGTTGAGTCACCACTCTTGTGCAATGGAATTATATGGGAGATTTTCCAGAGGGAAGTGATGGAACGTTCAGTAATAGTTCTGTTTATTAAGATGGAAATAGGGTAGGCTAGTATGCCAGCTGCCAATTGGAGATATTCAGCTGGGAGGAGGTCAGCTGAAGGTGTACAAGGTTTCAGTTTATGAAGAAGCGTATGGATTAGTGAAGTTGGAATTGGTTGTAGATTCAATGCAGGGGGTTTATTGGCTAATGAGTGTGCTACAGTGGCTCTAGCTGGGGATAAGGTATTTGCTAATGATTTAACAGTTTCAGAGAAAAATTTGTTAAATGTATCTGCAATTTGGATAGGAGAGTTCTGTATCAAGTTAGAGGGGGTAAAGGTTTTTGAGTGCCCTGGATGGAGTAGCCTGTTAATGCCTGACCAGAATTTTTGTGGATTTTTCTGTTGGGTTTTTTGGAGTTTATGGTAATAGTTTTTTTTATTAATAATTATTAGTTTTTTTGTAGCCTTTCTAAGCTCTTTATAGTTTTGATGGTCAGTAGGGTCTTTTGCAAATCTCCATTTGGACCAAATCTTATTTCTCTGTAGCATTTTGTGCCAGGCTCTTTGGAGAGCCAAGGAGCTGGTTTGTTCCTAATTCTGACTGTACGAGAGCAGGGATGGTGGTCAAGAATTTTCAAGAATTTGGAGTTAAAGTATGACACCGCTTCGTCAAGAGGTAAATATTTTAGGAGTGACCAGTTGCAAGCTTTGAGTTCAGCTTGGTAGCTGTCTAGGTTTAGTTTTTTCTTGTTGTAGGTAGTTTTAAGGGTAATTTGGTTGGGAATACTGGTCTTTTGTCTAGTTATGAAGGTAAGAGAGAAGGTAAGGAATACTTCAGAAGACAAATTAATCCTGAAATCAGCACTGACATCTAGGAACAAAATCCAAGCTATAAACCAATTTGCTCTTCCTGTCCTAACAGTTTTGGACTGACTGACTGGCCCCAAAACATGTTGGATAGATTAGATAGGAAAACAAGAAGGATGCTTCATGCTCACCAAATGATTTATAAAAATCAGTGCATTCCAAAATTATATATTCCCAATTCTGAAGGAGGGATGGGCCTTCTTGAAATTGATTATATGTATAGATCGGCAATCATAGGACTCCACACATATCTGCTGACCTCACAAGATCCAAATGTAGTTAAAGTTTTGAAACATGAGGAGAATAAATCTAAGATGACTTCTCTGCTTAATCTAGCAGAAGCTTATTGGCATCAAGCAGGAATGGAAATCAAACCAGAAGTATAGAAAAATCAGGCAGCAACTGAATGTGCCAAAAAACAAAAGAAAGAATATAAGGTGAAGGATCAGATGAGAAGGCAAGAAATGTGGAAAAAGCATAAATATAGTTGCAAGTATAGAAAACTTCTAGAAGAACCTCATGTTGATCAAGAACGAACATAGGAATGGTTAAGGAGAGGCAAATTTAAACCAAGAGATGAAAGATTAATATTGGCAGCACAACACAGTGGACTGCGTACACATTGGTTTATAAAGTCCATTGAACACGTGAGAGAAACAGACAAATGTAGGTTTTGTAAAACTGAATTGGAAACAGTTGCAAACCTTGTTGCTGGTTGTTACATACTAATGACAGAAGGAACATATACTGAAAGGCATAATAATGTGGCGAGACTGTTGCACTGGGGATTGTGCAAACATTATGGTACTGAAGTGACTGAAAAACACTGGAAACATGAGCCACAAAGCATCACAGAAAATGATGATGTTTACATTACATGGAATCATCCATTACCAAGAATTCAAAAGATACATGCTAGAAAACTGGATATAGTAGTCCAAGAAAATAAGACAAGAGTAGCATTGATCATTGAAATTGCCACACCCAGTGACTACAGTGTCCTGCGTACAGAGAGACACAAAGTTATAAAATAACAGGATCTGAAAGCAGAAAAAAGGGCAATGTGGAATAAGTATACCCAGATAGCTCCAATGGTAGTAGGAGCAATGGGTCTTCTAAAAAAAGAGTCTACAAGCATATTTAGATACGCTACCAATACATGTAACTCTGTATGAACTGCAGAAGGAGCCATTACTGGGCATGTTGCAGGTGCTGCAAAGAGCATTGTTGGCTGACATCAAAGAGTGAAACAATACTAATTTCATGAACTTTAACTGTACTTTGACTTAGGAATGGGGTCCATTCTCATCATGGTATTAGAAACCCAAAAGATCTGGAGAAATTTAACAGACGCATTGGCCATATACTGCTTTTACACTACTTTCAGCATGTTACTCTTACACTGCGCCCTCCCACATGTACAAGTGTGCACACACACACACACACACACACACACACACACACACACACACACACACACACACACAAGCAGTAGCCATAGCCATAGCCATACTGGTTTTACACAGCTTTCAGGACAGAGAAGTACATCGTGCAACTAGGACTGCCACACCCAATCAGTGACTGTTGTGTGGTAGTCATCAGGAGTAAAACACACCTGACAGTACCCCTGATTTTACAGAATGTCCATAATTTTACCTCATATGTTTGCCTTTGTAAAAATTTTCATTTGCTGGTTAAATCATTTGTCACTTGGTGCGTGCTTGTCGCCTGTAAGCCCTCACAGCTGTCCTGTCTCTGTTTCAGCTAGAGCTAGCCTTCTGTATGTATGGAGACATGGGCGGAATCTTCGCTGAAGGTTTTGCGCCAGCAGAGGCAACAACGGCATGTAAAAAAAACTGCTAATCTATAGCAGACCAGACGGAGTTCGCTGTGGCGACCCTAACGAAAAAAGAAAAAGACACAACAACAACAACTTTCCACTTCAATAAATAAACCACATGCCAAAATAGACCGACAACCTTTTATTGACTTCACAAACAAAATTAAATGCATCATAACTTATTTTTATTGGAGCATTTCAATTTATTTGCTAGTCACAAGAAAACTTCTATAACCATTCATCAGGGCAGTGTACCCCTCCTCACCCTGCCTGGATAAGTAGTGTCGTCACGCTGCTCACTTATTTATAAAATCAAGCAGCGTCCAAACGCTCACATTTAACCCCAAAAACCTTATATCCATCCAGACATCACAGGGGGAAGCATCCAAATACTCACTTTCACCCCACAGCTCCTTACACCAAACCAAAAACCAGAGTAGGAACAGAAGACGGACAAGCCCCTGCCCCTCTTCTCTGACCAAGCAACTCAAAAATTCAAAATAAAATCCTTACTCCTTAAAACAGAGGGAGGAACAGGTGGGTAACAAAATCACACCAAAATGTGCTCACCATCTCAACTGCCCACACATAAATTACTCCATTCTCCACCCTGCACCTGCCTTACATCCTCCCACATTCCTTCAAGTTAACCCTTTCCTACCCAAATTAAAATCCCTGCTTAATCCCTTCCCCACCCCAGCCTCTTCATCCCCACTCATTCTTTCATCCTCAGACTCAAAGATGTTGTGTGAAAAATTGGTTTGTACCCAAACCTCATTTGTCACTTTCCACTTCAATAAAAAGACCACACACCAAAACAGACCTTCAACGACCTTTTATAATTTCACAAACAAAACTAAATAAATCATAACTTATTATTTATTGGAGCATTTTAATTTATTTGCTAATCACAATAAAACCTCTATAACCATTCATCATGGCAGCATACCCCTGCTCACCCTGCCTGGATAAGTCACATCCTCACCCTGCTTACTTATTCATAACATCAAGCAGTGTCCAACCACTCATTTTTAACCACCAAAACTTTATATCTTTCTAAACACCACAGGGGAAAGCAGCATCCAAACACTCACTTTCACCCCACACCTCCTTACACCAAACTAAAAACCAGAGGGGGAACAGAAGAGGGACAAGTCTGCCCCTCTTCTCTCCCCAGCAGCCTGACTCAGTCTGTTCCCCCTCAGCTACTAGCAGCTTTTCACCAGATCCTCCAAAATAAACTAATATTCAAATTAAACAAATCTAAGCCAAAATAATTCAGGTGCACCCAGTCTTCCCTGAACCACATGGGATCCCTGTCATCAAACTCCTTGTGTTGTATTGTCTGAATACCCAGTGCCACCAAATGCCTCATCAACCTAAAATTCACAAATAGTCATGCCCCTATACTGCCATAAAGTTATTTGCATGACTCCAAAACAAATGGGTATTATCTCGGACCATACAACACACAAACTCGGATACAACTTCTTTAAAGCAACAAAATTCTCCCATATCTGATGCACCATCTGAAGCTTTGGAATTAAACCTAAATTGTTGCCTGCCAACCCCACCTGAGACTGAATAGCTATGAACTTCTGCATAAGCCAATTTCCACCTGAAGCCTCTAATGCCATGCTATCTGTTTCTCCACCTGAAATGGTGTAAACCCAAATCTGAAGCATTTGTTCTAACTGCCGCCCTCTTTGCTGCCCAGTAGACGTATGAGTGGCTTATGATGACAATGTCGTTCCCTAGAAAAAAAAAATTAATAACCACACTCAGCATGACGATCTAATGTAAGACAAAAAGGCATACTATGACCAGTGACCCACCCTCTTAATGACCTCAATAGACCTACCAGCTTTTGCTAAATCCGAGACTCTACCCATTCAAAATGAATAAGTAGAAAACCGCTCACCCACAAAACCCATACAATGGAGCGTCCTTTTCATTACCTTTATCCATTGCCCAACAGTTATTGCCTTCCCCTTTGAGCTCGAAAAACCAAGTCAAATGAATCCCCACCCCCATGAGATGCTAAGAATTTCCTACTCCAAAATACTGGACACATCTGTTCATACCTATCCTTCACCAGAGCTATTTGCGTGCCCTTCCAATGTCTCCCCACTTACCAAAACTAATTCATGTAGTACAGCTTTTAGAACTTGCCTTGTCACCTGCCAACGCTTATCCTTATTCAGGCCATCAATTCTACCCCATCCTTTCAACATGCACCCTGTCCAGGATTTAGTGAAATCATGCAACCTTGCCAAACTAGCAAATATACTGATGGCAACTAAGTCCACTTTGAATGACTGCACTGCCCTACGATGTACATAAGCCCAAGCTAAATATCTCAACAACAGTTCTTCTAACCAAACTTCCTCCTTCTCAGGCAGCTGTAAAATAAATCAGTTGAAGTTGCACAATGCCCTACTGTAAGTCTTAATGCTAGACGCTGCCCAGGACTACTTCACCAACCTCCTGGTCACTGCAACCCAATCCTCCACACCTCATCTGGCACTGCCTTTGGTTCTTCCATTGTCATCGGAGCTAACTGGCGAAACCTGGAAAACTGAAGGTGAGACAAACTGTCAGCAATTCCATTCCTAGCTCTGGGCACAAGCATACCTGTAAAAGAAAAGTTAATCAACAAACTCTGTAAAACTAACTTACGCAAGACTAACAATAACCTCTCAGACTTAGCCGACTTCACCTGTAAATCCCAAACTACAGCACTACAATACTAATTAAATATAACCCTCTTTCCTCTCAACCACTCCTTCCAAATCATTGCAGCAGCCCAAACCAGCATCAACTCTAGAAAGGCAACATCCTTCTTCAACTCATCCTCCCACTCAGCTAGCCATGGAGCTACAAACCACTCACCCCAAAAATGTGCTACCATACCGATACCCCCTGCTGCATCCATAAATAACTGCAAGTCCCACTGATCCACCCACTCTGGCTGCCACAAAGAAACTCTATTAAACTTCTGTAAAAATGACAACCAAAGAGTTAAATCATCCCATATCAACTTACCCAGTCTTACCCAGTAGTGGCTGTTTTTCCCCCCTTTCAAAATAAAGGCCATGCACCTACAAAATGTATGACCCGAGTGGACAACCCAACATGCAAAATTCAGAAGCCCTAAGAGCTCCATAACATCCTTAACCTGCTCTTTATCCCTAGCCATCGCCCAAGCTATCTTTTCTTTCAAACAATTTATCTTCTCTTTCAGTAAACAAAACAGTCCTCTTTCCACATCCACCAACAATCCCAGAAATTCTAATGATTTTGCTGGACCTTCCAGTTTGCGTTTTAGCCAATAGGACCTTCAGTTCTTCACACATCTCAACAGACTCTGGCATCCCTACCAAGGCTTCCTCACTCCCTTCACCTACCAAAAGGAATTCATCCAAATAGTGAACCGGCCTCTGAGTGTCCACCTGCTGTTGCTACATCCATTGTAAGGCTGTACTAAACTTCTCAAATATAGCACAAGCCATGGAACATCCCATTGGCATAGCCTTCTCAAATTAAAATTTGTTACTAACCATCATGCCCAACAGAGGCCAATCCTCTCCTTGCACCAGTAAAAGTCTAAAGGCCAAATCAATGTCCATGTTCACCAACCATGGATCTTTAAACCCCCTAATGTCCTGCACTGCCTTGTCCAATGATGTGTAACTCACCTTAACATCCCCAACCAAAATGAAATCATTCACTGAGCTCCCTTCAGGGTAAGACAAATGCTGAACCAACCAGATTTCACCTGCACCAAACCTAATGGTGAAACCTTAAAACTGGCAAAAGGAAACTTATCAAAAGGATCCAGAATACTACCCGCTTGATGCTCAGTCTCCACCAAAGCTTCCAAAATATCTTCCCTACCCATACTAATTTCAAGTTCTTGCACACTGTTCCAACCCCTTACCCCATCAATGTAATGAAAAATTCCCTAGAGAATCCCACAATTAACTCCTCCCCGACGTATGCATCCAGATAATGCTGTAACATACCCTATAAGACTTGCACCTTAATGAGTGAATGTGTCCTCAAGCCTCCCCATTGCTCCTTGAAAAGCACCCCACCTCCATGCCCATGAAAATTCCCCCTACCATGCATGTCTTGGGGTCCCTGCAAAGAAGCCGCTACCTCACTAGAAGCAGAAGGGAAAGAAGGCTGACTGAAAGTATTACCCTCTCGCTGACCACACTGTACTGCTGGGTGTATGCCTACACATTTTGAACAAGTGTGCAAAAACCTACAAGCTGTCCATATACATCTCCCCATGTTAAAAGCCCAATACACCCGAACCCCTTCTCCTCTCACCTTGCCCCCTTTGCTACCCACACTGAAACTATCCATCATAGTGACCAGCCATATATCTGGGTACCTAACCTCCCAACGCAGGGACCAATCAACCACCTTCCTCTTGTGAAACTTCTAATCATACCACAACCATGAATTGTCAGCCTACAGTTGCTGCAACTCTGGAATAATCAAGAAATAAGTTAAAAGTGGAAGGGCCAACTTGCTATCCTTCTCCAACCAGAGTACCATATAGTACACAAAACCCAACAACCAATTCTCCCACATTCTAACTCACAGTTTTCCTACATGCATTCATCCCAATGAAGCTAAGGCTGCCAGAAGATATTTGCCATTACAGTCTCTGCTTCCAGCAAACTCTGAACACCATCCATGTCAAGTAAGTCAAAAACATCAATGTACTCCCCCTTCCATATCTTCTCTTTGACTGCAACTGGTATGTGAGGAGTCAGGAATACTGTCCAACACCCATGCCCCAATCCCTGCATGGACAACCAATCATCCAGATGAAACCCAAATTCCGAGCCCACCTCCTGCAAGTAGGAACCTGTCCCCACCATGGACGATGCCAAACTACCACCGCTCAGGTCCAGGTTGAAGCCTTTTCCCTGAGGCAAAGTCCCCCTTCACTTAGACTCCTGCCTCCAAAAACCTCAGTGAAGTCCCCTGTCTTCTGACTTGATCTTCCACAAACTTCATCCTGACTTATTTCCCCTCTCCTTATGTCTGACAAGCCTACTGAACCTGCAACCAGTATATTATTACCTGGAGAAACCACATGCAATGTGTCCATGGTAGAAACCTCTGTAGCCAACTCTTCCTTGGACTTTGACTGATGTGTCCTCTGTTCTCTGGTCACCTGCTTGCCTTTGTTGGTTGCCTTCTCTTCTGACTGGGACCTTAGTGTTCCACTGGCACTGAAGTTGCACTGCCTGGCAGCTCACGAAACAGCTCCTCTGCCTGCGCCACAATGTCCGCCCATCTGTACTGCAATTTCGGAACCTCTGACATCTCACCATAGGATCATAGGATCATAGGAAGTTGCTAGGCTATCGGCCCTGAGGACCTTACAAGCCTAGCTAGGAATTTAGCCCATGTTCCAACAAGTCAGGACCCTATACCACTGTCCAGCAGGGACACAAGTGGAATTCCAGGGCTGTATTTTCTGTTCCCCATCCAGTTATCCAGCTTGTGATTTAAAAAAGGTTAATGTGGTACTCTATTTGATGTGGAGAGGGAGCCTATTCCACAAAAGGGGGAGTCTCTGGGACACAAATCTGTCCCACCAATAAAGTCCTATTGATGTCACAGACCAGGTTAAGGTCTCGTGTGTGAGTTACTCGAGTGGAGCTTGACATGTGGATATGCAGCAGTCCCATGAGGGCGGGGTCTGAGAGTGCTTTGTATGCCAGACAGAGGTCACCCCTGAGGAGTTTGTAGGACACTGAGTAGAGGGATAGGGTCTTTAGCCTATCTATGTAGGGTAGATGTTTGATGCCCTGGATTCTCCTGGTGAAGAACCTCTGTGGTCTCTCCAGCTGCTGCATGTGCTTTGTGAGATACATGCCGAAAGGGGCATTGTACTCAACAATGGATCTCATAAGGGGAGAATACAGGGATGTTATGACCAGCTTGCCCCTGGACAAGACACCCTTACTGAGGAGGTGGGCCATGTAGAAAGCTTTCCCTACAATGGAGGCAATATGGTGGTCAAAATTCAGTTTTCTATCAACCTGGATGCCCAAGTCCCCAACGACTGATTGCATGTTTAGGATCTTATTATTAATGTGATAATTTGTGGGGATATCACTCTCCCCAAAGGAGATGCTGATGCATTTTTAGGCATTCAGTTTGAGGTCATGTTTCTGGCACCAGTCATTTGCTTGGGTGAGACAATCTTGGAGGATGCCCACATAACTAGGGGTAATTGATGACAGCACCCAGCTTGCAGTCATTTGCATACTTGGTCAGCCATAGCACACTGGTTTTGGCCTGCACCTAAGAAAAGTATATCCCAAACAGCACAGGCCCCAATACTGATCCCCGGGTCAGACTGCTTGTTAAGGGTATACTGCTTGAGGTGGCTTCCCCTATTTTGACTAGGTGGGTTCTATCAGTGAGCCAGTTTGCTACCTATCTGGTAACATATGGATTGATGCCTAGTTGAGAGAGTTTATCTATTACACCTGAGTAGGGAATAGTATCAAAGGCTTTGGCCAGGTCAAGGTAGGAGGTGTGCACTGTCTTCCTCTCGTTCATGGCTTTGGGGACTGTCTCAAAAAAGTCGACCAAATTTAACAGGCATGACCTCCCCTTGATGAAACCAAACTGTGTTGGATCTAGTGTTTGGAGGTTGCCAATGTCCTAATTAATGAGATCCATGATAATTCACTCCATGGCCTTGCAGATCAGGCGAGTTAGGCTGACAGGTCTATAATTTCCTGGATCGGTGGACACTCCACCTTTGTGCAAAGGGATGACAGTGGCTGTCCACCACAAGGCTGGGAAAAAGCCAGTACTCAGGCTTTGGTTGAATAGGATGCTGCAATTTCCTGCCTGAGTTCATGCGGGATGCAGCCTGGGATGTTATTGGGTCCCATGGAGACTGTATGTTTTGCCTTTGAGAGGACAGTCATGTCTTGCTCCCTAGAGATAAGGGCAGGGGGGCAGGTACTGGGGATGTCCAGATTTACTGATGGGGACAGAGGGGTGAAGTTTTCACTGAACCTGTCTGCCAGCTGGTTGGCTATATCTACACATTTGTGTATGTGGTGTCCTTGACCATCAGTTCTGACAGATTTGGGTGCTTCCTTTGACACTGCAGATATATATGAAGAAGGCTTTATGACTGTCTTTAATAGATGTGGCCAGTTTGGACTCAAAGTTTATTTTGGAGGATTTCACTAGTGCTCTTATTTTCTTGTTCAGGCTAAGGAGAGATTGCTTCCAATTAGGCACCTCCTTCTTGGTCCTGGACAGCAATTTTTTTCTTTTTATTATAGAGTTTATTTATTGCAGTTGTCCACCAGACAGGTTTATGCTTCCTTGTGGAGGATAATTTTGTCCTGTCATGTATTCCTGATTCTTGTCAGCTATATAAATGCTCATATAGTACTTTGGTGTAGGTTTGGACATATGTGCCAGTTCCTATGGAGGGGAAGGGGGCTGTGAAGCTGTTTATACCTTCCCTCAGGAGGTTGTAATCAGCTTTGGAGTTTTTTTTTTTGTTTGACCCTAGCTGAGGGGGGGGGGTTGGGTGAGATGATGACTTCAAAAGTGACTGCTTTGTGGTCAGATGTTACCAGTGATGATGACACTGAATGGATGCTGCAGTGGTTACTCATGTTGGTTAATACCTCATCCAAGATATTTTCCCCTCTTGTAGGGGTGTCAACCAACTAGTCCAAGGCATTTGCATTGATGAAATCAAGGAATCTCTGGGCATTTCTGTTTTGGCATGAGTATTTCTTCCCATCTATGGCTGGATAGTTAAAGTCACTCAGGATCAGGGTAAAGAGTTGAATCTTGATAGGTTCAAGAGGTCCAGATAGGTAGAGTGGGCATCTTGAGTTAAAGACAACTGGAAAACAAAGAAGACATGATTAGCCTCCTTTCCTTACCAGGAAGAAAAAGAAAATATTGAACCTTGCATCTGGAGTTTCAAGCGTAATGCATCACATTTTCTCTCAAAATTCATCTGCTTCAAACCTACCACCTATGTTCAGTGTCGACTGAAGGGGAGAGGGAAAGCATCCTGCTTCTGCAGCCTGACATCTTAATTGTGAAATCTAAGCTCGTTCGGGACAACTGCAAAGAAATCAACCCAGAACTACGGGGAATTACCATTCTTAGGCTTAATCCTTTATGTCCATCACTGAGAACAACACTATGGTGGGTGAACAAAAGCCCAAAACAAGAACAAGCATTGGCTAGAAATCAGACTTGAAACTTGTAACATGCCCATGTGAGATAGAGACCTTAACCATTATGCCAACTCATCTGACTATTTTAGATATTGCTCTTACAAGATTAGAATGTTGATAGCACAGCAGAGTCTCTTTTCCCTCTTCACATTATTGTGAATTTTCTAAAGCGTATGAAATCTGAAACTCAAATGTCTGCTATTATGTTCTGACCTTAATTAATGACTTGTCAGTGACTTGCCACAACCACAGTTTTATTAAAACAAACCAAATATGAGGCAAAATCTGGACATTTTGCAAAAATCTGAACAGCTGAGAGATATGCCTATTACAACTGGAAACAGCGCACATTATACATCTGACAATGCATGACAGCAAATAATTATGCCTCCCGCATGTCTTGGCTCATACCAATGTAGTGTAGCTGTCTGGAAAATAAACAAAGGATATGGATGGCAATCGACAATACACTACTAATTAATTAATGCATAATGGGGGATCATCTAACTAGTTTAATTCACAAAGCAACCAAGCAAATACAATTAAACGCATTCAAATACCTTTTCTTCCTCTCAGTATTTCAGATGTGGTTTCTCCAACAGGAAATTACAGCTTCCATTTTGTCAAAACCTTGGCACTCAACAAACAGGGATATATGTGTGTTTAAAATGCACTTAGTGACTTTACGCTACGACTTGCAACCACAAGTAGTAACTGCATATACACAGCAAAGGACTGTAGCCCAAAGCCCGGTAAATGACACCATGATGCAAAATCAACCACCCCAGGCTACTGAGCCCAGGTGAAAAGCTCATGCAGCAATACCTGATGAACCGATGCTCACAATGCAACAAAACTATCTGGAAACCACCAACGAACTGAACCACCAAAAAACAAAAAAGTGGCATCATATTTACCCGAGCAGACATACCAAAACCTTAAGCAGCACTCCTCAGAAAGTACAATATAATTAAAGGAAAACAGGCAATTGTACAGAACAAAACAAAACCACCAACAAAACATAAATACAGAGCACCATTAATAAAATATCCAAACAAACACAAGCGGACATGCATGTAAGTCAAAGCACCTTTAAACACTCATACCCATTATTTGCCTGTCCATACCTCCTTCAACCTGTTCAAAGTTTCAACTAGGATTCCAGCTTCGCTTGACTCCACACTAGCACATATGGAGCCCTTCAATAACTCACATGCCTATGTCTATATATATATATATATATATATATATATATATAGAGAGAGAGAGAGAGAGAGAGATAGCTATAGATATAGATATATATGCTCCCTTGTACTGAGAAGAGAGAAAAAAATTAAACTTTTAAACCATCTACCACCACTTCACCATTAAGCACTGTTAACCCAAAGCATACCTTTTCTCCAGAATGCATATAGGTCATCTCAAATGTAACCTTGCCTTAACAAAATCACGCCAAAGTGTGCTCAGTATCCCAACTGCCCACACATAAATTACTCCAAGCCCCACCCTGCACATACCTCACTTTTTCCCTCATTCCTTCAAGTCAACTCTTTCCTACCCAAATTAAAATCCCTGCTTAATCCCTTCCCCACTCAAGCCTCCCTCCATTCCCACTTATTCTTCCATCCTCATACCTCAAAGATGTCCTGTGACAAATCGGTTTGTCCCCAAACCGCATTTAGTATTACTGACAGTAAGTAATGCCAGACATTAGAGTTACATACATTTTGTAGTCCCAAAAATTTATGTTGATGCAAAACATGGTATTCGGTTAGCTCTTTAATTCAATTATAATAACACATTTTATTACTTTACACACTGCGGTGGTGCAGCGGTTAGCGTTGTCACCTCACAGCAAGTGGGTCTCCTGTTCGATTCTCGGCTGGAGCGCCTCATGTGTGGAGTCTGCATGTCCTCCCCAAGGTCAAGTGAC
Organism: Protopterus annectens; assembly: GCF_019279795.1. Taxonomy (NCBI): domain Eukaryota; kingdom Metazoa; phylum Chordata; order Ceratodontiformes; family Protopteridae; genus Protopterus; species Protopterus annectens. The sequence continues at coordinate 1,959,846,557 of NC_056726.1, forward strand.
ATCTAAAGACATGCAGGTAGGTGCGCGTGTGAATTGGTGTGCCTTCTTTGAAGGTTGGGCATCTGGCTGGCAACTTGGCATCATAAAAATCCACTGCCAATCATTAGTAGACTGGAGTTCCACTGTGGCGACCCCTAACCGGGAAAAGCCAAAAGATTGTTTATTACTTTACATACAACACCAGTGAGGATAACTGATCTATGGTCCTCACCATTAGTTGTAGGTCCACCCAGGAATAGGGGCATCACTTTGGCCAATTTTACAATCTTCTGGCATGTATCTGGTGAAACAACTAAGAATATACAGGATCTAAATGGACTCAGTCAGGGCTATGTTCAGTGCTGCAGAGAAGACAACCAGATTTGTTATCCAGACTCACAGAACTAAAGTTTTTGCTTTAAAATAGGGAGTGATGATCTCATAGGTAATATAGGTGGAGGGACAGGTTGATTAGAAAGGCGTGAGAGGCAGAGAGGGAAGAACAGGGACAATTTGCAAGTAATTATCCTCAGGATCAGAGAAGGTGGTATTGTTTCGGATCAGCTCTGTGCATTATCGAGTACTACTTATATAATTCCTATTATAGATAAAGAAAGTCTTATGGTTATCTTTGGAAGAGGTTATGGTGTTCAGTTTATACCTGTCGGTACAAGTTTTGATGTTATGCCTGAATTATTTGTAACGCATATATAATGGAAGGATTTCAGTTTATTCCTCAGTGAAATTTATTTATTTTACTTTTCCTTCAGTCTGGTAAAATTTGTCCCGTTTTCATTGCTACCAAGTAGTACCTTCAACTGTCTTTCAACACTCAGTGATAAAACTGCATATACTAAAAAAAAGAAACAATAAAGTTGTGTTTCAATGATTTAGTGAAAGTGGCTGCTGCACAAAAATAAAACAGTTTTGCAGATTACTGCATGAAATTTAAGAAAACAGTAGTGTCACACAAATAATTTGTATTCTTTATTCCCCTGGTAATAAGACTTGAATATACAAACCAATTCAATATCTAAAAAATGAAGAAGGCCAGGTATGGAAAAACTAACAAATGATTACATCAATTTACTAGAAGAAAAGGTGGTATATAAACTTTTAATGGTAACTAAACAGTCTAGCAATGAATGAGATTCTAGTCAAATGAAACAAAGTCCAGTTTATAAAGGGGATGGAGACAGAGAAGAAACTACAGCATCATCAGTTGGATGAGTTTTGATGGAAACGAATGGAAAAATAATCTTAAATGTACCAAAAATAATTCAAAGCTTACTTTTCCCTATGCCTGTTGTTTACAGGCAGCTTTTCATTAACCAGTACTCATTTTTATGACATACATGATGGCAGAAGTAGAAACACTCTACAAGTGGCTGGGGGTGTATCTGGAGTACCCCAGTGTATACTGTACTATAGATCATAGCATTTGGACCCAAGTACCAGAAATGTGTGCAGAAAAGGAGTCCCTTAACACTATGATAAAATGGATGCATGAGACAGTGAAAAGAACAGAGTAATAAACTCAACAAACAATATATACAATTAACATATGCAGAATACATAAAACACGACATATGTACAAGTAAAAAAGACACAACAGTCTTTCAGGACAGTATGCTCTACATTTCTGCTTGGGCTGGCACACATTAAATTGTCCTCAAACATTGACATAGTGCATGTCTTACGATACAGCAAAATAAAACGTTGCATAAATTATGAAATGAGGGATGGATTTGAAAAGGAATGTAACATGTTGAAAATAAATCCTTTGGTCATTTAATTATACACAGGGAAAAGGGACAGAATCTGCACATTTTTACTGGGAACTGAAAGCTACATAATGTAATAGTTGGAAGACTCTGCACATATTAGTCACATACACTCATAACACAGCAAGTTGTATTTATCTTCAAACATGACACCATAAATCAGTTTTCAAATCTTGTGATGAAAGAACGTTATGGACCGCAAAGAGAAGCCAGTTTTTAGTTATAAAAAAGGGTGCACTCAACAGTTAGATGTACTTATTAAGTGAGAAAGGTTAAAATGCAGTCGCTCAATTTTTGTAGGAAATGGGAAATGGTATTAAAATTACGTCCTCTTAGATATTCAGTTTTGATAGAAATAAGAAGTAATGGGAAGTAAAAAGTAAGATCTATGCGCACTGGTTGTACAGGACTTCATATTTTAGAAAATACTTCCTCCTTACATACATACATACAAATATTTCAAGCACAGGCATTAATGTCCTTCTAGCCTGCCAATATACCAAATCAGTTGTTCCCATATTGTGTCCAGGCTGTTCTTAAAAATATCTAAATTAGTATTTGCTTTAATGTAACCTGGTAGTCTATTCTGTGCATCAGCTGCTCTCTCAGAGAACCAGTTATACACTTCTTATTCCTATAGATAGTTGTCTCTAAATGCCCTAAATACCTGAATAAGGTCTCCTCTTAAATATCTATGAGACGCTGTACAAGTTCAGATATTTTATTCTTTCATATCTTAAAGTTTCACATTCTTGGATGATCTTGGTATATTTCTGCTATACTCTTTCCAGTTTACTCACACTTGTTTTATAAGTTTTCCATATTGTTACTCCATCCTCAAGTTTGGGTCTAATGTAACTAACAAAGAATGACTTCATCATTTCTGATTTCCTAGAGTTTATTTTTATACAACTTATAATTTTATAAATATCACTGCACAACTGGTTGATATGATTACAAAAACTCAAAGATGGATCTACCCATATACCCAGGTCCTTAAGTAAATCAACAATTTCAATCACTATGTGTTATATTTAATATTCACCTTTCAGTTTATGACTCCCAAATCTCATATGCTTAGTTTTTGATATATTTATCAGCATATTATTCTCCTGTGCCTAAATGGTCAGTTTACTCAAGTTATTTTGCAACATGCCTTATCTGTTAACACATGTAGTTTACCCAACTTCAAGTCATCTATATACAGACTGTAGAACACTTCCGATGAAAAAGACAGAGCTGAAAGACACAATCTAAACAAGTATGAGCCTAGGACAGAGCTGTGTGGGACACTTTGACTATAACCAAGAATTTTACCTGTTCAGTTGCTGTACGATACTTGCCATGTCCTATTTGTAAGCCATGTAGCTATACATCTTATCAAGAGTACGTTGATACCTAGCTGTTCTAATCTACTGATCAGTGTTTTCTAAATAACCCCATCAAATGCTAAAGTTAAATCTGTATAAATTACATCACAGCCCAAATTTACATTCATAGCTATTATTATATTGTGATAGAACATCATGTTACAGATGGTAATAGACTCCTTTTCAACATATGCATGCTGATATATGGTTTCAAGTCCCAACCTTTTCACTTCAGGCAATAACTTATCCACTATTACCTTCTCCATTATTTTATCCACAACATGAAAGTGGAAAGGTCTGTATGACTCTGGGTTTGTCCTACTCTCCTATCCCTTAAAGACAGGTTTAATAAGTGCATGTCTCCAATCTGTGAAGAATCTCCATATATTTATATGGCCTAGTAAATAATAGATATAATGGAACTGTAAGTTCTTACTGAAGTGTTCTTGAGTCATTATTACTAATTCCTTCTTCTCCCTGTGCTTTCTTTGGATCCAGTTTG